>NC_134536.1:137020757-137325757 GCF_050624435.1 Tenrec ecaudatus | reverse complement strand
ATCAGTCCATGACCTTGGCTACATTCTTCAAATGGTACAACTGTTCTTAGCCTCCTTTTCGAAGTTGTTCCTCCGCCGTGAACATCAATTCGCTGCCCTTTAAGGTCCTGGGACATAGAGGTTATGAGTTAGGCTTCTCACTTCAAGGTCAGTAGTTCCAAACTCCCAGGGCTTTCTACTCCTGTTAAGAGTTACAGTTTTGGAAGCTCACAGGGGGCATGCTACCCTGTCCTATATGGTTGCCATGAGTGGGCATCAACTTGATGGCAGTGGGTTTGGCTTGTTTGTTTGTTTGTTTATTTTAAGGTTCCTATCTACTCGTCGAAGTTGCTGATGTCAACTTTATTGTTCCATCTAGATAGATCTTAAATAGAATACAAATGCTGAAGGCAGACATTCTTTACTACATAAGCAAATATATTATTTAGTTTTAAGAAGACTTCAGGGGATTTTTCTTTTCGTTTTTTAGTTTAAGGCTCGTAGATGATTTCAAACCATTAGTTTAAGGTTGGTAGATGCTTTCATCCAGCCTCCATGGCTCCAGAAAGTATGAATTCCATGGGAATTTGAAATGCTGGTTTGCATTTTCCCTCTTTGATCGGGATTCTTTTATAAAATCGTGATCAAAATGCTCAGTCATGGTAGGTGAGCACTACACTGTTCTGGTCTCGTGGCAAAGGAGGCAGTTGTTCGTGGGGGCAACTAACCTCCTAATCCATACCCTCCTCCTCTGCCTGACTCTCCCACTGTGGCTCTGACCCTGGGGCACGTTGAGCTGTCTATGTTATTAGCTATCTGCTCCGTAGCCTTATCTGTCAACGGGGGATAACATCAAGAATCATGAGGATTAAGTGTGAGGGAAATGTTTATATACACACATACCATGGAATCTATGAAAACCAGAACTTGTATAAGACCAGAACCTGTCAGAAAAAGAAAATGGAAATATTTTCCACTAAAATGCGTGATAGAAGAGCGATGAGACTGCTGCACTCTGTCAACTACAGAACACGTGGGCGACCTCGCATAATAAGGCCGTCCCATCCAGTTCCCACTCGCACAAGGTTTGCTCTCTATATGGATACAGTGGTCACCTCCTAGGTTGATTCCCAGCCAGTGCATCCCTCCAGCTATCTGTCCATGGAGGCTTGTGTGTTGCTACAGTGCCGAGCAGGTCTCAGTGGAGCTTCCAGACTAAAATGGACTAGGAAGGAAGCCTGGCTGTACAGTTCTGAAACCCAGCCAGTGACAAATCTCTGCATCCCAGAGAGTTGATCTTCGACTGATCAGGAGGATGACATTGGGGAACTGACTTGACAGCAGCTAACACAACTTTGTCTGTGTGTGTGTGTGTATGCACACGCACACATATATACATATACACATACACACATATATAGCAGCTAGCAACATGCTTGTATACATGCACATACAATGTATATGCACACAGAGACAGCAGCTAACAACTATGCGTGTGTGTATATATACATAATAATATGGCAATGTATGTGTTAGCTATTATTATTCTTGTGTTGTTCCTCTTGGCTGCTCAGAGCTCCTGGGCAGGCCTATGTCTAAGGTGAGACAACAGAGGCACCAAGGGAACAAACTTTAAGGCGTGAGCACTTGCTTAATTTTTTCGATAGCACTTCTGGATCCTGCCTCTGAACCCACCCAAACCCAAGCATCTGGCACTGTCAGGCCCCAGGACAAGGGTTTTCAACCGCCCTCCCAGGCCCTCTTGGGGGATGCTAGGGGTGGCCCACGCCCTGTCCCCAGGGGTGGTCAACTCTGCAACTCAGAGCCTGGAGGTAGGTCTCCAAACTAGGTGCACTTTCTCCCATCCCCACACCAGGCCTCTGTGCTCAGGAGTGGTTACAAGGCCCTTAGCTGGTCTTCAAACGTTTCTCTTCCCTTCCCTTCCCTCCTCACCCCTTATCTGCAAATCCAGCATGAAAGTCTCGTCACTTTTGTTGAGACTTCCACTCTCCACACCCACCTCAAGGTCCCCTGTGAATGTGAGCAGCCCTTAGTCCTGGCTGACAGTGAGGAAAGCTGGGAAGGGAACAGCTGCCCAAGTTTGTTCAGCGTGGGAACAGAGCAGCAGCCTCTGAAAGCTGGGCTGCTGCAGCCAGAGAAGCCCCCTCCGTCCTTGTTCAGTCCCACCCGACCTGTCCCGAGACATGGAGGGCAATCCCACTGCTGAGGCCCTGCATGGGGTTGCTCCAAAGCTCGGCCCTCCCTCTTACTAGCTGCATGACTGTGGGCGAGGTGCTTACGTTTCCTAAGTCCAGGAGCTTCAGTTCCCTTATGTAGCCAAGGAGGATACGTCCTTGCTGTACCAACCAACCAAGCTGTTGGTGTGGCATTGATTCTGGCCAATGGTGACCTCACGTGTGTCAGAGCAGAACTGTACTCCACACGCCTGGGGGCTTCTTGTCTATTTCAGTTAATTGATTGATTGATTGATTGTGTGTGCTCAAAATAAAGACACCGAATAAAAATATAAACACGAGCTCATTCTGCTCTCCTCTTGCTCCTACACCCCCACCTTTTTTAATTAAAAAATTTTAAATTATGTAATGAACTTTCTATTGTGAATGAGATGTGTGTGCGTGTTACATCTCAGACCATCAACTGCGTTTAATAATTCAAACCACTCATCAGCCCCCCTGCCATATACCATACCACCCCACCCTCTGATTGCTCAACACATTATTTTATTTTTACATTTTCTTTTTTTAATAACTCATTTTACTGGCAGCTCAGACAACTGTTATCACAATCCATACATCCACCCATTGTGTCAAGCACATTTGTACATTTGTTGCCATCCTCATTCTCAAAACATTTGCTTTCTACTTGAGCCCTTGGTATCAGCTCCACATTTCCCCCCTCCTTCTCCCACCCTCCCTCCCTTACAAACCCTTGATAACTTATAAATTATTATTATTTTGTCATGTCTTACACTGTCCAATGTCTCCCTTTACCCTCTTTTCTGTTGTCTGTCCCCCAGGGAGGAGGCTATATGTACATCATTGTGATTACTTCCCCCTTTCTTCCCCAACCTTCCCCTTACTCTCCTGGTATGGCTACTCTCACTGTTGGTCCTGAGGGGTTTATCTGTTCTAGATTCCCTGTGTTTCCAGCTCTTATCTGCACCTGTGTACATGTACTGCTCTAGCCAGATTTGCAAGGTAGAATTGGGATCATGATAGTAGGGGTAGCGGGGAGGAAACATTAAACTCAAGGAAAGTTGTATGTTTCATCATTGCTACACTGCACCCTGACTGGCTCATCTCCTCCCCACAACCCATGCGATCACATGGTTAATCTCTCAGGCATGATGTTTAGCCAGAAGATAATTGAACAAAAAATTCAGACAGTGCGTTTCCATTTACGTGAAGCCCAGATCACACAAAAGGACACTATGGAGATAAAAGCCTACTTGGGTGTTGGAATTGTTCTGAATCTTCATCTGGGATGGTGGACACACATATGTGAAAACTCATCAAACTGTATGGCTAACATTTATGTGATGTATTTGTTGCTGCTGAGTGCCATTGAGTTGATTCTGACTCCTAGTGACTTTACAGGACCCCTGTGTGGGGGTTCCTTGACTGTACGATTTATAGGCGCATATAGTGTGTGCTCATATAGTGTGTGTGAAAATAGAGCAAAACAGTCTGTGGGGATTGGAGAGAGTGTCACTCCTCTGCTGAGTGGAACTGAGTGGAACACTTCATTGTAGGGACTCCTACTGGATGTTTCTCAGTCGACCATCTACAGGATCTGCCCCAGATGTACAATGATAAGTCTCTGGCAGTCTTGTGTGAACAGTAGCCCAGCTTTGTTCCCCATCATCACTGACCAGACCAGACAAGGGATGCAACCGGACCCATGCTGTCACCTGAGCTTCTCTCCCGAGATAGGATCCATTGCAGCAGTCAGCCTTTGTACTAATCTGAAACATGAACCTAGGGAAGGCCTTCTGACATGCTAATGCAAAAACTGAAGCAACCTGATCTGCGGCGGGGAGGAGGCCACTCAGGGGAAGCCAAAGTGGTCGGTCATTCTCTGACTTGCTGATTAATGGATTTCCAGGTCCTGGTTTCTCTCTCTCTCTCTCTCTCTCTCTCTCTCTCTCTCTCTCTCTCTCTCTCTCTCTCACACACACACACACACACACACACACACACACACTCACCACATTCATTCATTGATGGCTGTATTCCTGCTCCAGTGGAAATGCCTTTGGATTTCTAGAGCGTTCTCTTTGCTTAAACCAGTAACATAGATATCTTGATTTTCGGAAGGGGCCCACAAGGTTTGTTCTAGAGCAGTGGTTCTCAACCTTCCTAATGCCGCGACCCTTTCATCCAGTTCCTCATGTTGTGGTGACCCCCCAACCATAACATTATTTTCCTTGCTACTACTTCATAACTGTAATTTTGCTACTGTTATGTATTTTCATTGTTATAAATTGAACATAATTAAAGCATAGTGATTAATCACAAAACAATATGCAATTATATATTGTGAAATATTTATTTCTAATGACAAAAAATGAATTTTTTTTCTTGTTCATGCCTGGTACCCACTCATATGTGGGCGTATCTGCATGTGGGCGGACCCTGCTGGAGATGAATAGAGGAGCTGTATTTCAGCTCCTAAGACCATGGGAAATATGTGTTTTCTGATGGTCTTAGGTGACCCCTATGAAAGGGTCGTTTGAACCCCCAAAGGGGTCATGACCCACAGGTTGAGAACCGCTGTTGTAGTGTCAGAACAAACATAGAATCTCCTCAAGATTCAAATGTCTCATCCAGAGGTCCAAGTAGACTTAATTGTATCCACCTCAGCACTTCCCTATGGCTTGGGCTAAATAGCACCCTGAGATGGACAAGCCCCATCTGGACATCCTGAAATGTTAGCAGGATAGTTTTCCAAGTAGGAAATGGGGTTTTGTCATTTGCCGTTATAAACAGCTACTCTACTCTGTGCTGATTTCTTCATTCTCTTTCAGTATGTCTATGGCCACAGAGAGTCAGGAGATCTGGTCGTGTAGTGGTTGTGGACTGGGCTGCAATCCTCAGGGTCAGCAGTTCAAAACCACCAGCAGCTTCTTGAGAGAAAGATAGTCTACTCTGGTAACCAGTCATAGTCTTGGAAATGCACAGGGGCAGTTCTACCCTGTCCTAGAGGGCTGCTATGTTGGCAGTGTGTTTGGTTTGGTTTGTGGCCATAATCACTCAATTCCCCTGACCTTGGCCCTCTGAGGATACAGGGTACCTGCTGTTCACAGTTGATAACTAGGTGCTTTCCTTCTGTGTACCATAGACATCTGTTTTCCACTTCCTAATATACACAGCAATCTCAGATACTTTTGCCTAAAACTTAGACCTAAAACACCTTCTCTGCTGCTAATATTTGAATCAGGTAAGGCTCTGTGGTGCATCCCAAGAAACCAGAACATATCATGGCTAAACAAAGAAAAAGGGGAAAATAAGTACTGGGTTATCCCAGAGCAGACGAGGGAAGAGGATGACTTGTCAGGAAGCAGGATGGTTCAGAAGCTCTCAGTAGCAGGAAATCATGGATAATTGCCATATCTAAGCAACACCTTCTTTCATCATTAGGTCAAAACACCCAAGATTCAAATTCACTAGGGAGAGACTCTGATGACTTCTCTCGGGTTAACGCTCAGCCCTATTTCTAGGATTTACACCCTTGGTGTTTGCTGCCCCATCGGAACCTCTGGAAGCATGGAAGACTCCTCTCAGAGACAGTGGGAATGTGTGCTGTCCAAGCCAAATGCTGACTCATAGTGAGGCCCCCGTGGGTCTCCCAGACAATAACTGTTTATAGGAGTAGAAAACCCAGGGGCTGCTGGTGGTTTTGAACTGCCAACCATGCGTATTGCCGCCCAAATCACAACCACTACACCACCAGGGCTCCTTGGGGAAGATGTGCCAGGAAGACTAAATAAGGGGTCTCCACCTACACTTAAGAGTACAGTTAAAATCCCAAGCCTAGGCGTTAACCTGTCCTACAAAAGCTAGCCTCATGATGGAGACACAGACTGTGTCCTTGATGAACTTCTAGTCTTGTCACAAAACCAAAGAAGAAATTTAAGTGAAAGAGGAAATAATAGTTGTTACTGTTCTTAGGTGCCGGTAAGTTGATTCCAACTCACAGCGAGCCTCGGAATCCTCACTGTTTGAGTCCTTTGTCACAGCCACTGTGTCAATCATCTCACTGAGAGCCTTCCTTTTTGCCCTCACTTTACCAGTCATGATCATCTTTGCCAGGGATGCGTCTCTCCAGATAACATGTCCAAAATATGTGAGACACAATCTCCCCCTCCTCCCTTCTAAGGGACATTCCGGCTGTGCTTCTTCCAAAACAGATTTCGTAGTTCTTCTGGAAGCCCAGGGTACTTTCAGCATTTTTCACCAACGCCACAATTCAAATGCATCGTTCTTCTTTGATATTCCTTTATTTATTATCCAACTAGCAGAAGCATATGAGGCAGTTGAAAATATCATGGCTACATCTTTGCCCTTTAACACTTTAAAAAGGTTGTTTTTGTTTTGTTTTGTTGTGTACGGTCTCTTGTAGCAGATTTTCCAATGCAATCGCTGGTTGATTTCTTGACGGCTGCTTCCAAGGAACATTGATTGTGGTTCTTCATAAAAAGGACATCCTTGACAACTTCAACCTTCGCTTCGTTTATGAGGATGTTGTGTATCAGTCCAGTTGTGAGGCTGTTTGTCACATTTCTGTTGAAGCGTGTTGTGGATTGAATGTGCCCCCCAAATTTTGTGCTGTAAATCCCGACTTTCGTGCCTGTGATTCTAAGTCCATTTGGGAGTGTATTGTCTGGTACGTTAAGTAAGCAGGATTCGTGAAGGCTGTGTCCCGAGTCAATCTCGGAGAAGAGAGAAAAGAGGAGAGAAATAAGCAGAGAAGAGGCAAGAGAAATGGCAAGCCACGTGCAGATTGCCCAGGGACAGAAGCCCAAAGTGACAAGGGCCCTCTCCCGAGGCCAACGGAGAGACAAAGCCTGCCTTCACCTAGAGCTTGCACCTGAATTAGATCTTCTAGCTTGTAAGCAGCGAGAGGATCCGTTTCTGATGTCAAAGCCATCTAGTGGTGATATATTTTATCATAGCAGCGCTCAGTAGCTAAGACATGGCAATTTTGAGTTATTGTCTCCTACAAGTATATCTGATGTGCACATTCATGTACAGATTTTTGCGTGGATATCAATTTTTATTTTGTTGTATGAACCCCTAATAAAACGATTTAAAAAAAAGAAAATATATATCTTTTTAACTGAAAAATATTTTATTTCTTTAGTTCAAATGTCTAGAACTGGGATTCTGGGTCATATATTAGGAATATATTTAGGTATTGAAGAAACAACTTAATATATGTTCCACAGTGCCTGCACTGTTTTACATTTCTCCCAATAGTGTATGAGAGATTGAGTTTCACCACATTCTCATCAGCATTTCTTTTGCAAAAGTTATGAGGATTCAATCGAACTGTTTGGTAAGTGTGTTGTTTGGAGCCTTTGGATATCTATTGGCCCCATGCCATTTTATTCAAAAGACTGTCCTTATTGTGTGGAATTGCCACTTCTCTTTGTCCTGAGTGGACTGGCAGTAGTTGTCTGAGTTCATCGCTAGGTTCTCTACGGTGTCCCACTAACCTGCCATGCAATCCTCCACCAACATCACACAGTCCTGCTTGCTGTAGCTGTACAATAAGACTGAATATCAGGAAAACGATTTCTCCCACTTCGTTCTGCTTTTCCAGAATTGTTGTAGCTGTTCCAGTTTCTTTGTTTTTCCATTTTAGAATTAGAGTCTCTATAAAAATCGTGCAGGATTTTTTATAAGAATTTTATTAAGCCTATGTATAATTTGGGGGAGAACTGACATGTTTAATACTGGGTCTTCCAATCCATATACACAACATCTCTCCCCGAATTTAGGACTTTAAAAAGATTTTTATTACTTTTATAAGCATACAAGTCCTGGGAAAATCTTGTTATATATATATGTATATGGTAATTGGAAGTATTATTTCATTATTAAATTTGGTTTTATGTGCTCAGTGTTATCATATATGTGTGTGTATACACACAAAAAACCAATTCAATATATATATCTAGCTACTCAGATATAAATTTAATTGATTTTTCATGTAATTACATACACACATGTATATTACATGTACATATATATGTGTGTATATATGATCTTGCATCCTGTGAATTTGCTAAACTCATTTTAGAAGGTTTGGGTTTTTTAAATAAATCATCTTTTTTAGCAATTGGGAACAGTTTTCTTTCTTTTAAACTTTTATTAGCTTTTATTTTAAGCTTAAGTTACTCCCAAGCCATATGTTTGTGCTTCTTCAGCTTCTTCTGGGAGATCTTTTTCTTTTTTTTTTTTACATTTTATTAGGGGCTCATACAACTCTTATCACAATCCATACATATACACACATCAATTGTATAAAGCACATCTGTACATTCCCTGCCCTAATCATTTTCAAAGCATTTGCTCTCCACTTAAGCCCTTTGCATCAGATCCTCTTTTTTCCCTTCCCTCCCCACTCCCCTCTCCCTCATGAGCCCTTGATAATTTATAAATTATTATTTTGTCATATCTTGCCCTGTCTGGCATCTCCCTTCACCCCCTTTTCTGTTTCCCGTCCCCCTTTCCAACCCACTCACCCTCTACTCTCCCAGTATCACCCCTCACACCCCTGGTCCTGAAGGTATCATCCACCCTGAATTCCCTGTGCCTCCAGCTCCTATCTGCACCAGTGTACATCCTCTGCTCTATTCACACTTGCAAGGTAGAATTCAGATCATGGTAGTGGGAGGCGGGGGGGTGGTGGTGGTGAGGAAGCATCTAGGAACTGGAGGAAGGCTGTACTCTTCATCAGTGCTACATCTCACCCTGACTGACTCATTTCCTCCCCTAGACCCCTCTGTGAAGGGGTCCTGGGAGATCTTTTTCTTCTGTGCAACCTGCTGTTCTTGTTTAGGATCAATCCGCTCCTTTGCAGTCAGGGTCACTTCACTGTGCCAGGAGCTCCAGGTCCAGCCATGCGTCTTGGGGGCTTGGTTCACTTGGATGTGCTCAATAACATCAAAAGCATCCACATGTACACCTTTTGGTTCAGCATTATTCTATGCTTTCTTAAGCACATGCAGCAAGAATTCAGCACTCTTTGGGGGCACGAACCCTGGGTCCACCCCCCCCCCCCCCGGTTTGGCTTGGGCACACCTTCCACTCTACTGTTGTAATGTCGGAAGGGCACACACTGCTTCTGCTAAGTGATGTCTTGCAAATATTTGGTGGCTTTCCGGACATGCATACCCTTAATGGCCTGGGCAGTTTCACAGGTGTTCTTAAAATGAACCTACAGTTTCGACCTTCTTCATTTACATGATGTCGTGGGGTTTTCTGGGTCAAGTGAATAGCAAACCATTTTGGCAGATCACCCCAGACCCTCCCAGAAGAGGAAGAGCGGTGGGTTCTGGGAGAATTCATGGTCACTCCACTTCTCTCTTTCTTTCTTTATGAGCAAAATGCCTTCTGTTGCCCTTTCTTGCCTTACTGTGTTTTTTTTTTTTTTTTTGCCTTACTGTGTTTCTTAGGACTCCCAATTCCATATCAAATCAAAGTGGTGAGCAGGTAGTCTTGCCTCACTCCCTTTATGGGGGAAAAGCAGTCATCTTTTATAACTATGTATAATATTAGTTGCATTTTAATAATAGATTTCCTCATTTATGAGGATATTTCTTGCTTATTCCTATGTTTCTGAGTATTTTATCATGAGTGTGTGCTGAATTTTACTAATTGCTTTTTCTCAATCAATGGCTTATGATCATGTGCTTTTGCTTCCTTAGTTTGTTAATATAGCAGATTAAAGTGCTACATATGGAATTAACCTTGGAAATCTAGA
Organism: Tenrec ecaudatus; assembly: GCF_050624435.1. Lineage (NCBI taxonomy): Eukaryota > Metazoa > Chordata > Mammalia > Afrosoricida > Tenrecidae > Tenrec > Tenrec ecaudatus. The sequence goes on along the minus strand of NC_134536.1, from coordinate 137,315,767 downwards.
CTAAATCCCAATTGATCATGTGGTTTAATCAAACTGCTGAATACTATTTTCTCATATGCTATTAATGATTTTTGTCTCTATATTCACTTAATTATCCCAATTTTATGCTGCCATTTATATTGAACCATTTATAGCTCTGAGTTTTACACTGCTGTTTTCTTGGGAATCAAAGTAATACTGGCCTCATAAAATTAATTTGGAAGTGTTTTCTTTTTCCAATTTCTTAGAGGTTGTATGGAATTGGTGTTAATTCTTCTTTAAATGTCCTGTGAAAATCTCTATGGAACCCATATGAGTCTGAAGACTTCTTCTTTAAGTTTATTTTTTCCCAGCTATAATTTATGCAACAGAAGGTACCCTTTTCCCTACGCAATATTGTCTAGGAGTCCAACTGACAGTTTAGCTTTGTCAGATTTCCAGAAACCAGCTAGAAAATTAATCTAAGATCAAATTTGTCACAGAGGAAAAAAGCTATTATGAAACACTTATCAACAAGAGTCCACAGCTAAATTTCTGCATTTAAAAACACCACTTACATTTTAAAAACTATTTTAAAGAGCATAATCTATATTTTGCTTACTTACCTTTAAAAAGGCATGACAATACCTTGCATTAAAAACCGTGAAGCCCAGATCCTGGATGCTTCCTCCCCCCAACTACCATGGTCCGAATTCTGCCTTGCAGGGCTGGATGGGGCAGAGGTTGTACACTGGTGCATATGAGGGCTGGAGGCACAGGGAATCCAGGGTGGATGATACCTTCAGGACCAGGGGTGTGAGGGGCGATGCTGGGAGAGTGGAGGGTGAGTGGATTGGAAAGGGGGAGCTGATTGCGGGGATCCACATATGACCTCCTCCCTGGGAGAGGGACGGCAGAGAAGGGGGGAAGGGAGACTCTGGATAGAGCAAGATATGACAAAATAACAATGTATAAATTACAAAGGGCACATGAGGGAGGGGGGAGCGGGGAGGGAGGGGGAAAAAAAAGAGGACTTGATGCAAAGGGCTTAAGTGGAGAGCAAATGCTTTGAGAATGATTGGGGCAGGGAATGTATGGATGTGCTTTATACAATTGATGTATGTATATGTATGGACTGTGATAAGAGTTGTATGAGCCCCTAATAAAACGTTAAAAAAAAGATAAATAAATAAAAAAAAACCGTGAAGCATCTTAAAAAAGAAAACCATTTAAATGAGTGAATTTGGTCAAACACATGACTATAACCCCAAAATCAGATGGTGAACACGGGAAAGTGGACTTTAGCAACTGACCTAAAGCTGGAATGTAACATCTTCTAATTTGATCTCCCTAGCCTTTGCCTTGGTAGCAGAGTGCATTGGCCTGTTAACTGCAAGGTCAGCAGTTCAAAATCACCAGCTGCTCCTTGGAAGAAAGATGAGGCTTTCCTCTGCTAATTTGATCTCCCTATGGGCCCAATGTGAATTTATTCTAAACTTTGCATATTCTCTGCTATTAGATTGAGATCTCTATGGGTTTTTCTGTGGCCGTTGTTGGTGGATCCTTGCTGGTATCTGTCCTAGTCTTGTATGGGGAACCTGGGATTGAAGGAAATACAAGGATAGGAACGGGCTTACCTAGGGACATGGAGGGAGAGGGAGGGAGAAATGAGGCATCAGGGAGGAAAAGTTCCAAAATTGATGGTGATGATGATTGTACAGTTCCTCTTGATATGAATGGACCATTGAAGTATATGCTTTGTTAATTAGAATGCAATAAAAAGCAAAACTGCTGGAAAAATGTACAAGTGATTAAATAAGCAAAAAATTAGTGGAAGCATCCTGAGTCAGCAAATGCTGGACCTTTCACATGCTGTGTGAATAGTCCATGTTGCAACATTTGTGAAGAATAAATGCCATCGACCACAAGATGGAAGCCTAATCTAGCTTATGCTACATGTTCAAAAAAATCAAAGGAAGGAGATAGCCTTGAGAAGCTTTGAAATATTTGCCTGTAAACATGGTGTAGAGAGCGAAACAATTGTCGCAAGCTGAGGCTGTATTTGAGGTTGGAATGTTTAGAGGGGTTTGCACAACAGACTCATTCTCAGAATTCATGTATTACAGAGATAAGGAGCCTTGATGGAGAATTACAGTTCCCACTTTCTGGTTTCCTTGATCAAGAACGCAATGGAAATACAATGATGACCTAGTGAATACCAAGTTGTCAGGGAGTTAACTGGTCTCTAGATAAGACTTACAGTGATACCTGTTACTATTAGTATTTTGATTGGTGAAAGAGAATATATATAAAGACATTTATTAAAACCAGTCACACTCTTCTAGCCTATTTCTCACCTTTATTTTTACATTAAAAATTTCCAAGTTCAAAAATATCCTCAGAAATCAATATATGTAAAGCTATTGTCTATCATCACTCTTGTTCTTTTAAGACTTTTACAGTATTCAGTCCATATGTGTTATTCCATGTAAGTCTTGAAACTATTTCTTTTTTTAAAAAAAAAACTATCTTTTTTAGATGGCATTTACCCTCTTCCATTTCCTCCTAGTCAATTGTGATCACTTCACAAATTTCCCACCTGCGTTCTGAGATTGACCCTTGCTATTCAAGGGAGACAAGAGCCCTCTTTTTCTCATCTGTTTGTTTTGGGGGTTTTTTGGTGTGAAAATTTTATTTACTCATCCATCACATTTAGAATTGAGTTTTTACATACGAAGGGCTTTAAAAAGGAGGTTTAGTGTGGCACAGTGGCTGCTAGTCAGGCTGCTAACTGCAAGATCAGCAGTTTGAAACCACCAGCCACTCCCTGGACATTCACTGCATGGTGGTGAGAAGGACATTAATAAATAATCATTGTTGGAGATGGGCAATGGGGAGGCGGGTGAGGGGAGACGCCGGGGAGTGTAAGATAAGATATAATAATTATTTATAAACTATCAAGGGACCAGGGGTGGGATCGGGGAGGGAGGGGGATGGGGGGAGAAAGAGAAACTGAGCTGATTCCAGGAACCCAAGTGGAAGATGAATTATGAGAATGACGAGTGCAACGAATGTATAAGGGTGCTTTGCTCAATTGATGTATGTACAGACTGTGATAAGAGCCTTATGAGCCCCAATAAAAAGATTTTAAAAAATAATAATCATTTTCTACAACCTTCCTCTTCCCATCTATCAAGAAGCCCTAGTGATTTCTTCTTCATGTCTCTTAGCTTCTTGTGCGCACTTCTCTTGTCTTGCTAAGGCTGTGCAAGTGCTTTATGAGTTTAGAATCCAGCAGCTTGACAATGCTTTCTCACCCGGGACGCTAAAGAAACCGCCTTCAAGACTTCAGTCTCTCAGCCTCAAAAGGTAAGATTGGAGGAGGACTGCCATGCAGACATTCTTACAATCGACAGATCCGCAATGGTCATGATTAAGGGAGAAACATTTCCAAATAAGGTTACCTGTTGCCAAGAAAATGGTGGCAGGATTAAGAGCACTCTTGTTGAGACATGGCCAGTTCTCACAGCTCCAGCCTGTAAGTTACATCCTACATCTTCAGTAGGAAGACCTCAGTATCTTTGTTTTTAAATCGTTTTATCAGGGGCTCATACAACTCTTATCACAATACATACATACATCAATTGTGTAGAGCACATCTGTACATTTATTGCCCTCATCATTCTCAAAACATTTGCTCTCCACTTAATCCCCTGGCATCAACTCCTCATTTTGCCCCTCCCTCCCCGCTACCCACTCCCTCATGAACCCTTGGTAATTTATAAATTATTTTGTCATATCTTACACTGTCTGATGTCTCCCGTCACCTACTTTTCTGTTGTCCATCCCTCAGGGAGGAGGTCACATGTAGATCCTTGTAATCCATTCCCCCTTTCCAACCCACCCTCCTTCTACCCTCCCAGTATTGCCACTCATGCCACTGGTCCTAAAGGTATATGCGCCCTGGATTCCCTGTTTTTGCAATTCCTATCTGTACCAGTGTACATCCCCTGTTCTAGCCAGACTTGCAAGATAGAATTGGGATCATGATAGTGGGGTGAGGGGGGCTGGGGGAGAGAATCATTTAGGAGCTAGAGGAAAGTTGTATTTTTCATCATTGCTACATCACACCCTGACTGGTTCATCTCCTCCCCGAGACCCTTCTGTAATGGGATGTCCAGTGGCCTACAAATGGTCTCTGGGTCTCCACTCAACACTCCCCACCTCATTCACTATGGTAAGATTTTTTGTTCTGATGATGCCTGATCCCTATGACACCTTGTGATTGCACAGGCTGGTGTGCTTCTTCTATGTGGGCTTTGTTGTTTCTGAGCTAGATGGCCGCTGGTTTATCTTCAAGACTTTAAGACCCCAGACATTGTATCTTTTGATAGCCGGGCACCATCAGCTTTCTTCACATTTGCTTATGCACCCATTTGTCTTCAGAGGTTGTGTCGGGAAGGTGAGCATCATAGAATGCCAATTTAATTTTAATAGAAGAAAGTATTCTTGCATTGAGGAAGTACTTGAGTGGAGGCCCAATGTCCTTCTGCTACCTTAATACTAAACCTATAAATATATGCACATAGATCTATTTCCCCATCCTTATGTATAAATATATTTGCATATGTACATGTCTTTATCTAAACCTCTATAAATGCCCTTTGCCTCCCAGCTCTTTCCTCTATTTCTCTTGACTTCTCTCCTGTCCCACTATGATGCTCAGTCCCCACGTGAGTTTCAGCAATTCCTCTTGATTACATTACCCTTAATCATGCCCTACCAGGCCTCCCACACTCTCCTCACCACCGATTTGGATCACTTGTTCCCTTGTCCCTGGGTTTGTTACCTCCACTACCTTTACCCCCACCTCCTCCTCTCCCATGTCCCCCCGTAACTGTCGGTCCCATTGTTTTCTCCTCCAGATTGTTCATCCAGCCTATCTTACTTAGACAGACATGCAGAAATAATAACATGCACAATAACAAGACAGAGCAAAACTAAGCAACAAAATAACAACAAACCAATGGCAAAAAACAAACAAACAAAAAACCCACAACAAGAAAGAAAAGCTTGTAGTTAGTTCATGGATTGTTTGTTGGTCTTTAAGAGTGTTTTCCAGTCCAGTCTGTTGGGGCACCATGCCCTGACCCCAAAGTCCACCTTCAGCATACTCAGGGGACCTCGCCGCTCCATTCCCTTGATGTTCTGTTGCACCCCTTTAGTATTTTACCTTAGTGTGGTGGGATCAGATCGGGTGCAATTTCCACACTGTGTCTTTGGTGTTGTCCCCTGTAGGGGTATGGGTCAGTAAGGGGCGTCATGTCTCATAATGGGGCCAGCCATATGGTCCTCTCTGTGGACTGGCTGCTCTAATTGGGAACATCGTCCTCACGGCCTGGTGGGCCAGGATGTGCTCCACTCTCTCCTCTCCCCCTTCATCTGCTCCCGGGTGCTCTGATCAGATATGTCCCTCTCCCAGAACTGCAGATTCAATGCCGTCCTTTGAAATAAATTCTTCTGGGGGGAGGGGCAGGTGTACACATAGTAGTTGGAATTGGGGCCAGCCCCCGACTTCAGTATCTTAAAGCTCTGACTGGTGGGGAACAAAGAGGAGATAGGAAGTTAAAGTTAAGAGGCAAGACTCTAAGAACGCAAACGCAAATATTGACTATTAAAATTCTCGACTTCACCTGGGCCCAACGGGAGCTCTCAGGAAACTCACCACCATAGAGCAGATGTTGACTCTATAGAACAGGCTAGAACTGCCTCTGTGGGTTTCCAAGACTGTATCTCAGTAAATGAAATTCTTCGCCTTTCTCCTGTCTAATGGGAGAGGAAGCTAATGTCTAAACCAGCAGTTCTCAACCTGTGGGTCGAGACCCCTTTGGGGGTCAAATGACCCTTTCACAGGGGTCGCCCAATTCATAACAGTAGCAACATTACAGTGATGAAGTAGCAACAAAAATAATGTTATGGTTGGGGGGTCACCACAACATGAGGAACTGTATGAAAGGGTGGCAGCACTAGGAAGGTTGAGAACCCCTGGTCTAAGCCCTCACTTATATACTGCCCCTAAATATTTTCCTGGGTTCTATGACTAATATTAAGGGTTTTTTGCCTTAAAATTTTTCATTCATGTCTATGGTCTTTTTTTATCTTAACAATAACACACACATAAATAAACTCACTGCCACTGAGTTTACTCTAGCTCATATCTACCCTGCATAACATTTTGGAGGCTGTAACCCTTGATGGGAACAGAGTCCTAAACTTTTTTTCTGAGCAGCTGGTGAGTTTGAACCATCAACCTTGTGCTTAGCAGTTCATTACTTACCCCACAGTGCCATTTCCCAGGCTCTATGTTTGTTCTCAGGCTTCTGAATATGGCTTAGGTTTGCCAGGGCAGTTTATTGTTATCAGACTTGGAAGGTGGGCATTGGCAGTCACCTCATGCGGGGGACACCCGGGTTTCACAGACATGAGTTTGGCAGCAGCCTTGTGTTTCTCAGGCGTTCCACTCCCTCGGGACTGGCTCTACCGGAACTGTGACATCGGCAGTGCCTGTCCTCCTGAAGTCATGGCATTGGCAGACCAAGGCTCCTCAAGCCTTCCTATCAGTTACAAGACAGGATCCCCTGCGACATATTCAATTCTATTTAAAATGCCAACAGTGATTTCTGACGGCTCTTGTTTGTCTATTTGGGTTTGTTTTCCCAGGTACGGTCACCAAGAAGACGTGTCTCAGGGATGCTGAGAGATGCCCCTCACATTCACAGGAAGTTAGGGTTTGGGCCATAATAGAGAAACCTTACCAGTGTATACACAGCAGTTATTCTCCAACCACAGAGAGCAGGAACTGAAAGTATGTCTAATGTTCTAAGAATGAACTAGTCAGTATTTTAAGAGAGAACCAGTCAGTATTTTAAGTCTAAAATCATCATCAGTTGTCGAGTGACACCTTGGGTTCAAGGTGTCAAAATTCTATCTCAATATGCAAACTACTTTTCTGTAGAAAGCCTTTGAATTTCCAGTATCTTTGCTCAGTCCTTTCTAAAAAGCAGCCATTGGGACATCCACCTTAGAATAATCCGCCGTTTCAGATCAAAAGGCAACATTTACCCAAAGACAAAGTTCAAAGGGTTTAGGAAAAGAAGAGGAATTGAAACAGGAAATACAGAAAAATATAGGATACGTGATATTACGTTGTGGAGATTGCAGTCGTAACACGAAATGAAATGTTAATGAATTGGTGAATGGAAAACCGAACTCTAAATCCTCATCCCTATACATAATGTGCACCTAGACCATAAATTAAGCCTTGGAAATGATCTCTAGTGCTTAACACCGTTGTTTCACATTAAAATACAAAATCCAGTTAGCTAGGAAAGTCAGCTGCAAGATTCGGAGACTTCGGCCTTAGGTGTCCTAACGCAGGCTGTCTGGTTGCTAGTATTTCCAAAGACGGCTCCTTTGACGTCCGCATACTCTCGTTGCACAAAGGAAATGCCAGGGAGTCTAATGGCTGTTTTAGCTTCTTCAATCGAGGAGGAGCAGGTGGAGGCACTAAAACAGTAACGTGGTGTTGGATGTACAGTGCGGCCCGTTCAGCCACTCTCGTTTGGAGAATGGGTGGTAGTTCCTCCTGTGGGCAGAGTGATGCACGTCAGAGGTTAGAGGACAGTCATTCTCCAAAGCCAAAAGATTAAGGGAGAAGTGGTGGGACTTGGAAAGAAAGAGCTGAAAAATATTCATTTTAAACTCTTTCATAGGTGCGATGGAGCACCCATGAAGAATACAGCTTTCCTCTAGTTCCCAAGTGCTCTCTGCTCCCACCACTATCATGATCCGAATTCTACCTTGCAAGTCTGGCTAGACCAGAGGATGTACACTGGTACAGATAGGAGCTGGAGGCACAGGGAATCCAGGGTGGATGACACCTTCATGGCCAGGGGTGTGAGGGGCGATACTGGGAGGGTAGAGGGTGAGTGGGTTGGAAAGAGGGAACCAGTTACAAGGATCTACATGCAACCTCCTCTCTGGGGGATAGACAACAGAAAAGGGGGTGAAGGGAGACACCGGACAGGGCAAGATATGACAAAATAATAATTTATAAATTATTAAGGACTCATGAGGGAAGGGGGAACGGGGAGAAAGGGGGAAAAAAGAGGACCTGATGCAAAGGGCTTAAGTGGAGAGCAAATGCTTTGAAAATGATGAGGGCAAAGAAAGTACAGATGTGTTTTACACAATTGATGTATATATTGATTGTGATAAGAGTTGTATAAGCCCCTAATAAAATGTTTAAAAAAGAGAGAGAGAGAGAGAAAAAAACTCTTTCATAACTGTGTCCTGCTACAGGTTAAGGCTTGTCTTGGAAAGAACCATGAAGAGATGTCTGCTCTCATAACTTTGCAAATTCACCAACACTCCTGTTTTTTCACCCGAGTGAAGATGGCCCTTCTTCAGCACTTTTCCAGGCCCCACATCCACCCCAAAGGTGGTGGTGATCCTGTCCTGTAATCCAACATATATTGGACCATTTGTCTAGCGCCTCTTCCTGTATCTGTTTCTCCTCCATGTTCTACCATGTAATGTCTCTGGAATTGACGCCATACGATCCGTTCTCTGCTGTGAAGCCTTCTGAACATCCCATGGAAGCACCTCCCATGTGCTTATTGCTTGAGTTTTGCCAGCCTTTTATCATTCTCCTGAACATAATAAACTATTGGATGGGTCTTAGTTGGTGTTTTCAGGTTCTTCATAGAGAGCAAGCTGAGAGTAAATGTCATTCTTCCATCATGAGATGCCTGAATGTATCTTACAAGCTTTGGGATTAATCAGAACTGTCCGGGTTCATTAGGGCTTGGTATCATCCAGAGCATCTGCAGGCAAACCAGTTGCTGTGGTCCAGTTGCCATCAGGAAAACCAGAGCATATGGTTGGTTTGGTGGAAGGTGCCTACTGAGCAATGGATTGAATTTTGATTCTGAAGTCTCCAGTACCACAAGATTTGGTCTGTGGTGGTACCATGGAGTCCTGTGGGAAGAGAGAGTGTTTGTCGTAAATGTTGTTAGGTCATTTGGATATCCATTTGTGAAACTTTACCATGACATCTATTCAAACCAACAATAAAAATCAATTCCTCATGGATTGAAAATAGTTATTATTAATATTGAATCAAACGAAACCATGAATTTCTTTGGATGCATGATCTTATTGATACTTGTACTCTATCAGATGTAGGACTCGGCAGATTATCTATTGTCGGTATCTATTTCAGTTTTGATAAATTATGTGTGCTGTATTAAAAAAGGATCTAAAGCATTGGTCATTCATTTCTTGGAAACCAAAAATTAAAAAAATAAAAGAACTCACCAAACCAGTTCCAATGGAGTTAATAATGTGGGGGCAGGGACTAGTCAGTCAGCACCCCCTCTCAGAGAGAGGACTCAGGCCAAGCTCTGGCCTAGGTGGTGGCACCTGCCACCCCCACCAATGCTCAGTGTGGCCTTAGCTCTCCTCCCTTGAGCCTGCCCGAGGCTACCTGCCTCTAGGGCCTGTGGGAGCCAATCCTGCTCAGACGCTGAACATGCAGACCTCCACGTGGGAGCCCAATAAGGATCTAGCCCCGACCCTGACCCGACAACCTACACTGCCTTTTCTTGCAGCCCCACCTCCTGTCATCTCACAGTTCCTCCCAACATGTTCTGCCTCCTCCATTCTGTAGACATTTCTGTAATCCTGACCCTGTCCCAGCCCTGGGCTGCCCTGGGAATCTGCATGAGGAAACCAGATTTAGCTCATCCACTCATGGAGCTTCGATTTTACAGAAAGTGACAGACAAAAGCTAAAACACACATGAATTCATCGGAGAGTGAGTAATGTCAAAAAAAGGAATGACGTGGAGCTCCTTAAGAAGATAATGATATAAGCCAGAGAAGGAAGCTGCAATAGGTTCTAGGTCAACTCGGGTAGACCAGGAGTCTCTCATGATATGATGTGTGGTCAACTCCATGATGGGATCTTCTGAGAAGCAGCCAAGTTGTTATGGTCACTTTGAGGACTGGGTACACCTGACCCAAGCCATGGCATTTTCAATCACTTCATATGCATGTTACAGTTGAACACTGAGGTGGGGTTCTCTAAGAAACAAAACCAGGACACCAGATAGATGGATAGATAGATGGAAAGATAGATAGATAGATAGATAGATAGATAGATAGATAGATAGATAGATAGATAAATTTATACAGTGAGGAGGAGAATAACAACTAATTAGTCTACACAGCAGTACAGAGGGAACAGTTAATATACTTAAAGTCCTTCAACTCACAGAAGGGGCTTCCATCCAAGGTCAAGGAAGCAGACAGAGGACTCTTCCCTCAGGCAAAATAGACAGAATCTGCCCACAGGCTGTAGACAACAGGGTGAGTCAGCAACAGTCAGTAGCATGGGAGCTTAGCAAACCAGGCCTAGAAGAGATATCGAACTTAAGCAATGCAAGGCAACAGGATCCACCAGCCTCAAGCTCAAGAGATGTACACACCAGCAGCATAGCAAAGCAGGTCTTGAAGGAGCCTCAAGCTCTAGCAACAATCCACAGGTTGGCTTGGACCACAGGTAGTGTAGCACACAGGTAGAGGCAGAGAAGTGGCTAAAGCAATAGCCACTGGTCCAATCAACAGACAGCAAGAAAGGGTGGGGGCCAGGCCTTGCAGAGGCATTTATCTCTTTGCCCCCCAATCAAATTTCGACCTGATTCTTCTCTGCCCACCTGTTCCTATTGACCCAGTTGGCACAGTAAACCTAACTATCACACTGAGTAAGGAAGACCGAAGAAGAATCAATGCATTTCAATTATAGTGCTGGTGAAGAATACTGATAGTGTCCTGGGCTTCCAAAAAAAACCAAAAAAACACAAACCAATCTGTCTTGGTAGAAGTACAACCAGAATGTTCCTTAGAGACAAAGATGACGTGATTTCATCTCATGTACGTTGGACATGTTATCAGGAGAGACTAGTCCCTGGGGAAAGACATCATGCTTGGTAAAGTAGAGAGGCAGTGAAAAAGAAGACCCTTGACAAGATGGGTTAACACAGTGGCTACAACAATGGGCATAAGAACAATTGTGAGGGTGGTGCAGTATTTACTTTAACTGGCGGTATTTAATTTTGTTGTACATAGGGTAGGTATCAGTTGGAACTGACTTGAGCGCACCAACAACAATCTGGTTGCAGCTTTGATATGATTGAGGAAGATTTCTTTTTGGGTGTAACCTACTCAGTATAAATGGACAGTGTGTGGAAACCAGCTGACTTCTACTACTGGATTTGGATTATCAACCTGTTATGTTGCCTTCCAGTCCCAGGAGCCATTAGCAGACTGCTGATCTTGAATTCGTTCAGCTCACCTTCCCACTTCCTATTGATCATCCCCTGCAGCTACAGGAGTCAGGAAAAGCCGTTAGCTTGCATCTGACCCATCAACTTGAACCAGACTGTACTTACCTACTTCTGCAACGGTGTGAGTCATTTTTAATATGAATCTCTATATAATAAGAATATGAGAGTTACTATGTTTGCTTCCCTAGAGAACCCAGCCTTACACTTCTCTGAGAAGTGTCATTTAAGAGGATGCCATGGATTGAATTGTGCCCATGCGCCCCAAAAAGCATCAGGCATTTGAATCCCTCTACACATGTTTAAGGGCTCTGCTGGCACGGTAGGACAAGCATGCTGGACTGCTAACTGCAAGACTGGCAATTCAAACCAACCAGCAGCTCTCTGATCCTATAAAGATCTATGCTCTGAGAAATCCTATATATGGTTGCTCTGAGTCAGAATTGACTCCATGGTAGTGAGTTTGAGTATTACTGGGAAAATAACATGGAGGAAAATATGACAAGGATTACATTACCTAACATAACAGAGGGAATCTGGAAAGCTAGTATTCCATGGTAGGAAAGCCACCGCTTTGATAAGTTAAAGTCCAAGTACATTATCCTGCTTTAAATATCATTCCCACAGATTCTCCCCTAACAGCTATCGTGCCTTAAAGTGAGCACATGGTTGATTTTGTCTCCCTGCAGAAGCAGACATTCTTTGGTCATCTCCTCCCACCTCAGCATCCATCACCCCTCATGCCTTAGGTTTCCTCACCTGTGAACTCAGGGATTTTACTGTGGTTACTACCCACCTTGTGATGGTTGTAACTCCTGAATATGCATGTCTTATGGCTACCTATAAATATCCCAAGACAGCAAAGATTCTCTCTCTGCGTGGACCTGGCTGCTGGGATCATGGCCATCCCGGAGGTGAGCATGTTACCATGAAATGTGTCTGACTCCTTTATTTTATTCTTTCTCCTATCTTTCCTATTCTCTACGACCTTTACTATGATCTTTATATATTATAGCTGTGAAATTGTGCCTATGAACCCCTTGGTTGTTAGACACTGGTTTACTCTGACATGTAACTATGTTTATAATTCCACTTGTGCATGGATATATCAATGGGCCAGTGTTGGTATAGAGTATATCATAAATCAATCTCTTTTAAGATTAAAAAAAAAGCAATAGATTGAGCAAGCCAGGAAATAAGCAAGCACAAAAGGGAGAAGACAGATGCCAAGTCACATGAAGATCTCAAAGGGGAAAATGTCAGAAGAGGTGGGGCTTTTCCTCCAAGAGCTCACAGAGGCAATGACCTCCCACTAGAGCCCGCATTCTCAACTCAGACATGGAAGGGCCAAACTGTTGGAAATAAATTCCTGTTGGTTAAAGTCACCCACTTATGGGATTTCTGCTACAGTTGCACTAGACCATATGACAGATGACATGAAATGTTAAGTTGATATTAAGGAGCTAGGGGAAGAGAGGGCAGTGTGTGTGAGGTTGGGCTAAGCGGGAGGCACATGTCAGGTAAAGTTAATAACGTGAAAGTTTAAAACAATTGATGAACTAAGAAACCCAAAGAAAAGAGTTCCACTGAAGTACAGAGTGAAGGGAAAGGAACTGAAAAGATTCAATAGAGAAATCACCTGGAGCCACGTAATTAAAAACCTTGTAGGTGATGTTAAGATCTTGGATTTATACTAATTGTAACAGAAAATGAAAAACTGTTGTGCTAAGCATATTAAAACCACGAAAAATTTCAATAAATAAGTAAACAAAATCATGATCCAATACAGTCCCATATCTCTGACCTATATTTAAAATTTTAAAGGCCTCAGGAAAAAAGAGGAGAAATTGTTTTAATAAATTTGGTGACAAAACTCCTTTTGCAAGTTGACCTGATGAAATTAAGTATCAGGTTTGTGTCCGATGTCTAAGCTGTCATGTATGTGTCTGTGTAATCTTGGTTTTTTGTCTTTAAGTTTAAAATGTTCAGAAAAGGTAAAGAATTACTTTGTAGTTTTAAAAGATTAAAATAAATGGAAGCAGCTCACATAACTAAAATACAGAGTAAAAATTTACTGTAGACATTTGAGGCTTTATGCTGAAAGCATTTGTGAAAGTATACTTTCAGTATAATTGAAAGTGACCACCATTATGACAACAATATAAAGGCAAGTTGTTGAAAATTAGCAGAAATGACAATGACCAAGAACTCCGGAAGAATGAAAAAACCTTGCATACTGGAAAAACAGAATTAAGATCTAAAACTTGCATCAATTGAATACATGCAACAATGAAGTGGCAAACTTTCTAGAATTTTGACAGGGAAATAAACCACAAAAAGAGAATTAAAAAGTGTGTGTATATATGACACTTTTCGAAACAGCATAATATAAACAAGTGTTTGCAAACTTGGCCATATTGACATTCTGGACTGAATAATTCCTCAGTATGTGAAGCACTCCTAAGCACTGGAGGATACTTATCATCATCCTTGGTCTCTGCCCAACTAGATACCTGTAGCTTCTTCCCAGTGGTGACAAACCACGTGTTTCCTGACATTGCCAAGTATTTCTTGAGGGACAATATTGTCTCCAGGTAAGAATCACTGGTGAAAGCCACCTGAAAAATCTGTGATGAAAAATTCATGTTAATTATGAAATACATGGAAAATTTCACCAATATTATATCTGATGAAAACCTTACCTGTAACATATTGGGGGGTGGGGCATGTTGGAGGGAATCTGTATTAGGACTTGTAGTAATTAGGGACTATGTCAACTAGACCCTCCTGCCTATGGGTGGAGTCAAATCTATCAATCAAGTTTACAGCTTGATGACACCTCTTTGATCTCATAAACCTTTTGTATAAAGAGCAAGACAGAGATGATCGATCTCTCTCTCTGCCTTTGTGCCTACTAGAACCCTGACTGCCTCTATAGCTTGATGTGGACCACCCAACCCTGAGTGCTGTTGGTGCCCTGCCATGTTTCCACCAACTTTGAATCCATGTGACTGCACCCACTGGCCTGTGATTTCCTGCTTCCTGGTTCACTGGCCTGCAGCTACTTGAGTCTGAAGAGGGATTTATAGACTAGCATTTATGGATTTGAGTTGGATTAGGTTCTGATGCCCTCTTGATTTACTTCTTGATATAAAGCTCTTTCTTATATATAGTTGAGGGTCCCTGGATTTGTTTCTTTAGACAACCTAGCATGACACAGGACTGGTTTCTTTTAAATAGGCAAATAGAAATTCATAAAGTCTAATGCCAACTCTAAACTCATTGTCAGAATTGATTCCAACCCATTAATTACATCCACCACATTAATTGAAAGAAGATAAGTGCATCACTATTTTGATAGAAATCAATGTCTATTCTACTATATATATATGTTTGTATGTATCAACCAAGAAGTTTTAAAAGGTGAGGAAAAGTTGTTATATTGCTGTACACATCTGACTCAGTGGCTAAATATTTAAACTTTCCCTTGATATCTGGAGTAGTGGAAGCTATAAGCAACAAATATAGCATCAAAAAGAAATACAGATGATATGAATTGCAAAGAAGGAAAACTTGCGATTGCTTACTCTTTTAAATCCTTGTAAGTTATCATGTATGCAGGAGCTTCAAGAAGTTCATGAGGAATGGAATTAGAGGAGAGAGCGTGGCAGCAGCCAGGAGGAGCAGATGGCGTGGTGGCAGCTGGGAGGAATGCAGCAGCAGAGGAGGTGGGTGACCAAGCAGCACATGAGTCACAGAGAACAGCAAAAAGGAGACACTGAAAGGGCTATCACTTCCAAACCACAGAATTTTCCACATAAAGAGAAGTAGATACAGATTTACTAAAATTAGAGAGCAGCAATGTCAGCCAATTGGCATCCCCTAGGGTAGGCCTGTGAAACTCAGCTGGCTGAGAACCGATCCTGTGTCTGTGAATCAAAAAGCTAGCTTAGGAGGAGGTGCAGCAGAGCAACAGGATTGTAATTCTAAGGGACCAAACTGGGACTGGAGCAAATAAAAATACAAATTGTTTTGGCTTCCCTCCCAGGTATGAGACACACACATACTCCCTCCCCCCCACCCCTACCCCCCCACCCCACACACACACAGCCAGGGCTTCCCAACAGCAGGGATGTGACAGCCTACTGAGTCTCTTGGGGAAGCCAAAAGTGGGTGTAAGTGAAAAACACAAACTGAGAGAACTTCAGCCCCACTCACTCATCAAAGTTAACCCCCCCTCCCTAAGAACTCAGCACAGCCCCTGATCTCAAGACACCCCAAAAGGATGGGACCTTAAATAACAGGGCCACTCTAGGGATTTCTTTTCTTTAGGCTTGTTAAATATCCCTGGATTGCACAGAGCATTAGCATAGCAAAACAAGGAGAAGCTGTAGCAGGTTTGGCAGGCAGCATGGGTTTTACAAGCCCAGGCAGGAGTTTACATAAGGTCAGGGGAGAGGGAATATATAAATGTACTTATACTATACTTTTTTCCTTCCAAATTAATTGGTTTATTTCCTAGTGCCCTAAAACACCATCAGCCCAGAAGTTAGCACCCACAAGAGAGACAAGCTCCTGGGCAAAGCTTAGTGTTTGGACAAACATTGCATCCTACTCTAATGTTATTTTTCCTATTACTATTCTTAAAACTGTTGTCGCTTGTCCTTTCCTTTAGTTTTCCTTTCTTTAATCTAAATAACTAAGGTTTTACTTCATAACGCTATTTACCTATCTTTTAGTTTCAATTTTCTTCTCATCACATCTTTTCAGCGTTTTCTTACCTCCGTAGCCTCAGAAAACCAAAGCCTGACACTATTACCACAATTTTTAGATCACATGCCAATGTGTAACCACTATTCCACCAGTGCTCCCTTACCACAATTTTTAAAGTCATCTTTTCTTTCAAATACTAGTACCCATTTCTCCATCATTGCAAATCAGATATTTTGGGGGCCTAATCCCCCTTTCTTTAACCAAACAAATAACACTACCTCATCCCTCCCCATACCTTTTATTTTTCTTAACCAACTGCTTTGTTCGCTCTGCCCCACTAACACTTTCTCCCTAATTTTAAATCAATCCCATAACACCTAACCTAACACTCTCCCCAGACACTTATGCAAACTGTCCCTCACTCCCCTACTGCACCACCTAACAGAGTTAACCACTCCCAAATAACACTACCTACCTAACACCCCTAGTATCAACTCCAGAAGTCAATGAAACAACAGAAGATATCGGTGCACATACACAAACAAGAGAAACAGAAGCAAATACTAACCAGACTTAGATGTAATTCCTGATTTACCAGAAAAAGAATGTAAAAGAATGATGATTGCACGCATGCAACAGGTGAAAGAGTCTGAGAGAAAAAGTGAAACAGTAGAAAAGTGAGTAACCTCACCAGAGAAACTCCAAACAGAAACACAAAAATCAAGCACTACAATCTCAGAATTAAACAACACTCTAAAGGAACAGCACAAGGCTATAAAAGAACAGAGAAACAGAATGGAAGATATGGAAACCGAAATTAGTGAGCTGGAAGGCAAACACAGATTGCAACCTAAAAGAAGAACAAATAACAAAAAATGCAAAAGGGAGAAAGAAAAGCTTGAGAACAATGTGGGACACAATTAAAAAGAACAACCTGCGTCATACAGAGATTCCAGAAGAGGAAGAAGCAACAACAAAAAATGCACACAATGAATAGTCCAAGAGCTCCTGCAAGAGAATTTTCCTCAATGTCTGAAGGAGGAAAAGATAATTATTCAGAAAGTTGAAAGAACCCCAGTCAGAAGAGATCACCAAAGGAAAAGTCACAGCATACTTTAGTCAAATGTCTAACATCAGTGAAAAGGAAAAATTCTAAGAGCAGCCAAAGAAAAAGATTCAATTACATACAGAAGGTCAGCAATTAGAATAACCTACGGTTTATCAGCAGAAAGCATGCAGGCAAGAAGACAACAGAGTGACATATAGAGTACTGTAGGGAAAAATGATCGACCTAGAATCCAGCATCCAACATAATTATTAATCAAGTATGGTGAAATAAAAGTATTCCAAGACAAGGAGAAACTAAAAAAATTCACTAAAAACAAGGCCACCATTACAAAAAATATTCAATGAATTGTTGTGGCCAAAAAACCATCAGTAACAATATACAAACCTGAAAACAACATATAAGACAATTCCTCACAAAAACCAGCACCCACAGAACAACACCTTAAGCAAGGAAATGGCACAGGAAGAACAAAGAAGCTAGACATAATAAACATACAAACACAACACACACATAAATAAACAAAAATAACAGCAACACATACATATCAATAATCTCGCTGACTGTTAATGGACTAAATTCAACAATAAAGAGACAGAAAGTAGCAGAGTGGACAAGAAAGTAAAACCCATCAATATGCTGTCTATAAGAAACACACCTTAAAAACTACGGCTTCAGCAGATTAAAACATCAGAGGCTGGAAAAAAGCCTACCAAACAAACAGCAACCAAAAGAGAACAGGAGTAGCAATATTAACCTCTGAGAAGATGGATTTCAAGGTGAACAGCGTAACAAGAGATAAGAACGGACACTACATAACGATACAAGGAACGATAGCTTAGGAACCCGTAACTGTAGTAAACATATATGAACGCAATGAAAGACTCAAAATACATCGATCAAATCTTCATAGAATTGAAAAAGGACATAGACACATCGACAATAATAACCACTTTCAAGGAAAGACAGACAAACTCAAAATATTTTTTAATTTAAAAACTGAACAAAGACACACAAAAGCTCAATCACATAGTCAATAAACACGATCTTGTAGACATATACAGAATGCTTCATCCAACAAAACAACAGTATACATTCTTCTCCATCACACTTGGCACATTCTCAAGAATAAACCACACACTTGAGCACAAATTTGCCTCAGCAAATTCAAAAAGATTGTGATCCTACAATCCATCTTCTCAGACCACAAACCTATTAAATTATAAATCAACAATAAAATGATTAGAAACATAGAAACAAGGAAATTGAACAACATACTACTCAAAAATGACTGGGAAAGAAAGCACATAAAGGAGGAAATTTTAAAATTCCTTGAGACAAACAACAATGATAATATGACATATCAAAACCTTTGGGACACAATGAAAGCAGTAATCAGAGGTCAATTTATAGCTATCAACGCACACATGAAATAAAAGGAGAAATCTAAAATCAGCATTCTAATACAACACCTCCAAGAACTGGAACAAGGACAACAAAACAATTCCTCCAATGAAGGAGAGAAATCATACGGATCAAAGCAGAAGTAAATGACATGAAAAATGTTTAAAAAAGGAAAATATCAACAGGGAAAGTATCTGGTTCTTTGAAAGGATTAACCAAATAGACCACTGGCAAATTTAACAAAGGAGTAAAAAGAAAAGATGCAGAACACAAGATGAAAATGGTGATGTTACTCAAAGATTCATAAGGGAGTGAGGTGGGGGGAGGATGAGGAGCTGATACCAAGGGCTCAAGTAGAAAGAAAATGTTTTGAAAATGATGATGTACAAATGTACTTGACATAATGGATGTTTGTATGGATTGTGATAAGAGTTATACGAGCCCCCAATAAAAATATTTTTTTAAAAAAGGAAATAGTAACATTACAGCGGATCCAAATGAAATAAAAAGAATAATAACACACTATTACCAAAAAGTTTGTACTTACACTAATTTGACAATCTAGAAGATATGGACAGATACCTAAAAACACACTAGATATTAAGGCACTCAAATTAATGCAGACAGATATTGAAAAACTCAACAGACTCATAACAAAAGAAGAAATAGAGCATTTTATTAAGAGACTACCAACCAAGAAAAGCCCAGGACCAGATGGTTTCACAGGGGAATGCTACCAAATATTCAAAGAAGATTATATACTCTTCCAGAACATAGAAAAACATAACAAACTCCCAAACTCATTCTATGAAGCCAGCATAACACTGATACCCAAACCCAGCAAAGACCCCATAAAGACAGAAAATTATAGACCAATATCCCTCATGAACATAGATGCTAAAATCCTCAAGAATATTCTGGCCAATAGAATACAGCAACATATCAAAAAATAATTTACCATGACCAAGTGAAATTCATTCCAGGTATGCAGGGATGGTTCAATATTCAAAAATAATCAGTGTAATCCACCACATATATCAGACAAGAAATGAGAACCACATGATCATATCAGTGGTGAGGAAAAGGCGTTTGACAACATCCAACACCCATTTCTGTTCAAAACACTCAACATAATAGGAATAGAAGGAAGCTTACTCAACATAATAAAAGTCACATATGAAAACCAATAGCCAACATCATGCTCAATGAGGAAAAGCTAGAAAAATTACCACTGAAAACAGAGATCCAGCAAGGATGTCCCCTATCACCACTCTTATTAAACATCATACTGGAAATTTTACCTAGAGCAGTGATTCTCAACCTGGAGGTCGAACGACCCTTTCACAGGGGTCACCTAAGACCATCGGAAAATATATATTTCCGATAGTCTTAGGAACTGAGACACTGCTCCTCTATCCGATCCAGAAGGGTCTACCCACATGCAGATACGCCCACACACAAGTACCCGGCTGTGAAGACTGTTACCCATGCTACATCATGCTTCAAGACAAATTTTCATTTATTTGTCATTAGAAATAAATATTTCACAATATATAATTACATATTGTTTTGTGATTAATCACTATAATTTAATTACGTTCAATTTGTAAAAGTAAAAATACATCCTGCATATCAGAGATATACATTATGATTCAAAACAGTAGCAAAATGACAGTGATGAAGTAGCAATGAAAATAATGTTATGGTTGGGGTCACCACAACATGAGAAACTGCATAAAAGGGCCATAGCATTAGGAAGGGGGAGAACCACTGTGCTGGCAGATCCCTACAAGATTCTCCTAGGTTTGAGTACTACTTGGGACTAATTTCTTCCTTGGCCTCTTAAATATCTTTTCTATCTTACCCACTGATTATATTTTGTTTCTGTATTATTATTTTTATCCATACCACTTTATTTTTTTTCTTTTTGTTTTACTGTTTCTGTTGGGATTTCCAGTTTGCAAAGCACAGAGGATTAGAGGTATAGAGTTAAGAACAGGTTTGTAGAGGAAGTAGGGGCTGAGGGTGGGAGATAGAAAAGATTAGGGGGTTGAGGGAGCACTCTCCAGAACTGATGATGATTATTCAAATCAATTTAAAACCTTGGGGTGGGGATGTTCTAAAATTGATTGTGGTGATGACAGTACAACTCTTCTTGTTATGATTGCACGATTGAATTGTGTAATATGTGGATTGAATGCCAAGAAGACAGTTTTTTAAAAAGTGGAATTAGAAGGTTTTCCATGAACTTTTTGAAGCCTCTTTATACTGAGGAAATTAAAATTATAGTCATATTCACTAGAAGTCCAATGTGCTTATCCGTTGCACCCCAGAGCCTCCTGTATAGGCACATTAAAAGATTAAATACTAAATTTAGTGAGATTGCTAAACACAAATATATACATAATGCAATGATATCCTGCTCTGCCAGATACAAATACCAAACAAAGCCCAGAAAATTATACCATTCACAATCACCAATTATATCAAATACCTAGGAATAAACCTAACCAAAAAAGGAGAGATTTCTATATTGAAAATTATAAAGCATCGTTGGGAGAAATTAATAGAACTAAATAAATGGGGAGAATACCTAATGTGAAAATATTAAGACTAAACTAAAGATGTTCATTCTTTCCAAATCTATATTTGGTAAAATCACACTGATAATTATAGTAAGATGCTTTGTCTGCCTGCTTGAGTGCTTCTTTTGTTTGTTTTAATTTCTTCTCTTTTCTTTTATTGAGCGGTAGAGGGAATGGTTAGGCTGAATTTTAAATTCATATGTAAATGTTAAGGCCTTAGATCAGACAAGGAAGTTTTGAAACATTAGCACAAAACAGGAGGAAATTCAGTACACGTTCCAGCAAAGCCTACTGTAATATTATGTGAGTTAATATAGTATGAGGTTGAGTCAGGTGTAGCAAACTAGTGAAGGGAAGTGGTAGGTATTCTAGAAACAGACCCCCAGGTGAAATACAATGTTCTGCATGCAGTGTAATGCAGAGTACTGAGGGCTTTTCAACAACTGTTGCTATTTCTAGGTCATTTTCATATGCATCCGTGAAAATTTAACTTGACACCGATCCAAATCAACAATAAAAATGAATTCCACTTGAGTTGAAAATGGTCATTAATTAACATCGCAGCAATTTTTAAATGTTATTCCCTTTAAAAATATCATTTTATTGGGGGCTCGTACAACTCTTATCAAATCCATACCAGTATGGGAGGTGGTGGACATGATGCTACTTCATTTCTGATGCTAGGTCTTTGCAGCCTCTTGGGGAAAATGCTGTTGGAAGGCCTGAGTCCACAGAGGCCAAGTTAGAGATGCTAGGACTCAATGTAGAGAGAAGTGTTTCCGTGTCCCGGCTGAGCTTGCAGAAGATCCCAGCCCTGCTGCCGTCTTTATATTATGACAGAAGAGACAGCCAGTAAGAACCACCTTGGTGAGCTTAACCAGCTCCCGGAGCTGTAAGACATGGCTGTAAGAATGCCTGTAATGGGAAAAAGGGTGTGAGGGACGATGCTGGGAGAGTGGAGGGTGAGTGGGTTGGAAAGGGGGAACTGATTACAAGGATCCACATGTGACCTCTTCCCTGGGAGAGGGACAGCAGAGAAGGGGGGAAGGGAGACTCTGGATAGGGCAAGATATGACAAAATAACGAGGTATAAATTACCAAGGGCATATGAGGGAGGGGGGAATGGGGAGGGAGGGGAGGGAAAAAAAGAGGACCTGATGCAAGGGGCTTAAGTGGAGAGCAAATGCCTTGAGAATGATTGGGGCAGGGAATGTAGGGATGTGCTTTATACAATTGATGTATGTATATGTATGGATTGTGGTAAGAGTTGTTTGAGTCCCTAATAAAATGTAAAAGAAGAAAAAAAAAAGAATGCCTGTAATGTGGATGGTGTAAGATATGAAAATAAAAATAATTTCTAATTTATCAAGGGTTCACGAGGGTAAGAGGAGGTGGGAAGGGGGGGGGGAAGAGAGGTTGATACCAAGGGCTCAAGTAGAAACAAAATGCTTTGAAAATGATGATGGCAACATATGCACAAATGTGATTGATATAATTGATGTATGCATTGTTACAAGAACTGTAAGAGCCCCCAATAAAATGATTTTTTAAAAAATAATGGCTATAGTTTTCAATCAATAAGTTTGGGTCATTTGGAAATCTAAAATGAAATACTATGTTGTTTAAGGAATTTTGTCTAAGATGGAAAATGTATCGGCACCAAATTCTTTATATGATCATCTTAGAACCTTTGAGATTATGCATTGGGCAGCTAACCTTAAGGTCAGCAGTTTGAAACCTCCAGGTGCTCCATGAATGAAAGATGAGGCTCTGCTTCTGTACAACAAAGATTGACAATCTTTTGTTGTTATTTTTTTGTTTGGGGTGTATGAATTCCAGGACATAGACAGTAACTGGATTAATGGTTTCTTGGGAGTATGTGAAGGGAGACCAGGAAGAAATGGGGAGCCAATCACAGGAGTACGAGGAAGAATAAATGTTCTAAAATTGATTGTGATAATGATTGTACAACTCTACTTGATATGATTGAACTATTGAATTGGATTGTATGTGGGTTTTGTTCCAATAAAACTGTTTAAAAACAAACAAAAAAGATTGTCTGAGAAACCGAAGGTGCAGTTCTCTTCTGTCCTATAGGGTCACTGTGAGTCAGAATCGATTTGATAATAGTAAATTTGATTTTTGGGGGAGATCTTTTTAATACCTTGAAAATCTGTAACAATGTGATTCCTTTTCTTTTCATAGGCCAACAGATCTATAATTTGAAATTTTCTTCCTTTTCCTTATAAATCTTCAAAATGGTTTATCAAAGTATTACAAATAAAACACTTCTACTTCTGCTGCCTTTTTTATTATAATTTTTTCAAGTTTGTTAATGTCCTTAATTCATTACCATCTACTTTTTAAAGTAAATCTTTCTTTTCCCCTCTAGTCATACTTAATTTGGGTTTTTTTTTATATATTTGTTCTCTTCTAAGCACTCCAGTTATAAATTTGCCTGGGTCACTGCAGACATGGCCAAGTCCAAGAACCACACAATGCACAGCCAATTCTGAAAATGGCGTAGAAGCCCTGATCACAGTGATATGGATCGCTTCAGGGGTGGACCCCAAGTTCCTGAGGAACATGCGCTTCACCAAGAAGCACAGCAAGAAAGGCCTGAAGAAAATGCAGGCCAACAACGCCAAGGCCATGAATGCAAATGGCGAAGCTATCAAGGCTTCCTGTGAAGCCCAAGGAGGTCAAGACTAAGATCCTAATGGGCATCAACTAGAAGCTCAATGGACTGGCCTACATTGCCCATCCCAAGCTTGGCAAGCATTGACAAGGTTCTGAGGCTCTGCTGGCCCACAGCGGAGGCCAAGACACAAAGTACCATAGGCTGGCTCTACAGTCAAGGCCTTAACCCCAGCTCAAGCTCTCTGTGTTAGACATGTCTCTCTAGAGAAACAAAACCAGGACACTTATGATTTTATAGAGAAACAAAACCAGGGCACTTATGGTTTTATATATATTTAGATAGGTAGACAGATAGATAGCATAAGAAATAAACAGTTAATTAATCTATAAAGCAGTACAAATGGCTCAGTACAACTCACTTCCATGAGACAGCTAATACACGGGCAGACTTTCAAGTCTTGAGGGCCACCGGGTGCAAGTCAAGGAAGCAGACAACTGAGTCCTCTGTAAAGCCGTTCAGGCAATCCAGCCACAGACAGCAAACAGCAAGGCAGGTAGGTCACCCACAGTCAGCCAGATGACAGGGTCCGACAGTCCCCAGCTCAAGCAATGTTTACTCCAGCAGCGTGATGAAGCAGGTCTCGAAGGAACCTCAAACTACAGCAACACAGTCCATGGGTTAGGTGTCCCATAGGTAGTGTAGCTTGAAAATTGAGGCAGAGAACAAGCTAAGGCAACTGCACACAGGTCCGATCATCAAAGAGCAAGAGACAAGAGAGCTAGAAAGGCAAGGCTCACTGAGTCATTTATCTCTCTGCCCTTCAATCACTGGTAGTTGATAAACTGTGTTTATTTGCCAGGTTGGCACAATAAACCTGAACTATCACACTCTCAAAGGTAACCAAGCTCCCACAAAGTAGAGTTCTCTATCTGAGGACAAGAGGGATTGGACTGCCATCTGTATGGAGCTATTTGCACAAATAAACCTAAGGTGGGCAAAAAAACAATTGTCTCTGAAAGTGTTTTGGTGATCTCTCCTACATTTTTGTAAAGTTACTGTTATTATTTCTTTAGTTTAAAATATTGTCTAATTTCCCTTTTAATTTCTTCCTCAACACGCCATGAATTATTTAGAAGTGATTGCTTCACATACAAAGATGTGAGTGTTTTCTCAATCTTCTTGATTTATAATTTAATAAAGTTGTCTAGAGAATATATTCCAAACTTATGAAACATATTGAGACTTGTCCTATGGATGAATATATGATCTCTTCAATGGATATTTTAAAATTAAAAGCTATAAATGCATTTTGTCCTAATTGGGTGTAAGTCGCTATAAACGTCAATCATCAGGATGGTGGAAAGCATTTGTAACTTCTATTTCCTCGCTGATGCTTGTTTGCATGAAACTATGGAGGTATTTTTCTGCCTCCATCCACCTCCCAAGTTCCCACACCACCATCATGTACTCAGCAAGCACTGGGAGGAGAGTCAGCTGACAAGGAAGTTAGTTTTATACTTGGAGTCTATAGGGATTCAATCAATCACACAAGGACACAGGCTATTTAAATGCTGATGTTTTCTCATTGCCCCACCAAAACCTTCCTTTCTCTATTAGGGCCCAATCTTCATCCTAGTGATGCTGAGATTCGGCAGAAGATCCAGGGGAGGAGAATGGAAATCTGTCCCTGTTCAACTAAGCAGAAATTGTCCATATCAGGAATCTGGAGGTTTTAAATGCTCTTTAGAGGCTTTAAATATAGATTCTCCCTTTAACTGAGTTCATATACTTTTATTCTTGTCTTTATGGTAGCAATGATGGCCCTTGTAACTTTCTACACCCTCCATGCCACTGTGGCTTATGATTTTGTTCCTCCATATTGATAGTCTTTGCCCGTTTATTAAAAGCTTTGTGTCCTGTTTCTTTAAGAGGATATAGCACAATTTATCGATTCTCTACCTGAATATTAAGAATGCTTCTTTTCTATTACTATGGCACAAGACATTTTGATATGACGCATGTATGTGAGGGAGTGTAAACACTGAGGATAGAAGTGTTGGATTCTCTAAAACACCCCAAGGGTGACACCAGTTTACACTCACCCCCCATGCACAGCACTCAATTCTCCCCTGCAACATGCTGTCATCGATGTATTTTCTACTGTTTTTAATATACAGAACTTTTATAAACAAGACAGGTTTATCAATCTTTTAGAACTGAATATTCTAAGTCCTAATGTAACAAATATTCTACACTTGATCTTAGCCAAACGGCTGAGAAGCGACGTAGCAAATATTCAATGTCACTCATTTGAAGTTGATCTGTGCCAGTTATTATAGGTCTAGATCAGCTTGATTTTTGTGGTTGTGGTCAATCATGTTATATTTGCATTTTGATTTTAAAAGCTACCTCCGACCTGCCACCCACTCACGATTCTAATCATATGAGTAATCTCATTCCAATAGAGTCTTATAAATCCGTGATTAAAACAAAACAATTGTATTTCCCACTTTGAGAAGAGAAATATTTCTTCACTTTGCTATTTAGATTGCATTTGTTTGATGACTACTGAGTTTGAGGAGACATTTTGTTGCCCACTGGCCTGTTTCTCTCTCTCTCTCTCCCTCTCTGAACTTTTTATTGTCGTTTGGGTGAAAATTTACAGACCAAAATGGTTTTCCATCCAACAATTTACATACATTTTGTTACTTAACATTTGTTTCCATTCCTCTAAAATAACAGCACGCCATGTGTTTCTCCTTTGCCATGTGTTTCTCCTTTCTGTTCTTCCTCCTTCCTGCCCTTCCTTGCCTCTGAGTTTTATTTCTGGGCAAATATGCCCATGTACTTTCTATTGTTCTAGAAATACCTTTCTCCGTAGTGTTCACTTTATAGGTCTGTCTAGTGTTTAGCTAACAGTTGACCCCCAGGTTGTGTTCCAGGGTTGAAGGGCATCTAACAGCTGCAATTTAAGGGGAGGCATCATCACCAGTAAATCCAGTCGTTTTTATTATTCCTAACTTTATTCTAATGGTTTTTTTTCTCTCACTCTGCTAATAGAGGACCTTGTATTGTGATTTCAATTGGAGTGGCTGGTAGAGGTGGCTGGGCACCAACTAGTTCTCCGGATCTCAGCATCATGGAAGCTGTCGTTTGTATGATCCATTATTCCAGAGGCCCAATGTTTCCTTCGGTCTTTGATCTTCTTTTCTCTGGGTGGGGAGTGACCAATTAGATGGCTCCTAGACCCACTCAAGTGGGATGTAAAACATTGTCTTTATGGAGTGTGTGGTGCTAGTTGACTTGGTGTCCCCCAAATTCTGGTTCTAGGCACCCAGGCCCAGTGACTTGTGTTTGGTCACAACAGGAGTTTTAAGAAGCTTGCACTGGCATATTCTTTTCTGTAAATAGTTTATATCCTTTGCCCATTTTCTGTGGGATCCTTGTTCACTTACTTATTGACTTGTGTTGACAATTTTGCATAATAAGAAATTTAGTTTAATATTTGCTTTACATCTTATCCATTTTCTTTGAAGTTTACATATTTTTAAATGTGTGATTTTCTCCATGAAGATAAAATTTACATATTTATATTAGTGTATTTTTTCCTGTCTGTCTTTTTAATTTTTATTTTTCTTATTTATTAGAGAAGATTTTTTTCTTTAAAGATAATTTTAACAGGTGTATTGAGATAAATTGTAAGTACCATAAAATTTTCTCATTGTACATGTGAACTTCAATGATTTTAGAAAACTTTTAAAAAATCATTTCATTAGGGGCTCATACAACTCTTATCACAATCCATCCATACATCAATTGTGTAAAGCGCATTTATTTGTACATTCATTGCCCTCATCAGTCTCCAAACATTTGCTGTCCTCCTAAGCTCCTGGCATCATGTCCTCATTTCCTCCCTCCCCGCTCCCTCCTCCCTCATGAACCCTTGATAATTTATAAATTATTATTTTGTCATATCTTGCACTGTCCAACGTCTCCCTTCATCCACTTTTCTGTTGTCTATCCCCCAGGGAGGAGGTCACATGTAGATCCTTGTAATCAGTTCCCCCTTTCCACCCTACCCTCCCTCAACCCTCCCAGTATCACCACTCACACCACTGGTCCTGAAGGAATCATCCGCCCTGGATTACCTATGTTTCCAGTTCCTATCTGTACCAGTGTACATCCTCTGGTCTAGCCAGAGATGTAAGGTAGAATTGGGACCATGATACCTGCGTGGGGTGGGGGTGGGGGACATGGAAGCAAGAGGAAAGTTGTGTGTTTCATCGTTGCTACATAGCACCCTGACTGGCTTGTCTCCTCCCCGCGACCCTTTTGTAAGGGGATGTCCAGTAGCCTACAAATGGGCTTTGGATCTCCACTCTGCTCTCCCCCACCCATTCATAATGATATGATTTTTGTTCTGATGATGCCTGATACCTGAGCCCTTTGACACCTCATGATCACACAGGCTGGTGTGCTTCTTCTATGTGGGCTTTGTTGCTTCTCAGCTAGATGGCCGCTCGTTTACCTTGATTTTAGAAAACTTATATTTGTGCCACTATCATCACAATCCAGCTTTGGAACATTTTCATCAGCCAACGTTTTTCATGTTTACACATAAATCACATCATGCCCTCAAGCATCCTCTGCTCTGCTTTCTGTGTCGAGAAAGCTGTATTTTTTAAATATTCGATATAAAAAGAAGAATCATAGAGCAAATAGTCATTTTCCCCCCACTGAGAATGGGAAGTGGGCCCAATTCCTTTTTATTGGTGAACATTATTCCATTCAATGGCTGTAGCACATTTCTCTGTTCCCAGTTTGGGGGATTATGACTGATACTTCTATCAATACTTGCATATGTATCTTTATGAATACATTTATTTTCATTTCCCTTGAGTAAGTTTCAAGTGGTGGAATTTCTGGGTCAGACGATAACGTCATAATAAGTTGAAGGGAAAACATGATCAAGGTCTCCAAGGGTTTCATTCTACTTAGATGCATAGTCAACACGCGTGGAAGCAGCAGTCAAGAAATTAAAGGACATTTTGCAGTAGAAAAATCTACTGCGAAAGGCCACTTCACACTGTTAAAAAGCAACAATGTCGCTTTGAAGACTAGGTGCATCTGACCCAAGCCATGGCATGTTCATTCTCCTCAAGTGCATGTGAAAGCTGGAAAATGAACAAAGAAGACCAAAGAACAATGGATGCATTTAAATTACAAAATTCGTAAGGAATGTTGAATATGCTTTGGGCTAGCAAAAGAACAGACAAGTTTGGGTTGGAAGGAATACAGCGCAATGTTCCTCAGACACCATCTTCTCACTCCGTTGGAAATGTTACCAGGAGCTTGGTAAAGCAGATCAATGACTAGATCGACGCAGTGTCCGCAGCACAGGACTAAATCATTGGGGGATGGGCAACAGGAAAGTGGGTGAAGGGAGACTCCGGGCAGTGTAAGATAAGATAAAATAATAATTCATAAATTATTAAGGGTTCATGAGAGAGGGGGGAGTGTGAAGGGAGGGGAAGGAAAAAAATGAGCTGATTCCAGGAATCCAAGTGGAAGGCAAATTTTGAGAATGATGAGGACAAGTGTATAAGGATGCTTTACTCAACTGATGTATGTATGGATTGTGATAAGAGTTGTATGAGCTTCTGGAAGACCTACCCATTCTAGATAGATCTGCCAATCAGCAGGAAGAAAGTAAGCAGACCAGTTCCTGGACGTCCCCACTCTTTAATATTCCAGATGATGTACACTCTCTTGTATTGCCAGATTATCAGTATTTTTATCAGTATTTTAAAAAATAATTATTTTATCACCTCACCTACTCAACAAATACTTACTGAGCAGTTACTATATGTCAGATATTGTATTAGATAGCTTGGGAATGTGTCTGTAATGACTGCTACTTCTGATCATTGTGATTATTTGTGTTATAGTAAACTTTTAAAGTATTTTAAAAAAGAGTTGTATTAGCCCCAGTAAAATGATTTATAAAAATTTTTCCTGAAAAATATAGTTTTTCTCATAAAACTAATTATCAGCATGTTAAGTTATAGAAATCAATAAAATAATACTGATGCTTACTTTTTTTCAAATTACAAGTGGGTTTATGGTTAGCAATTTTCATTTAATATGTGTACACACACATATGTACACACATACGCTCAAAACATGAATTGATGATGCCCAACAAGAATAATAGACCTCCATGAAGAAATTCATTAAACATACTGACAACCTGACAATTCCAAACACCATTATTTCTTATTTTAGGTTTAATAGTTAGATCGTTTTAAGAAGAATTGTGCAACCATCACGACAATCCATTTCATAACATTTTCTTCTTTCTGGTACTCATTGCTAGCTTCCCATCCCGCCCCCGCCGCCACTGCCACCACCCCTGCCCCACCTCCTCTGCCATGCCCCTAAAAAATTATTAACATAGCTATTCACTCTTTAGTTACCTGTCCTGGGAAAGAAAGGCTGGACTTTCTACTCCTGTAAAGAGTTATAGTTTCAGAAACTCAGGAGCAATTCTACACGGCCATATAGGGTCACTATGAATCAGCATTGACTCGATGGCAGTGAATTTGGTTTGCTTTGGGTTGAATTTTATGTACAGAAAATCAAGCAAAACATAAACAAGAAACAAACAAAACCAATATCGATGACCAAACAAAACAGAGAAAACCCTCAATCAAAAAGAAAGCGGAAAACATTAAATATTGAAACAACTTTAAAATGGTTCCAAAAATATCAGAATGATAAGGTGCTATATTTTGCCCTAACTACAACTGTAAAAGACTTTCCAATGGTCTCCGTCCCATAGCAAAGTTATTCACATCCCTCAACTATCAGCAGAGGGACCTCAATGGAGGCCTAAGTCATGTGGACTTGCAGATTGACTTTGGGCTTCCACTGTCACCCATAGCCTTCTGCAAACCAGGTGTTACGAATTTAAGCTCTAATACCTTCCCCATCTCTGGATTTGGATTTTGTTTTTTTACAATGCTTGAATCAATCACACAGGCTGGCGTGTTTCTTCCATGTGCGTTTAGTTAGCACCTCACTTAGGTGGCTGCTTGTTTTAAGACAAGCTCCGAAGACCTCAGACGCTCTTCTTTCTGTAAACATCATTATTTCTTATGTTCACTGTAGCGCAGGGTGCTGAGCAGCATGCGTTTGTGTTTGATGAAGCAAAGGTGTAGGAGATCTCCATGATTTGGGTGAATTCATGGGCTTTACCCTACCTCAATTAAAATTCCTGAGAACACAGGAAAACCACGAAGTAGCAGACAAGAAAGCAAGGACATCGTCCAGATTCGCATCTAAATTCAGAAATATAAGTGAAAGCAATTTATTGTCATGTATCCCTCTTTTCCTCTTTTGTTTCTACTTCTTTTTCTTGAAGCTAGAAGAAAAAGATGATGTTCAGTCCCTGTTTATTGGAGAAACCTTTCATAAAGTCATGTGAGCAGAAGCTGAGTTCAGATCGCGGGAAGGAGTATGGGCTAAATAAGACGGAAACTGGGGTGGGGGTGGGGGCAATGGACACACGGTATGACGAGCAAACGTGAGGACCTCCAGGAAGTCAATTACACAGTTTGGAGAAACACTTCAGGAAGAATATTTTCTGTGGAGTCACGGAACCAGGAGTGAGCCAGATTCTGAAGCTGGACTTTTTTTTTTGTGGACAAGTAAGAGTGAAGAGTGATATATTTTCATGCGTTGAATAAGCTGGGACAGAAGATTCTTTTTGCAGTATCGCTATCTTCATTTCTGCTCCGGAGGCTTGAAGAGTACAGAGAAGAGTGTCGCTTCCAAACAACTCTACCAGCAACCTCATTTCCCTCACTCTCAGGGCCTCCTGTTAGAGCAACCCAGCCAGAAGACAGATGAGGATTTTAAAATTATCATAAAAACCAACAACCCTAAGTTTCTGTGACCCAATGCTGTCCTTGAGTGCAGGCCTGTTAAGCAGAGAGGAGACTCTTTAATATAAACTGCCTGATGAATAGTCTGAATCAAAAATCTTTCCTGCTACTTCTCTTTCCTACCTTGCCATCTCTACTATCAATTCTAGGAGAACCAAATCTAATTAAAATCACAAAACCCAAAACCTTTGTGTTGTAGGTGAGAGGTGAGAGTTTACTATCAGATCATCATTTCCATTCGACAATTTTAGCAACTCATCAACCATCTTCATGACTTGCCCTATTCCTGACCTCCTCACTTTTCCCCCACCTCCCTCCTTTAGGAGAGTCTCTCCCCCTTCACGCTCTTTGTCTATTGCTTCCCTTTCCTCTCTTCTCCTTCCACCCCTGATGACCACCAAAGTATGTTTCTTAATTTGTTTTTCTGTATCAGTGGTCTCATACCATCTATGTCTGTTTGCGATTGGTTAACGTCACTCAACATGATGTGCTCCAGTTCCACCCAGGCCATGAGGTATCTCACAGAGCCGTCAACTGTAGTATTCCCTTGTGTGTACAGACCAAGGCTTATTTATCCACTCCTCTACTAACGGCTACAGGGGCTGCGATGAGGATGGGTGAGCTCCTGCTGTGTTCCTTAGAAGGCATTTCTTATAAGAAAGGAATATATCAAGTAATGTGGTTTCTGGGTCATATGGTATTTCCATTGATGAGGTGCCACACTGCTTTCTGTAGCGGTTGTACTGTTTTATAGTCCCACTAGTAGTGTAAGAGGGTGCCAATGTCACCACATGCCCTCTAGGATTCGTTTTTATTTTTCTGCTTTCTAAAATTTTATGATCATAGCCTGTGTAAAGTGCCATCTTACTGTCTTGATTTGCTTCTCTTGGGTGGTCAGTGATCCCAAGCGTTTCTCCATTAATTTTTTGCCCTCCTGAATGTCTTCTTTAGTAAATTACCTATTCATGTTCTCTGCTCATTTTTAAAAATTGGGTTATTCATGTTTTCTTGTTGAGATGTTGCATTTTTCTATATATTTTAGAGATTAGTCCCTTGTCTGATATTCAAATAAATTTCCAAGTTTGTGGGTTTTCTTTTTAATCTTTCAGGGAAATCATTTGATGTACCTGTCTTGTTTTAAAGAAGTACCAGTTATCTATTTTATATTTGGCTTTGCATGTGTTTCTCACGATGTTTGATAGAGTTTTTAAACTATATATTATGGCCTCTAATTTGCCCCCGCTTTTCACTGAAGAATTCTGTAATTCCAGGGCTCCAACCATCTTTAGGTCATTTTTTATATACGGAGTGAGGTATGAGTCCTATTTTTCTGCAAAGTGAAATACAATTTTGCCAGCAGTATTTGTTGAAGATACTATCTCTCCTTATTTAATGTGTATCAGTCTTTTGTCAAAAATCAGTTGTCTCTGGGTCAATGGATTTATTCCTAGGTTCCATATCTTGTGTCATTTGCCTATGTATCTCATTGTATCAATATTAGGCTATTTTGACTCTCATGGCTGTTTAGTACTTTTTGAGATCTAAGTTTTTGTCAGAGGAAACCAAAGGGTCCGCAAGCACAATTGTACGGCGATAAAATATAAAGGTAAAGTCATAGAAGAGAGGAGAGATAGGAGAGAGAATAAAATAAACGAGTCAGACACATTTCATAGTAGCATGCTCTCCTCAGCCCCTCTTGGTGGTCCACACGGAGGTGGGAGAAGAGAGAGCAAGTATATTTCCAGCCCCAGCTTGTATATATTTAGGGGACGTACAAGCCCCCCCTGAGTACAGGCAGCCATATATGTAACAGGAAGGGGTTTTCCAATAGGCATGCATGTGACAGGAAGGGAATGAGCTGGGGGGTGTACATGCAATAAGAAGGGGAGGGACTAGGGGTACACATGTGACAAGATGGGCCGATCCTAGATTCAAGATGGCAGCCTAACCTTGGTCATCCTTGAGTTGGCTTGACCTTGTCTCTCTGCTCCTTATCAACAGGGAGTAGACCCCTACGGTGGGACAGACAATAGGGTCTGATTGCTCTAGATAACTGATACTCTCAGGGAGATAACCTCTAAGCAGCTGACCTCCAGAGTGTACAGTCACCCACCATTAGCTAGCTACGTCTGGCATACAATATGAGGAACATTCTGGGGAAAAACGCTTTTTCATCTCATAGGTTTTCAAATTTGTTAAGAGTATAGACTTTCCATTAACAACACAGAACAAAAATTCATATGAATGAGGGCGAGTACAGAGTAGAGACCCAAAGCCCATCTGTAGACAATTGGACATCCCCTTACAGAAGTCACAGGAAGAAACAAGTCAGTTAGGGTGCAGCATAGCATTGATGAAACATACAACTTTCCTCTAGTTCTTTAATTACAAATCTGACTAGACCAGAGCATATACACCGGTACAGATAAGAGCTAGAAACACAGGAGATCCAGGATAGATAAACCCCTTAGGACCAATAATGAGAGTAGTGATACCAGGAGAGTAAGGGAAAAGTGGGTGGAGAAAGGGGAACCTGAGCACAATGATCTACATATAACCCCCTCCCAGGGGGATGGACAACAGAAAAGTGGGTGAAGGGAGACATCGGTCAGTGTAAGACATGAAATAATAATAATAATGTATAAATTATCAAGGGTTCATGAGGGAGGGAGGAGGGAAAATGAGGAGCTGATACCAAGTGCTCAAGTAGAAAGAAAATGTTTTGAGAATGATGATGATGGCAACAAATGTGCCTGACACAATGGATGGATGTATGGATTGTGATAAGAGTTGTACAAGCTCTCAATAAAGTGATTTTTTTTTAAAAAAGAGTATAGACTTCAGAATACCGTATTATTATGTATTTTATTTCATTTGATTCTGTTGTGATGCCACCCATTTAATTTCTTATTCAGGATATTTGCATATTCTTTTCCTTTGTAAATTTGCCAATTGTCTATCTTGTTAATCTTTTCAGAGAGCCAACTTCTTGCCTTGTTGATTCTATTGTTTTTCTGCTTTCTGACTAAATTATTTCTGCCCTGATATTTATTTATTTTCTACTGATGGTTGAGTTTTTCTGGATGCTCTTGTTCTAATTGCTGAAGATGTTGGCTTAAGGTATTGATTTTGTATACTTTTTTGATGTGGAATTTATTGCTATAAATTGCCCTCCGGTTACTGCCATTGTTGTGTCCCAAAAGTTTTAGTATGTTGTATTATCATTCTCATTTGTTTCAAGGAATTTTTAAAAATCATCCTTATTGCTTTCATTACCAGGGAGGGTTTAAGGAGAATGCTGCTCAATTTCCACGTATTTGATTCTTTTGCGCTTCATCTTCCTATTGATTTCTACTTTTATAGCTTTGTGATCTGAGAAGATGGTGTACAGTATGCTGATGTTTTAAAGTGTATTAAGGCTTTCTTTGCAACTTAACATATGGTCTATCTTGGAGAATATTCCACGTGTACTAGAAAAGAATGCATATTGTGTAATGGTTGGGTGAAGTGTTCTTATGTCTTAAAAGGTCAAGTTGATTACTTGTACAGTTTAATTCTCTGTGTTTTTGTTGAGTTTCTTTCTATACACTCTGTCCTTCCTCAAGAAAAGTGTATTTAAGTCTTCTGCTGTTGTTCTAGTGTTATCTATTTATCCCTTTAAATCTATAAGGGTTTGATTCCTGTATTTTGAAAGCCTTTTAGATTTTTAAAAATTTACATCATTTTATTGGGGGCTCCTACAACTCTTATCACAGTCCATATATACATCCATTGTGTCAAGCACATTTGTACATTTGTTGCCCCTCATCATTCTCAAAACATTTGCTTTCCACTTGGGCCTTTAGAATCAGCTCCTCACTTTCCCCCATCCCTCCCTGTTCCCCCTCCCTCATGAACCCCTGATAATTTCTAAATTATTATTGTTTTATCATATCTTACACTTAAACTACCTGACGTCTCCCTTCACCCACTTTTCTGTTGTCCATCCCCCAGGGCTGAGCTTATATGTAGAGCCTTGTAATTGGTTCCCCCTTTCTACCCCACCTTCCCTCTACCCTCCCAGAATCACCACTCTCACCACTGGTCCTGAGGGGTTCATCTGTCCAGAATTCCCTGTGTTTCCAGGTCCTATCTGTACGAGTCTACATCCTCTGATCTAGTCGGATTTTTTAAGGTAGAATTGGGATCATGATAGTGGGCGGGGGAGAAAGCATTTAAGAACTAGATGAAAATTGTGTGTTTGATTGATGCTACACTGCACCCTAAGTGACTGGTCTCCTCCCCACTACCCCTCTGCAAAGGGATGTCCAGTTGCCTACAGATGGGCCTTGGATCCCCACCCTGCACTCGCCCCCCCCCATTCACGATATTATTTTTGTTCTTTGGTTCTTGATACCTGATCCTTTTGACACGTCGTGATCACATAGTGTGCTTATTCCATGTGGGCTTTGTTGCTTCTGGGCTAGATGGCCACTTGTTTACCTTCAAGCCTTTAAGACCCCAGACGCTATATCTCTCAATAGCGGGGCACCATCAGCCTTCTTCACCACATTTGCTTATGCACATATTTGTCTTCAGCATTTGCATGGGGTAGGTGAGCACACAATGACGATTTTTGTTCTTTGGCATCTGCTGCCTGATTGCTTCAACACCTTGTGATCACACAGGCTGGAGTGCTTCTTCCATGTGGGCTTTGTTGCTTCTCAGCTATAGGGCCGCCTGTTTACCTTCAAGCCTTTAAGACTCCGGGTGCTATGTCTTTTGATAGCTGGGCACCGTCAGCTTTGTTCGCCCCATTTGCTTAGGGTGCATAGATATTTATTATAGTTATATCTTTTTGTTCAATTGTCCCTTTGATCATTATGTCCTGCCACTCTTTGTCTCTCTGGGTGGCATTTACCTGGAGTGTGTCTTATCTGTTTTTTTCATTTCCATGAGCTTAACATTTTTGCTTCCACCCTTTGATTTTTAGTCTATTGTTGTCTAAGATAATACTTGTAAGCAGTATATTGAAGGATCCTGTTTTCTTATCCTCTGCTACTCTGTATCTCTGTGCATTTAATCCATTGGTATTTGGTGTCATCATTGATAGGTACAAATTTATTGCTGTCATTTTGTTGTGTATTTTTTTTTGTTGTAGTTATTTCTTTGTTCTTTGAAATTTTTGTGCTGAGTTTGCTTAGTTGTGTTTTTTCCTTATCTTTTTTTCTTTGCTGTTGTGTTACTGTGCAGACGTTCTACTCTCATAAAGAGCTACAGCCTCGAACACCCGCAGGAGAGTTCTGTGCTATGCTATAGGATCACCATGAGTCAGAATTGATTTAATGGCAGTTGAGTTCAAGTTTAAAGTATTTGTGATTTTCCTTTTTTGTTTATTTACTTTATTTGAGACTCTCTGGTTATTGGTTAATTTATTCCCAAATTCAACACATTTTTTTTTCTCAAAATCTACTTGACTTCATCTGTTTGAATATTTTGTATGTACCCTTATTCCTTTTTACTTCTTAATTATCTTAATTACAGATTGACATATCTGACTTCCAATTTTCAGTCTTGTAAGTCTACTTTCCTTTGTTTGCTATGATGATTAGGTTGCCTGCTAGCTTGTCTTGGGTGTTGATCTTAGATTGATACCTGAGGCTGTTGTTGATTCTGCCCAAAGAACTCCGTTAGTATTTTTTGTGTAAGGTTGGTCCAGATTTTACAAATTCCTTTAATTTCTCCCTAACTGAAAATGTCCTTATTTCTCCTTTATATTTGGTGGACAATTTTGCTTGATATAAGATTCTTGGTTGCCAATTTTTTCTTTCATAATTTCATATATGTCATCCACTGTCTCTTTGCCTGCATGGTTTCTCCTGAAAAATTCATGCTTAGGAGGTAACTTTGTTTTTCCCAAGCTTCTCTCAGGATACTTTCCGTGTCTTTGATTTTGGAAAGTTTGATTAGGATATGCCATGATGATTTCCTCTTGGGATCTATTCTGATTGATTTGCTTTCAGCTTCTTGGATGGTTATTTTCTTTTCTTTCATGATTCGTCCAGTAGGCGTTGGATACTTTGCTCTGTGTTTTTCCTGCTTCTTCCTATTCTGGAATTCCTAACATATGTTTGGATTCCTCTTATACTGTTCCACATAATTCTTAGGCTCTTTTAGGACTTTTTGTGGATCATTCTTAATGTTCAGTATTGAAATAGTTGTCTTTAATTTCACTAATTTAGCCTTCCATTTCTTCAATTCTATTTATTTTTATTTTCATTGTATTATCTATTTCTAATATGTTAGTATTGTTTTCTGGATTTAGTTGCTTTTATATGGTTTCTAATTTTTCATTAATTTTGTCATATTGCTCTTGCAGGATTTTCCTGAGTTCTTCCAATGATTTTGGTTTGCATAGCTCTCTAAATCCTTTTCTCGATCCACTGAAAGTACCTAAGAGTCATTCTTCTGCCCGGAGCCATGAGGTCCGGCCATTACTTGGAATTTATTAGCCTGAGCTCTGAGTATTCTTCTACCCCAGCCTACGTGACAGAGCACTGCAGCTGTAAAGCTTGAGCAAACAAGGGGTGATGCTCTTTAGATAAGCACCTGTGTCCTGCATCCCCTTGATTGGGTAAAAGATTGTCCTCACCTGTGCCTGATTTGCATAAACATGCCACTTCGAGGCATAACTGGTTGAAGACTGTAAGCCGTTACTGACTCATGGGCAGGGCACGCTCCCCTCAACTCCCTGATTGGCCTGTTGCCAAAGTAGCCTAATTTGCATGTGGGATGGATGCTTCCCCCCTTTGCTGGCCGATATAAGCTGTAACTCTTTGTTCATTAAACGAGACTTAATCAGGATACTGTCTTGTCTTCATTCTCCGTGCCTCTTGTACCCCCCCCAATTCCCACTCTCTCCTCCAGGTTCCACGTTGAATGTCCCGTGGGACGGGACATTCTTCCGAATTCCTTTTCTAGTAGTTCCAAAGCTTTACCTTACTTGGGGAGGTCTTTTGGCTCCGTATACTTGCTTGTGCCATTTGTGTCTTTGTATGAACTATCATTGACTGTTGTTGCCAACATCACAGTGATTTTCAATTTGTGTTCATTTAGTGAGTGGGTGGTGGTCCTTGTCCCCTAGGTGGAACTGTGGAAGGTGCCAGGCTCACCAGGTTGTATGGGGACACTTGTCACCATCAGATGTAGCAAGACAAAAGCAAACAAGCCAACAGACATAGAAAAAAAATAAAACAAAACAAAAAGAAAGAATAAATGAATGAAGAAAGGACAGACTTCAGGTCAGAGAAGCTAAAAACAAAAGGAAAAGACAAAATAAAGAAAAAGAAATAAAATTACCAGGTCAGCCCTAGTACCCTAAAATACTGCCAACTTCCCACAGTGCTGAGTGGGTCTTTGCCCCCAAATCACAGGAATGTGTGGACCCCACCTGTCTGGCACTATTTTACTATTTTTTGGCGGGGGGAGGGCAGGGGAGAGAAGCCTCAACCCAGCTTCAGCAACACACCAGTCAAGCTCTGCTCCGATGCTTTCAAAATGCTGCATTTGACTTATGTCCTCTGGAAGCTACTCACTGCCACTGAGAGCAAGGAGTGGAAGATTGGATGTGGAGATGACCCTGCTCATCATATAGTAACCCTGCTCGTTTAGGACTACTTTGTGGGGTACTCACTTTTATCATGGTGCTGGAGAGCATGTGGCCCCATTTAGAACAGAAAGGAGAGGGGATAAAGTAGGGTGGGGGGGTATTCCCATAGTCTGGCAGCTCCAGGCTATTGGCAATGACCATGTGTAGAGCAGGCACATACAGGCCCCACTCCACTGATCCCACAACTGGTTTAGTGGGGGGAAGAAAAGAAAGAAAAATGCCCCACTCTGGCTCTGACAGCCCTGTACACTGTGAACCCCCTGTGTAATGGAAAGCCCCAGAACTTGGGATGGCCTACCATAACAGTTTTTTAGGAAGGGTGGGCTAAGGTTGCACCCTCCATTCCACACACAGCTGCAGGAATTCATCAGTTTCTGGTCAGTTGCTTGTTCTTTGTTCTTCGTGAGCAGGGCTTGGGCTCACTCAGCTCTCCTTTCCTTAAGAGATTTGCGGTTCTAGGTATTTCCTCCCTGTTGATTTTCTCCTGTTTGTTTGTTTGTTTGTTTATGGAAAAAATCCTGTGCTATTTTTTACTAGAAACAAGTAAGTCTAATTCTAAAAGAAGATTTGAGTGCAGTAACCGTTAGCTGAAGTCCGCAGTATCCTGGGAAGAAGATAGATGTCTATTAAGACATAGAGGCAAATCTGTCTCCACACACCATTTCCTCAGTTCTTCAAGTCTAATCACACAATGACAGAGAAGAAAGCAGAGCCTGAGAGCCTACACTCTGGAGCTTCAGACACACAAATCCAGCACAATGTTACTAGCCCGAATGGCTCTTCTTTCGTCTGCCTCAAGATCTTGACCCCAAATCTGCACGCATAGCATCCTTTATTTTATCTGCTACAGGGTATACCCACTATGATGACAATGGAGCCATGGGATTTTTATTTCTGAATGTCCTTAAAGGTGATATTTACTGGGAAACAATAGCTTTTTAGAGAGTTACAGTTATACAGGAAATGAACATGAGCACAAAACTCATTGCCATAGAGTCGATGCCAACTCATGGCAACCCTACAGGACCAAGTAGACCTGCCTCTTTATGGAATCGGAAAAGCTTCGCCTTTCTCTCCGGGAGCACTTGGTGGATTCAAACTTCTGACATTGCAGTTAGGAGCCCAATGAGGAGCCAGTCTACCACCAGGGCTCTTTCAATTAATTTGTTGGAAGCCATATTTCTTCCATCAGAGGTGTTCCCATGGGGAATCTCACAGACCAATAGGGTCCTTACCTTTGTGATTCCTGAGGTAGATAAACAACCCCACCCCAAGAGCAGGCCCAGAACAAAGCCCCCGACTCTACTCAGAATCTTGCTCTATACAGATTCAGATTGTACACCTAAGAGTAGTCAGGCTTAGTGGTTTCCAACCCCAGTCCACCTTCTGTAATTGAAACTCTGAGATTTAAAGCCTTTATGAATAGGGGGAAAGGATCTATTAAGGCCAAATACAATCATTAGTCACTTCTGGGGGGGGGGGAGAAGTGTTTTCAATTTGCATTAAGTAAATATAAGGTTAAGGCACTGTACTCATCAACTAACAGACCTGTCACAAGATGTGGGAAGCCACAGCTCTCGCGATGTGGGTAGTCGCAGCTCTCGCCGCCATTACAAGATGGCGCCAGGCAGTCAGGGCGGTGGCCCAACTAAGTGGTAAACAACCACTTAGCGCATGCGCGCTGCTGAGATGACGTAGTCATAACTCCACCCTGGAGTATGCAAACGAAGGTTCTGGCGAACTCACCAATCAATGCATGAGGTTTTGGCAAATGCACCAATCAAGGCACAGCACGTCCCCATAGAGCATATATAAGCAGCAGTAGTTTGGGGTTTCGGGGTCTTTTTTTCCACATTTTGAAAAATTAAACGCCTGTGGAAGAATCCTGTTGTGGCGCGTCTTTTCTTGCTGGCGAGACCTGGCGCGCGACAACAAGATTTTTGACCCCAACATCTGATGTGTGGGAACCTAGGACCCAGAGAGCTTAAGAAGCTGTCTAGAAGGATAGAGCTATTCAAGGCAGGGCTGAGATGGCATTTTCCTCAGGTCAGGAAGAGGAGGCTCACAGTGGATATCTAGATAGCTCAGAGCAACAGTATCAGCAGTGGAAGTTCAGCCCCAGAAGCAAGGGGTGGTACTTAGGGTGAAGAAGTATATCATGAGCACATTCACAAAGGGATAACCGCCTTTCTGTCTGTGAAGCATAATTGCCTCTCCGGAAGGTATAGGTGTTTGTGGAAACTATCAGTGTTAGTCTGGGTATTTTAGAGAAACAAATCCACAGAAACGCATATGTATAAGAGAGAGAGTTTTATATGAAGGCTAAGTGCACATCAAGAAAACATCCCAAGTGTTACAGCTCTTTTAGAATTTGTCTAGCAGGTCTTCTGGTTTTCCTGGAAAACCCCCACACACCAGTAAAACAGCTATTTAACACAAAAAAGAAGAAGAAGAAAACATCCCAACCCAGTGCTGCCCAAGCCCACAAGTCTAACATATGTCGGACACCAATCCACAAAGTCCTCCTCCATCTCACAAAACTCATGAAATGATGCTGACTGCAGGAGGAAAGATGAATCAGTGAGCATGTAAGCATCTCAGTGCTGGCAGGAGTCTCCACATGGCTGCTCCAGAACCCAGGGCCGCATCTGGGTAGGTCCACGTGGCTTCTCCTCGGGGATGTCTTGCAGGAAGTGAGCCTTGTCAACTGAAGAAGGGACCTGGCTAAGGCAGCTACACCCTGATCTGACCATCACAAAGCAAGAGATCCAAGAACTAGAAGGCTCACCAAACCATTTATCTCGCTACCCTTCAATTAACCCCACATGTGTTTATTGGCCAGGTTAGCACAATAAACTTTATCTCAATCACCAATACATTTACCTGTGCTGAAGGAGAAAAAAACATGGAACTAATGAAAACAGGAGGGGAGAAGGGAAGAAAGCTGAGACTCTGGGATAACCAAAGTCCTGTTCCTTGGTGAGTGAGAAGTGTAGGAGGTCAGTAGAGCTGCTCACTCCACTCCACTGTGACAAGGTTGGGGATTTGGGGAAGCTGTTTAATATCCCTTAAAAAGAAATTCTGGTTTTCCTTTAGTTTTCTTCCTTGACACGCCACAGATTATTTAGAATTGCATTGAGCTTCTTTTCAACTTTAATGGTTTACAATCTAATAAATTTGTAGCCAGGAAATATGTCCTATATTATGTCAATCCTGTGAACTTTACTGAGACTTGTTTTCTGGCCTAATATGCCATCTATTTTTCAGATATGCTTTGTGCAATTAAAATGAGTCAATATATTCTGTAGTTATTGAATACAGTCAACATGCATGTCAGTTATTAATGTCAATTAGGTCAAAATGGTTGAAAGTATTCATAACGTGGACTTCCTTGTTGGTGTTTGTTTCATGAAACAACAGAGATGCTTTTCTGCCTTTAGCTTACCTCCCACAGGGAGCCCTGGTGGCAGAGTGAACTGCCCGTTGGTTCTCTAACCACAAAGTCCGTTGTTCCATCAGAGAACGAGGAGGCTGTCTGTTCCCATAAAAGTTTACAGTTTCAGAAAGTCTAGGCAGCAGTTCTATTTTGTCCTGTAGGGTCACTGTGAGTCAGAATCTACCAGATGGCAACGAGTTTGACTTAATTTGATTTATATGCCTCTCAAGTGTACGACACACAAGTCATAAACTCAGTATAAGTTCTGAAAGGAGAATCGGTTGAGAGGAAAGGAGTTTTATATTTGGAGACTCCCTAGGTCCTAGTTCATCACACAAGCTCACTGCCTCATTAACCTCACCCCCTCAAAAGTCTCTTTTTTCATGACAGGTCCAATCTTCCTTCCACCAATGTTCAGATTCAACCGATGGTCCAAGAGAGAAGAGTAGAAACTGTCCTCAGCTATGTCTCTGGGATATGGCATTTTAAGAACTTGTCTAGATCTTCATTTCTATTTGAACGTTTTAAAAATAAGATTTTTCTGAGTTTATTTCATTTAAAGACTCTTTCTTGTCCTGTTAACTGTGATGGTTCTTGTAACTTTCTACATTCTCACTGCCACTAGGGCTTATGGGTTGGTTGCTTTGTTCCTGTCTCTGTGGGTTGTCTTAGTTCATTTACGCAAAACTCTGCTCATTGTTCCTTTGAATGAGTATACCACCATTTATTCATTCACTATATGAAAACTCAGAATGTTTTTCTTTTCTGTTACTGTGGTAGACTCCCTGCCCCCCCCCAATTCAACTTTACAACCTCTCTTTTTTTTTTTTTTTTTTCAAGCTGTCTTCCTCTACTCTATTTGCTTTCAAAGGAGCTCAATGATTCTGGAGATTGGTCAGTATAATACAATGAACATAAGGGGAAAAGTACAAAATGACACTTAACACCAATGTCAACACGCATGTTATTATGGTTGTAATTGAAGATGTTATCATTTTTTTGTTATTCACAAAATTTCTTTAGAACATAAGTCAATGCTATTAACTTGAACTTGAGGTATATACACAAAACATACACAACCTTATGTAAAATACTTTTCAAAAGCAACATTACATTTTAAAATATCGGAAACAGTATCTGTGCTGATTTGTACTTCGACTTAATGGAAC
Organism: Tenrec ecaudatus; assembly: GCF_050624435.1. Classification (NCBI taxonomy): domain Eukaryota; kingdom Metazoa; phylum Chordata; class Mammalia; order Afrosoricida; family Tenrecidae; genus Tenrec; species Tenrec ecaudatus. The sequence goes on along the minus strand of NC_134536.1, from coordinate 137,271,797 downwards.
AAGAAGAGAACAGCGCTCAACTAGGGAGGGTGGTACTGAAAACAAAGTTTTCCAAGTTAAAAATGTCTTCCTCTCCTTTGTACTTACCAGAGGCTACCCACGGTCCCGAGAGGACTGATTCTGAGGGGAAAAGTCAATCACAGCTTTAGACCTTACTTTGGAAGAACTGATGAAAAAGCAAATCGAAAGGTGAGACTTCGTCGTCTTTTTTTTCCCCCCAAATAAGTGGTCTTAGTTTTTCTTCTTCTAGAAAAAGTTTGAATCCGTTTATTATAAATATATCTAAACCATTCATTGTTGCAGCTTCCAGGTAAAGTCCAGCACTTCGTTTGCACAAAGTCCATGAGACGAGGTCAGCAGAGATCATCTAATCTTAAGTCGTGACATCATCCACTCAAGTCCTTGGCACAGTCCCTCGCCAGTAAGAGCACAGCATGCTTGGATATGCCACTGGTGATCTTTAATAGAAGTGAGCTTCAAAAACTGGGAGATTTCTGCTACAGTCATGCATTCTTTAACATCTTGTTTATTAGCAAAAATCAGCAATCCAGCTTTCCTTAGGTCCTCATGTGCTAACATTTTATAGAGTTCTTCTCTAGTGACAGAAATCCTTTCTCTGTCTGTACTGTCCACAACAACTATTACAAACTCAGTGTTAGTATAGTAAGTGTTCCAGGAAGAACGAAGAGATTCTTGGCCACCAATATCCCACATTAGGAAATGCGTATTATTAACCACTATCTCTTCTACATTACTTCCTATTGTAGGAGATGTATGTACAACTTCATTCATAGAAATTTGGTAAAGAATAGTAGTTTTCCCTGCATTATCCAGCCCAACAATGATAACTTTGTGCTCCTGGTGATTGAACAGTCTCCATATCCTGGTGAAGAGAATTCCCATCCTCGGGCAGCACACCCCACTCCAGCCACCCGGGCCGCCCGCCGGGCCTGCCCCCGGCTCAGGCAGAGGCTGAGGTGAGAGACGCGCCAGAGCCTCCGCCTCTGCTGCTGCTCCCGCGCTTGCCGCCGGCCCGCTTCCCGGGAAGCGGAGGGAGGCCGAAGCCTAGGCCGCCTTGCCGCGCGCGAGGCCCCGCCGCTGCCGCCGCGGCACTCGCCTGGCTCGCGGACATCGCCGCCGCGTTGCCTGCCACAACCTCTCATTTTTTCCCCAGATTTTAAACAGTTTTATTGGCACCTTGTCCACATATCATACAACTCAACAGTTCAACCATATCAAGAAGCATTGTGCAATCTGTACCACATCAGTTTTAGAACATTTTCTTTGTCCTCATAATCATTGTTATTCATGTAATTCTTTTCCCGTTCTGGCAAAAATACACACAACAAAAGTCACCTATTCAACAACTTCTACATGTATAATTCAGTGTCAGTGATTATACTCTTCATGTTGTATAACACAGTTTTTCTATGCAATTTTGAGCACACATGTGAGAATTTATCTAGCATACAAATGCTTAGGAGGAAAACACTGAATTAATCAAAGCACCCAGAAGGCTAAACCAATGTAAACTCACATTCCCATGCTCAGTATAAAAATAATATCCTGCAATATGATATCATCTCATATATTTTATGGAATATTTTATATACAGAATATTTATAACCAAGACAAATTTATTACTTAAAAAAAGATTTTTCTTTTTGGTTGGAGGGAACATAGTTAATTAAAGGCAAAGTAGATTTTAGCAGCTGCAGGTCTTGCACAGACAGAAAAAGGGAGGGGGGAAAAAGGAAGAGGGAGGGTTAAAAAAAGAATTTGGCAATAGATTCTAAATCCTGGAACAACAAGCATTCAATTTTAGTCTCCTCTGGCTCATACACAGCTGATATTTTAGGAATGCTGTCAATAGTGGATTTTGGCTGGAGCTATCATTCATGTGACATTTGTATTTTTTATTGGACTAGACCCTTCCAAGCTGCCACGCGTTCACACTCCTAATAACAGGATATTAAGATAAGTCATAACATTTTGCTGCAAAATCATGGAAACCTTCATTGAGCAAAAAATATCAAAATGTGAAGCTATCGTTTCTCAACCCACCCTCCATGTCGGCCTGTACACTTGAAGACACTATTCCATCGCTAGCCCTCCCTCCAAGGATCCCCGGTGGCCGAGACCTTACCCTGGTCAGCAATTTAAAGCCACCACCGCTCCTCAGGAGAAGGATGGGACTTTCCACTTTAATACAGAGTTACTGGGTCAGAAACCCACCGGGGCAGTTTACCCTGTTTTATAGGGTTCGTTATGAGTCGGAATCAACTCCATGGGAGTGAGTGTTGGATCCCTGCCTCCAAGAATCTGTGCTTTTGATTTACATCACATCAAAACAGCAGTTTGGGCATTATTGAGGGACACACATTTTGTTCCTTTAAAACATGTTTTTGAGTTTGGGGAAGAAAAAGAAGCCTGAACAGGCAAAGTCAGGGCTGGCGGGTAGATGGGGAAAGGTTTCCCAAAGCAATTGTCACGGGGAAGGAAGCCCCTGCTTCTCTCAAAGAATGAACAATGCTGTTTTTAATTTTCTTCAAAATCCTTTATAAGTCCCCATGATAATTTTGAATCTTTCAAGAAAATCTATCAGGATTTTTCTTTTGAGATTCAAAAAAAAGTTGCTGTACCTTTCTGAACTGACCTCTCTGTGTAACTGACCCAGCAGATGCACTTGGAAGTCACTGTTTAAGCAGATCTGGGTTTTGAAGGCACCCCACAAAGACAAAGTCAAATGTATTACGGAAACAACTTGCCTCCTGCCACTGGTCACAGGAATATATCCAAACACTCTTTGTATTTTAGAAATCATCGACCTGTTTTACAAAGTGGGTGAGATAGTTAAGGTTTATTGTGCCAACCTGGCCAATAAACACATGTGGGGTTAATTGAAGGATGGAGGGATAAATGGCCTGGTGAGCCTCGCCTTTCTAGTTCTCAGGTCTCTTGCTTTGTGATGGTCGGACCAGGGTGTAGCTGCTTTAGCCAGTTCCTTGCTTTAGCTGGCAAGGCTCACTTCCTGAAAGATATCCCTGAGGAGAAGCCACATGGACCTACCCTGATGCAGCCCTGGGTGCTGGAGCAGCTGTGTGGAGACCGCTGCCAGCGCTGAGATGCTTACACACTCACCGATTCATCTTTCCTCCTGCAGTCAGCGTCATTTCATGAATTTTGTGAGATGGAGGAGGACTTTGTATATCGGTGTTGGACTAATGTTGGACTGATGGGCTTGGACAGCACTGGGTTGAGATGCTTTCTAAATGTGCACTTACGCTTTAGAGAAAATGCTCTCTCTTATACACATGAGTCTCTTTGAATTTGTTTCCCGAGTTTCCCCAGACTAACACAGTGGGTTTAACATCATCTATCTTGACCAGTAATGCATGAGTTCTAAAAATCAAGCAAACAATCTAATAATCAAAGTAAAGCTCTTGCTTACTGTTTATTAGAAATTGTCATAGTATTTATGTTTGGCCTTTTATTTGTTGTTAGGTTCCATGAGTCAGTTCTGACCCATAGCAACGCCATGCACAACAGAAGGAAGCACTGCCCCGGCCTGCGCCATCCTCACAATTGTTCCTCTGCCTGAGCCCATTGTTGCAGCCTCGGTGTCCATCCATCTCCTTGGGGGCCTTCCTCTTTTTTCGCTGCCCCTCTATTTTTCCAAGCATTATTCTCTTCTCCAGGAACGAGTCTTTCCTGACCACGTGTCCTAATATTTTATATATGTTCACACAAACACAAAGACTCACCATATGAATTGATGCTGCCCAGCAAGAACATATAGGCTTTTGTGAAGAAATTCATGAAATGACTGGCGGCCTCATAGTCCCAGACACCACGGCTATTCCATGCGTATTGCTTCCCATCTAGGGAGGCCTGGTGGCCTAGTGGTTACACGCTGGGCTGCTAATCAAAAGGCCAACAGCTTGAAACCACCAGCTGTTTCAAGGGAAAAGATGAGGCTTGTGCTTCCATAAAAACTGCAGTCTTAGACACCCGCAGGGGCATGCCTACCCTGTTCCTAAGGGCTGCCAGGAGCCGTAGTCAACAAACTCGATGGCAGTGAGTTTGGTTTTGGCTTGTCTCCCTCCTGGGGACCATGGTGCGTATTTGTATTGGGGAGAGTGCAAAGATGTGGGAGAGCACCATGCACTGGGTGACATTCCTTGAAGAACAAAGAAAAGCCAATAAAAAGAAGGCAAGGAAACAAGGGCATCTTCCAGATCCACATCTGAGCCAACATTCAGGAATCTCCGTGAAGTGAATTACCGTATTGTAATTTTCCTTTCTTTCAACTTCTTTTTCGTGGAGTTGTAAGAGAGAACTGATTTTCAACCCAAGTTTACCGAGTAAACGGTCCCAGAGTCATGTGAGCACAAGGTGAGCAGGGATACACAATAAGGAGGAGGGGTTAAATAAGAAGGGAACTGGAGAAAAACGAACCCCGATACAATCGGCAACACTGGAACCACCAGGCCAAACCGAAGGGCCGGGGAAAGGACATCCCTCCAGAAGGAAGGACAATTAACGTGGGGTCACTGTACAGGAAGTGAGCCAGGTCCTGAAGAAGCATGGACAAACAAGAGCAAAGCATGACGCATTTTCATGCCGTCAAGCAGCTGGACAGAACGCTCTTCCGTGCGGGTCACCATCTTCACTCAGCTCAAGCGTCCCGGAGAAGTAGGGAGACATGGTTGCGTCCGAACCGAAGTCTGCCAGCAACTTCTTCCCGCTCTCTCATGTTGTAGTCACCCAGCCAGAAGAAGGACGGAAAACGAATGCAATGCCTGTAAGTCTCCACGATCCAATGGTGATCAACTGAGTCAGGAGTGAGGCGGATCCTGGAGAAACACTCGCTCTGTGGATGAAGCTGCGATGAAGCTGGAAAAGAAGGGTCTGCGTTGAGTGTGACATCTGCGCTTCACCTCAGGGTCCTAAAGAGGAACGAGCGTTGCTTGAAACCCTGACTCTACCAGCCACTTACTGGCCAGCTCTCTCAAGCATCGTCCTCCTATAGGCACGGGCTGTAGTACAAGCTGCCTCATCAGGAGTCCGAATCCAGCGTCTTTCCTGACGGCACTGCCACTAGGCAGCTGTTTCACTCTCCTGTTCATTCACGTCTATTATCAAATCTAGGAAATGAAACCCCATTCGAAAAGATGTTTAAAGTGCATTAGAAATCCCGAGGAAGATAGATGTCTATGGCAAATATATAAGCAAACCTGTCCACGCATCCCATGTCCTCAATTCTACAATTCCCACTGGAGATTTTTTTAAAATGGTAACCCACTACCACACAATGCAGAGAGCGAGCAGGGTTGGAGAGCCTGTACTCTCTGAGGATTGGGACACACAAGTCCAGCGTATTATTACCCTGAGTGGCTCCGTGTTTCTTTCCCCCAGGCTTGTGACCAAAGTTCTCCATTCACAGGAATGTTATCATCTCCATGTTGACAAAACAGCTAGCAGCGCTTTATTGCTGGATGTTCCAAATCCTAAACTGGACCAAAAAGCAAAAGTTGTGTACAAAGTCATCCAAAAAATTTTAAAACGAACCAAAAAATCCCCAAACTGCTGTCTAGTCACTTCTGATTCATAGCAGCCCAATAGGAGGGTTTTGAGGTTGTAAGTCTTCACGGAAGGAGATAGCCTCATCTTTCCCCCAAGGAGCAGAGGGTAGGTTCGAACTGCCATTAGCATCCCAATGCACAACACACTACACCACAGGGTCTCCACTAGACAGAAGACTAATGTGAACAAAAGTATATTTCTCCCCACAGAGAAATCCAGCGTCCTCACCTGTCTGTTTCCTTAAAGAGATGAACAGCTCCGCCCCAAGGAAGAGCAGACCCAGGACAAAGCCCCCGATGCCGCTCAGCATCTTGCTCTGGGCAGACACAGATCGTGCTCCTAGGAGGAAAGGCCAGTTTCAGTGATTTTTATTTTTACCCCAAATTTACCTTCTAGAGCAGAGACCTTGAGATTCAGAGCCTTTGAGAAATGGGAAAGAATTCTATTATGTAAACTAGAAAAATGAGTCACTCCTGGAGAAAAAAAAATTTTCAAATACACGTTAAATAGACCCAAGGCTCAGGCACTGGACTTGCTAAATGTCACAGTCTGATCCAAGGTTTGACAACAACGCCTGCTGGGTGAAAAGCCTGGAACTCAGAGAGGTTAAGTGGCTTGTCTAGAGGGTCAGAGCCAAGAAAAGGCAGAGATGAGGCTGCACTCCCCTCGGGAAGCTCCTCTGTAACATGACAATGAACATCTAGACAGCTTCAGAAACATCACCGGAAGTACAAGATCAGCCCTTGAAGCAGACCTTGAGGATCAGCTCTTGATACCCAGGGCCAAGAGGGTGACATTGTGAGATGATTCTAAAGAAAGACCACCTCTTTTCTGCTTGCCAGCATACCTTTCTCCCCAGGGAATTCAGTACTTCTGGAAGCTGTCACAGAGGTACCCTCAGTGACCTGCACTAAAGGAAAGGAGAATGAAAATGTGGCGTGGGAAGAAGAGAAATCTGACACTCAGGGATAGGCCTAGTCCCGCTCCTCGGTGAGTGAGAAGGGTATGAGGTCAGATAGAGCTGCTCACTCCACTCCACTGTGACGGGGCTGGTCAGGCTCGGGTGCTCCACTCGGCAGCTGTAAACCTCTCCACTCTGAGGAGTGACTTCCAGCATCTCCAGCATCTGGAAGGTCCAGTCTCCATTCTGGATCAGGCCTGTGGAAACAACCCCAGCCTTCTCTTCCTGGCCATTGCGGAACCATGTGACTTCAATGTGGCCTGGATAGAAACCATTCACAGAGCACACCAGGAGGTTGTGGTGCTGTAGGGGCTGAGTCTTGGCAGGATACACACTCACCACAGGCTCCACTAGGAGAGAAAAGGCAGAGAGATCAGTGAGGGAGACAGAGGAAGTCTTGCTTGACTGCTCCTATGTTTCTCTTCAAACCCGGGCCCCAGTCTTTGAGGCCCGTTCATGCATTTGGACATCCAAGTCAGCGTGTCACAGGCCTTGGATGTAATCCTTCCAACGTGGACCCAATTAGATTTGAGAATTTTGAGTTAAATTTTGGAGTTTTTGATCATTGGAATAATTATTCACTGCTGAAGTGATTTTTAGTGGCAGGATGATGGGGTTCACAGCAGTCTCTGTCTCTTCCCTCATGAACTGAGAGAGGTTTTAAAAATTCCCATGCCTCAGCTTTCTCAGGGATAATAATAGTAAAGCATCTCTTAGCTTATGTGCAAATCGATGCAAATAAAATGCACACACACACACAACAACAACAACAGAACAGTGACTGGGCTGGAACTTAGCTTTCAATATATGCTAACTAGTTAGTATCCTTGTTTTCCTGGACAGAAAATGTGTTTCAAAGTAGTATAGTGGTATATAGGAGCCCCAATGGCATAGTGGTTATGCATTTGGGCTGTGATACTCATGGTTGGCTGTTCAAAACCACTGGCAGCTCCGTGAGAGAAAGACTGGACTTTCCACTCCTATAAACAGTTCCAGTCTTAGAAACCCACAGGGGGTCTCTATGAGTCAGCAGTGACTCAATGACCATGAGTTGTACTGGTGGGTAGATAGAGGAACACCAGCAGGATGCCGGGCAGGTAAAAGGACAAAGTCCAGAATGCTCTCTTGAAGCTCACACACCGTTAAAGCCACAGAAATGTTCTACCACCACAGATATGTTGTCTGAGAGTTAGTTTCCAATGAGAACATGCGCTCTGAAGGAGAGGTAAAGAAATAAGGCAAGTCATTCAGTCAAAAGAAGATCTAATATGCACTCTCCTCTGATTGATTCTTCTCCTGTTTCAAAACAAACCTATGTAGAATCGTTACTCTTTGACAAGTGTCTCTCTTTCAATACTGACATTGGAGGTCAGGGTGGGGTCTGGGGCTTGTTCTAATATGTACTTTTTAAATGGTGATATATACTTAATGACTGGGGCAAGCCCTAACTCCAGCAGACCCTCCGGAAATATTGTTGCTTTTAAGGAGAAACGTGGGAGACGACATGATCATAATGCAGTCATACTTAGTCTGTTGTGTTTTGCTTTATAGCCCTTCACAGGTATTGTTTTTTGTTTCAAATAGAAGGTCACTGGCAGCCCCGTGACCAGCAGGTCTGTTGCACCACCTCCCCAGCATCATGGGCTTCACTTCGTGCCTCTCTGGCACAGGATGGTGATTCTCACAGTATTTCAAGCCTTTTTGTGACGATACTGCACATTTAATACATGACCAGAAAGGGTGCAGGTCATTTTAGGTGCTTTGAAAAAAAGTGTGCCCTTAATTGCAGTGGTCTGAAACTGAACCCCGCTATCTCTGAGGTACCCTGTAGCACAAAATGATGGGTTGAAGATGGATAGTAAATCACTACTAATAAGTCTGCGATGTGTTTCATTTAATAAACCAAACCAAACTCACGGCCATCGAGTCGATCCCGACCCAGAGCAGCCCCGTAGGACGGGTTAGAACGGCCCCCAGAGCAGCCCCGTAGGACGGGGTAGAACGGCCCCCCGAGCAGCCCCGTAGGACGGGGTAGAACGGCCCCCAGAGCAGCCCCGTAGGACGGGGTAGAACGGCCCCCAGAGCAGCCCCGTAGGACGGGGTAGAACGGCCCTCAGAGCAGCCCCGTAGGACGGGGTAGAACGGCCCCTGTGGGTTTCCGAGGCTGTCACTCTTTAGCGGAGTAGGTAGCCCCATCTTTATCCCCTTCATTTAATAAAAGTGTTTGAATTCTCAATAACAGTGGAGGGACCAGAATGAGCTGATACCAAGGGCTCAAGTAGAAATAAAATGTGTTGAAAATGATGATGGCAACATATGCACAAATGCGCTTGATACAATGGACGGATGAATGTATGGATTGTGATAAGAGCTGGAAGACACCCCCCCCGCCCCCCAATGAAATGATTTTTTTAAAAAAAGGAAAGGAAAAGAAAGAAAGTCTTAACAAGAATCAAACTGTCAACCACCAATTGAATAAATGTTGAAGCAGTTATTCGCAATAGCGTCGTAAGCTTTATAGATCACCTATTTCCTGAAAACAACAGCACCGGAGGACCCCAGAGAGAACAGCCAATACATAATCCTTAGTGCAGTGGTTACACCGAGCCAATAAATAGGTTTGAACATGTTTAAGAGCCCCAGAAATCAAACCAAAGTGATCCTCAAACTATAAAGAGAAAAAATTTCACCGGAAATGAAAGGCTCCTCACAACGGCTCTAAGAGAAACGGGGTTACTACTGAACAAGCACTAGCGTGCAAGGAGCTAAGTACTGCTATGAGGCTTCTGGGAGAAAGACGGGGCTTTCCACCCCCGGGAAGAGTTATCATTTCGGAAATCCGAAAGGGTAGTTCTCCTGGGCATCAACTCCATGGCGGGAGTTAGAGCACGCTTCTATAGTAGCAACATCAGTATGTTGATAAAAGTATACTTCAAAATAGCTAGCTTCGTAATTATTTCAACTACGTAAGCATACATGCATTTAGAAAACAACAAATATCGCAGGAAATACAGACTTTAAAGAAACTTCGAAAGAATCAGAGGGACCTTAGAATTTCCTTCGCTGGTTCGGTCTTGCAACAGCCCAGCATTTTTTCTCAGTGTGACACAGCCGCAGACAACAGCGTTTGCATGTCTGGAGTTTCGTGTTTGGGAAGGGACCTGGTCAGAGCGGTTTGTGACTAACCTCACACCATCCCCAATGAGCACTTTCCTTTCTGTCCCCGCTACACCTTCCCCAACCGCCAAATGCCAAAGCCAGACCACTCCTTGTCATCCAGGGGACGTGGACTCATAGTGCCCCTGCGGGGCAGGTAGAACTGCCCCTGTGGGTTTCCACCGCTGTGGTGCCTTATGTCACTAGAAAACCTCCTTTCTCTCCCTCAAAGCGGCTGGTGGTTTCCAACCGCTCACCTGGAGGTTAGCAGGTGGATGCTTTAAATATCCTTCCCACCCCACCCAGGGTGTTCCCCTCCTCAGGCCCCTTCACTGCAGCTCCACCCACCCCCTCCTCCTCTCAGCCCTCCCCACTGTGGCCCCAAGGGCTCCCTGAAGGTGCTCTCCTGCACCCACACCCCTAAACCCACATCCTTCCTTCCTTTGTGCCCCCCACCAGAAAAACTAGCCCCCAGGACCCCCCCCCAACCCCGCACCCATCCACATGCACTCTTCCGCACTCCGGCTCACCCCGCCTTTGCGCGGTGAAGCTCTCCATCCCCTGGTAGTTCGCTCTGCACAGGGTGTCCACCAGACTTCGTTGGTGGTCCAAGAGGTCCTTTTGGGGGCTCCAGTGCTTGACGTCCTGCCGCCCCATCTCTGTCACCGCCACAAACGCCCCCACGTCGCTGTCAAAACGCATAAACTCCTCCAGGTTATAAATATGCCTCTCCAGAAACCGCGCGCGCTCCGTCCCGTTGGTGAAATGACACTCAGACTTGGCTTGACGCAGGAAATGTGCTGCAGGGACAGAGACAAACTGTTAGCGCCACCCCCCCACCCCGCGCCCCACTCCCGAGAGCTTTCCACCCCACCCCCACCCCCGCCAAGCCCATCAGCCAAGTGCCCTGGCTGAGGCAGCAGGCACAGACTCCAAGGGGCTCCCCTACCCCACCCCCACCAGCGCGGGGGAGGGGGGACCACCCCGCCTACCCAGGGGCCCGGGGGACCCTCTCCTGCTCAGACACGTGCCGCAGACTCCACGTGGAATCTGTAGGGGAATCTGTCCCCGTCCTGGGATCTATACCGCCTTTCCCTGCAGCCCCTCCTGTCACCTCACAAGCTTCTCCTGCTCCCCCCAACCCTTCCTGCCTTCTCCATTCGGTAGACACTTGTGTGACACTAGTCCTGACCCTGTGCCAGCCCTGGGAATCCCAAGGGGAAAATCAGATTTCTCCCTTCCGCCCACCAAGGGAGGCTCAACTTCAGGGAAATCGGTAGACAAACAAGCCATACACATATGAGCTGCTACAGGTAAGGGACAGTCCGAAAGGAAAGCTGTGGAGCTCTGTAAGAGGATGGTCATGTGATCTCAGTGGCCTTAGGGTGCCTGAGCAGGAGAGTCCGAGAAGTGGCACGGACTGAATTCTGCACCCCCACGCACCCCCAAATGTGTTGTAAATCCCTATTCCTATGCCTGTGGCCATCATCGCCTCTGAGCATGAGTTCCCTTTGCTGTGCTAAAGGCGTCTAATTACCGTTCTGGGTGCTTTCAGTCAATCTACAGAAAAGGCGCCGCTTAAGCAGCCCAGGATTGGGCATGCAGATGGAGGAACAGAGGCCAAGCCACAAGGACATCCGCAAGGAACAGAAGTTCTGAAGAGACAAAGATGCAGCTCCAGAACTCAGCCTCCTCCTGGGGCCTTTCTGTGAATTCAGACCTCTAGGCTCCTGTGCGGGAGAAAGGCCTGCCTTTCTACTCTGTAAAGAATACAGGCTAAGAAATGCACAGGGGATCTGGGAGGCTGGCCCCAGCACCAAAAATTAAGTGGATTCCTGCCCCTCCCCCAAAAAGAATTTGTTTCAAAGGACGACATTGATTCTGCAGCTCCGGGACATGGACATATCTGATCAGAGCACACGGGAGCAGATGAAAGGCAGGAGGAGACAGTGGAACACAGCCTGGCCCACCAGGCCATGAGGATGATGTTCCTGAGTAGAGCAGCCAGTCCACAGAGAGAACAACATGGCTGGCCCCACTATGAGACATGATGCTCCTCAGTGACTAAGGGCACTACAGGGGACAGCACTGGAGACACAGTGTGGGAATTGCACCTGACCTGATCCCACCACACCGAGGCAAAGCACTGGGGAGTGCAGTGGAACAGCAAAGGAATGGAGTGGCAAGGTCCCCAGGGAATGCTGAAAGTGGACTTTGGGGCCAGGGCATGGTGCCCCAACAGACTGGACTGGAAAACACTCCTAAGGGCCAGCAAACGATCCTTGAACTAACTACAAGCCTTTCTTTTGTGAAGTGTTTTGTTTTGTTCTTTGTCAGTGGTTTGTTTTTGTTGTTTTGTTGCCTAGTTGCATACTGTTGCTTTGTTTACCTCTGTCTTGTTTTCCTGCATGTTAGTGTCTCCACAGGTCTGTCTGAATAGGACAGGCTGGATGAACTATCTGGAGGGAAAACAATGGGACAGACAGTTCCGGGGGGACAGCCAGCTCCGGGTGCGGGAAGGAGAGGAGGGTAAGGTAGTGGTGTTAATAAACACAGGGACAAGGGAACAACATGGGACCCAAAATGGTAGTGAGGGGGGAGTGGCAGGCCTGGTAGGGAACGATCAAGGGTAAGGTTGCGTAGAGAAGAGGTATAGCTGTAGCCCAGGTGGGGACGGAGCATGGTAGTGGGGCAGGAGGAAAGTCAAGGGAGAGGGAGGAAGGAGCTGGGAGTCAAGGGGCATTTATGGAGGTCTAAACAAAGACAGGTACATGCAAACATATATATGAGGATGGGGAAATAGATCTAAGTGTCTACATTTATAGGGTTAATATTAAGGTGGCTGAAGGACCTTGGGCCTCTACTCAAGCACTCCCTCAATACATGAATACTTTCTTTTATTAAATTGGAACTCTATGATGCTCACTTTCCCGACAGAACTGCTGAAGCCAAAGTGGGTGAACAAGTAAATGTGGTGAAGAAAGCTGATGGTGCCCGGCTATCAAAAGAGATAGTGACTGGGGTCTTAAAGGCTTGAAGATAAACAAGCGGCCATCTAGCTCAGAAGCAACAAAGCCCACACGGAAGAACACACCAGCCTGGGTGATTGAGTGTTCCCAAAGGAATCAGTTATCAGGCATCAAAGAACAAAAAATCATCATATCATTGGCTGCACACCTCCATGATAGGATCGCTGAAGACAAATGGGTGCATAGCAAATGTGGCGAAGAAAGTGGATGGTGCTCGGCTATCAAAAGAGATAGTGTCTGGGGTCCTAAAGGCTTGAAGGTGAACAAGCAGCCATCTAGCTCAGAAGCAAAAAAGCCCACATGGAAGAAGCACACCAGCCAGTGCTATCACGAGGTGCCCAAGGGACCAGGTATAAGGCATCATGCAAAAAAAAAGAATATATATATATATATATATATATATATATATATATATATATATATATATATATATACCATATTGAATGAAGGGGGAAGTGCAGAGTGGAGACCCAAGGCCCAAGTGTCGGTCAATGGAGATCCCCTCATAGAGGGGTTTAGGAGAGGAGATGGGTCAGTCAGGGTGCGAGGTAGTACTGATGAAGAACACAGCTTTCCCCCAGATCCTGGATGCTTCCTCCCCCCAACTACCATGATTCGAATTCTACCTTGCAGGGCTGGATAGGGCAGAGGTTGTACACTGGTATGAGGGCTAGAGGCACAGGGAATCCAGGGTGGATGATACCTTCAGGACCAAGGGTGTGAGGGGCGATGCTGGGAGAGTGTAGGGTGAGTGGGTTGGAAAGGGGGAACTGATTACAAGGATCCACATGTGACCTCCTCCCTGGGAGAGGGACGGCAGAGAAGGTGGGGAAGGGAGACTCCGGGATAGGGCAAGATATGACAAAATAACTATGTATAAATTACCAAGGGCACATGAGGGAGGGGGGAGCGGGGAGGGAGGGGGAAAAAAAAGAGGACCTGATGCAAAGGGCTTAAGTGGAGAGCAAATGCTTTGAGAATGATTGGGGCAGGGAATGTATGGATGTGCTTTATACAATTGATGTATGTATATGTATGGATTGTGATAAGAGTTGTATGAGCCCCTAATAAAACGTTTTTAAAAAAAAAAGAAATGCACAGGGACAGTTCTACCTTACCATATGCCACGGTTCTCAACCTGTGGGTCACGACCCCTCTGGAACAACCCTTTCACAGGAGTCGCCCGATTCATCACAGTAGCAAAATGACTGTGATGAAGTAGCCACGAAAATCATTTTATGGTCGGAGAGCCACCACCACATGAGGAACTGTGTGAAAGGGTCGCGGCATTAGGAAGGTTGAGAACCACTGCCTTATAGAGTCGCTATGAGTAGGCATTGACCTGATGGCAGTGAGCCTCTTGTGAGACGTGTCATTTCTGTTTGTTAAAGGCACCTGCTGTGGGGTTTCTGCTTCAGCAACACTAGAGACCTAAGACAAATGGCATGAAGGACTGAGCTGAGGTGAGCTAAAGGAAAAGTGGGGCTGGGGGTGAGTTGGGGTTAAAAGAGGGGCACATCTCAGGTTAAGGTAATAATAATGTGTGCCAAGGCTTGTAAGACTCGAATTCCTTCAAGAAAACAGAATAAGAGTTCCCTGATGCACAGAGCGTGAGGGGGAAGGAGAAGAGAGTAGATTAGAGAAATCACATGTGACAAGCCTGGAGATAATGTTAGGAGCTTGATTTTGTATTCAATGTAAATTTAAGAAACAAAAACTCATAGCCATCGAGTCGATGTGAACTCTCAGCGACCCTGTAGGACAGGATGGAACTGCTCTTGTGAGGTCTGAGTCTGTGACTCTTCTCAAGAGTAGGAAGCCCTGTCTGCTAGCCTGCAAGTCAGAAACCCGATGAGTAGCCACTACACCACCAGAGCTCCCGCTACAAAATAGGAAATGGGAAACTTGTTTTAGGCAGATTACAACTATGATTCAATACAGATCCCCTACCCCTTCTCTAGCTTTCAAAATCCAAAGAGCTCAGAAAACAAAACAAAACAATGCTTGAGTTTGCTACCAAAACTTATTTGGCAAATCTGAACTGATGAGGTCCGGGGTCTGCTGTGTCCCAGAGCTCTGCTCTGCCAAGTAGTCAAGGATGTTTCTGTATATGTTTGTGGTTTTGTCTTTACATTTAGCTGAGCTATGAACTGTGGGGGTGGGAGGTGGGGGCAGAGACTGAAAGAATAATCTTGCAGTTTCAAAGGAATTAGTATCAGGAATTACTAAAACATATCCACTGTCATCAAGTCAATGTTGACTCATAGAGTAGACTTTGATCTAGGGTGCCTGAGGCTGTGCATAATTAAGGACACAGATTGACTCATCTCCCCCCTCCCACAGAGCACATGGTGGTTTTGAACTGCTGACCTCATAGTTAGAAGTTCAATACTAACCTGACCTCACCACCCAGCCCCTTTATTATATCCAGACTTACTGGGGTGTTGGAGACATTACAATGGAAAAACCCTTGTGATCATCGCCACCATGACTTCACAGTATTAAGGCAAGTTATTGAAAATTAGCAGACTATGACAACCAAGAACTCCTGAAACATTGGAGAACATTGCATAAGGCAGAAAAGTAACGGTAAGATCTTGAGACGGCATCGACTAAATGAATACAGTAATAAATTGATAAAGTTCCTAGCATTCTAGAAGGGAAACAAGCGAAAAATAGACCATGAGAAAGTGGGTCGGAAGGTGTGCGTATGTATAACTTGTTCATTTAGATCTTTTAAATGCAGTGTTTGTAATCTAGGCCCCAGTAAATATTTTTTGACTGTGCATTCTTCTTTGGGGGCTGGGTGGGGGGTTGGAATGGAACTCAGCTGTGGAACATATGGTGTTTAGGAGCATTCCTGGTCTCTACCCATGAGATACCAGTACAACTCCCCAGCTGTGACAACCAAAAATGTCCCCAGACGTTGCCAAGCGCCTCCTGAAGGACAAGACTGTCCCCGGGGGAGAACCACTGGTAAAAACCATCTCAGGAGTCTGTGAGGCAAAAGTCAATGTTAATTATGAAAGACTTGAAACTTACACGAACAATTTTGCCAATATTAGGTCTGATGAAAACCTCACTGCAGAATAAATTTATTTTTCTGGGAAAATATCTGCACTGTGGCTGAATTCTTAAAATATAAACAAATAAATCACCCATAATGTCTAGTGAGTGTATAAAAAGCTACTGTGGAGTCAAACAAGAGACATGCTATTTCTACAAGTTCTCCCTCCACAAAGTGAACACTAATCAATGGCACTGGTTTATATCTGCAGAAACTGTAAAGTTAGTGTGTTTTGTGGTATATATTTCACCACAATAAAAACAAAAAGGGGACAATTACTAGGCAAAGTTAACATCTAGACTGTCAGAAAGGAGTAAATCTTTCAATTTATAGCAAGAAAGATACACATCAAAAGAGAAGAAAGAACCAAAATTGACACCTTAACCCAGAGGGTTTCCAAGGCTGTAATCTTTATGAAAACAATTCTAGTGGCAGAATGGTGAAGCACTAACTGACAGCTGAGAAGTTGGAGGTTTGAATCCACCAGCCGCCATGTCAATAGGTGTGAGCCTGTGGTTCTTTTCTTTTGTTTCATGTCTGTGGTGAATTAGGTGAAAAGACCCAGAGATCCTCTCTCATAAAAATCGTAGCCTAGGAAACCTGTGGGGGATGTTCTATAGAGTCATATAGGGTCACTATGAGTCTTAATTAACATCAAAGCACACAACATCAATAATTTGCCACACTTTTCTCCTAGTAGGTTCAAGATAATGACTTTATATTAGCAGCTGAGTGCTCTAATCACAAAAACTGAATAACATCCTGCTTAGAAATTACTGAGCGATAGAAGAAAAAAAAGCTTTAAATTCCTTGAGTCAAATGAGAATGAAGGCCTGACATACCAAAACCAGTGGGACACGGGGGAAGAAGTGTTCACAGAGCAAATAGTAGCAAGAAAGACACACATCAAAAAGAAGAACCAGAATCTACACCTTAATTCAATCACTCCAACAATTAGAAAAATAGCAGTTAAAAAAAGAAAAATAGCCATAAAATAAGCCTACAGTCACTATAAGAAAATAAATTATAAAGACTAAAGTAGAAATACATGAAACAAAACAGCAGAACTATAGAAAAAATTAACAAGTCTAGAAATTGGTTCTTTTAAAGGACTAATAAAATTGACAAGCCACTGGTTAAGCCAACAAAGGAAAAGAAAGAGAAGATGCAAATAAGATAAAATGAATGGGAAGTATCACAACAATAAGGATAATAACAGAATATCATGAAAACTGTATTCCAACACATTTGAAAACCTACAATACATGGACAAAATTCTACGAACATACAACTTCTTAAACTAATCCAAAAGTAGAAAATTTGAACAGACTCCATGAGCATAATTCTGAAAACAAAACCAGGCAAAGATACCACCAGAATAGAACATCTTAGACCAATTGTCTTCATAAACTTAGATGCAAAAATTCTTAACAAAATCCTAGCCAATGGAGGGCAACAACATACGAAGCATGTGCGCGCGCACACACACACACACACATCCAAACCAAATGGGATTCCTATGAGGTATTTCAGGATAATTTCACATTCAGAAAACCATAAGCATAATTCACCACATAAATAAAACAAAGAACCACAGGATTGAACCAACACTCCAGTAGAAGGCATTTGACAAAATCTAACACCCAGGCCTGATAAGTTTTGGGAGCCGATAGCCATTAAGACCCTGGCCTCAGACACGTAGCAGAAACCTGGCCGCTTTCTAACAGCAAGGCTTTGTTTCCTGACCAACTTCGCCCCCACATTCCAAGCTACATGCTCAGTAGCATGGGCAGTTGCGATAACTGACCTTGTTGCCATTAGTCAAAGTACTGAGCACCCATTGAACTGCAGATATACCATATTAGGAACATAGTGATAAGTTCACCCAGTAAGCCTTAAATTGCATGCGGACGTCACCACGGACGTCTTTGAGTACTGTTGCGCACCCTTTGAACCTTATTAGGAACATGTAGCTGATTGGTTGTTACACAGTGTGCTTCATTGGAATATGTGCCTCCCACTTCCTTCTCTGTTGTGAATATATACCCCGAGTTTTGGCAAAATAAATGGGCTTGATCAGCACTTGTCTTGCCCCATGTCTCTGTGTCTTTTTCCCATCCAGGTTCGTTGCCCCTCCGGGTCATCGCATGAGGGTCTCGCTGGACGAGACCCTAACAGATCAGAGCACTCAACAAAATGGAATTAGAAGGGACACTTATCAACATAATTAAAATCATGCATACAAAACCAAAGACCTACCTTAGTCTCAAAAGGGGAAAATTGAAAGCATTCCCCCTGTAGGTGCAGACCAAACAAGAATGACCTGCTTCACCACCACTCCTGTTCACACACCTATTTGTTGAAGACGAAATCACATGAGATTGACTTTCTACACGGATAAGTCATCACTGTTCTCTGTCTTTTTCATGACAACATTGAATAAAGCTACAAGTATGACTTCCCTGGAGGAGTCTATAAGTTCCTGAATGGTCCCGGTCTCCATTTGTGAACCCTACGATCCATTCTCTACCTAGAAGACAGGAAAAATAATTAACTGCTATAAATAACTTCTCCATATAGCCCTCCAATTATCTCTTCAAATAAATTCCAATATCTCACCATGACTATCAGGCCTTAAGTGACTTAGCTCATGTCTCCCTTTCCAACCTCATCTTGCGTCAGTAACTCACTACGCTCCATGCACTCTAACCTTCTCTTTCACCCTAAACACAGCCAACATCCTATCCCATTGAGATGTTTCTCCTGGAGGTCCCTCTCCCTGCAGCAATGGTCCCTGAGATTGTCACATGGCGATCTTCTAAATGTCCCATTCTCAGGAAGGGTCCCTTCATCCCCTGAACTGCAGTAGTCTGACTGCAGTACTCTCTGCCTCACCGCTCTGACACATCTTCTTCAGAGTTTACATCATAGTATCCTTTCACACTTCCTTGACGTATTGCCTTTATCTTCAAGTTTCATAAAAACAAGGCTCATTTCTGTATCTATGCCTATAGCAGAGGCCAATAGGCTATGAGGACTGTTTTCAGTCCAACACACACACATAAGCAGCTGAGAAGCGATTGTTATACGGAAAACAAAAAGGGCCCAAGCTCTACTCCTCTCCGATAGCCTCTCTTCTTTCCATTCTCTGTGACAAATTCAGAGAAACACAATGGCAGTATCAGGAGAGCCTAGCCAATTAAACACAAAGAGAGCTTGAGACAACTTTACAGTCAGGTTAAACAAGTGACTACTTTCAATTTCCTTTTGTTATCCTTTATATAAAACTCTTATACATATGAGTTTCTGTGGATTTGTTTTCTCTAGTCTACCCAGACTAACACATATGCCAGTAAAACCGGTTTCAAAGATGTATCTTCAGTTAAGTGAAGAAAAAAAATCGTAATGGGAATTGAAAGCAAGGAACTGAACCCTTTCCCATATAAGCATTAATTACTCTAATGTCCCGTCCCGCGGGACATTCAACGTGGATCCTGGAGGAGAGAGTGGGAATTGCGGGGGTACAAGAGGCATGGAGAATGAGGACAAGACAATATCCTGATCAAGTCCTGTTTTAATGAACAAAGAGTCACAGCTTATAATGGCCAGCAAAGGGGGGGAAGCCTCCGCCACACATGCAAATTAGGCTACCTTGGCAACAGACCAATCAGGGAGTCCAGGGGAGCGCACCCTGCCCGTGAGTCAGTAAGGGCTTACAGTCTTCAATTAGGTACGCTGAAGAGTAGCATGTATATGCAAATCAAGCACAGGGGAGGACGGATCTTTTGCCCAATCAAGGGGATGCAGGACAAGGGTGCTTATCTAAAGAGCATCACCCCTTGTTTGCTCAAGCTTTACAGCTGCAGTGCTCTGTCACGTAGGCTGGGGTAGAAGAATGCCCAGAGCTCAGGCTAATAAATTCCAAGTAATGGCCGGGCCTCATGGCTCCGGACAACTCTAAAATAGACTTGTGCCAAAGCCGGACTCTGAGTCCTTGATTGATCTATGACATCTTTTGACTTGACTTTGTATTACATCGCTAGGTTAAGTGGTTTACCATGATAGATTCAAGACTGCATTCCACACAATTTGCCGAAAGCAGGCTTATTGGTCAGACATAAACTGGTGAAAACCACAAGATTATACCCCTTCACCCTTCAAGTCCTGAAATGAACTTCCCCTGAGGGCTCCAGTTTTCGTTAAATAATAGCTCTATTAGGAGAGTGATAGTGCTAGGTAGGTACGCATACTTTAGAGTCATCAATGATACACAACCAACAAGGCAGTGTTCACCTGAAGACAAAGTTCAGAGGGAAAAAGGAAAACCAAAAACACAGAGGAAATGAGATACGCGCAGGTACGCGATTGCACTGAGTGAGATGAGACGACAAGCGTCTGAATGGCTGCTTGTAAGATGATTGATATGCTCCACAGGTTTTGCTCAATTCTCAACAAAAGGTTTTTTTTTTAAGAAACAAAAGCAGAAATGCAGCACAGGATTGATGGAGCACTTGCTGATGGCAATCAAGGACTGCAGCGTCAGACATGGACTGCAACTCAATGTAAATTAAGTTAAAATCCTCACCACTGCATCAGTAGGCAACAGCGTGATAAATGGAGAAAAGATGGGAGTTGTCAAGGATTTCATCTTTCTTGGATTAAAAAAAAATTGTCCACGTCATGCAACAGCAGTCAAGAGGTCCGTCTGTAGCACAAGATCTCTTTAAAGTGTCCAGAAGCAAGGATGTTACTCTGAGGGCTAAGGTGCACCTGACCCAAGCCACGACATCTTCAATCATTTCATATGCATGTGAAATTTAGGCATTGCATAGGAAAACCAAAGAAGAGTCGATGTATTTGAATTATTGTATTGGCAAAGGATATCGAAAGCACCATAGACTTCTGGAAAAATAAGTAAATCTGTCTTGGAAGGAAGACAACCAGAAGGCTCCTTAGAAGCATGGATTTCGAGACTGCATCTCATGCACAGAAACGGACAACATGATTGGTAAAGTGGAAAGTCAGCCTCAAAGAGAAAGACCCTCAAAGAGAAAGACCCTCAACGAGATGCACTGGCACAGGGATTAGTGCAACAATAGGCTTCAATATCACAACAGCTGGGAGCACTGGGAAAGACCAGGCAGTGGCTTCTTCTGTTGTAAATAGGGTTGCTGTAAGTAGAAGGGACTCAATGGCAACTAACAACAACAACAACATTCACTAAAGACTCAGAGGAATGAGTGAAGGACACTTCGAGGGCTCAAGAAATATTTCTGTGAAGCTGATGGTGCCCGGCTATCAAAAGATATCACATCTGAGGTCTTAAAGGCTTGAAAGTAAACAAGCAGCCATCTAGCTCAGAAGCAACAAAGCCCACATGGAAGAAGCACACCAGCCTGTGCAATCATGGCGTGTCCATGGGATCAAGTATCAGACATCATCAGAACAAAAAATCATATCATTGTGAATGAGGGGGGCAGTGCGGAGTGGAGACCCAAAGCCCACCTGTACGCAATTGGACAACCCTTCACAGAAGGGTCACAAGGAAGAGACGGCCAGTCAGGGTGCAGTATAGCACCGAAGAAACATACAACTTTCCTCTAGTTCTTTAATGCTTCCTTCCCCCCACTATCATGACCCCAATTCTACCTTACAAATCCGGCTAGACCAGAGCATGTACACAGGCACAGATAAGAGCTCAAAACACAGGGAATCCAGGACAGATAAACCCCTCAGGGCCAATAATGAGAGCAGAGATACCAGGAGGGTAAGGGGGAGTTGGGGGAAGAGGGGAGAAAGAGGGAAACTGTCACATATAACCCCTTCCCAGGGGGACGTACAAAAA
This sequence comes from Tenrec ecaudatus, assembly GCF_050624435.1. NCBI lineage: Eukaryota > Metazoa > Chordata > Mammalia > Afrosoricida > Tenrecidae > Tenrec > Tenrec ecaudatus. Next base: position 137,250,153 of record NC_134536.1, on the reverse strand, counting down.
AGTGGGTGAAGGGAGACATTGGACAGTGTAAGACATGAAATAATAATACTAATTTATAAATTATCAAGGGTTCGTGAGGGAGGAAAAAATGATGACAAGATATGTACAATTGTGCTTGACACAATGGATATATGTATGGATGGTGGTAAGAGCTGTACAAGCCCCCAATAAAATGATAAAAATAAATATTTCTGTGGTAGATGACTAAATAAATTCAGTGGGTTTTTTTGTTTTTTTAATATACATTTGGATGTGCTCATCACAAGGTAAGTTGCTTGAAACCATCAGCTGCTCTGAGGGGAAAGACAAGCTTTTACTCCTATAAATGGTTACAGTCTCAGAACCCCACAGGGGGAGTTCGACCCTGTCCTACCGGATGGCTATGAGTTGGCATCAACTCAATGGCATTCAGTTTGGTTTGGGAGTTGGTTTTATTATTTTAGAATCATTTTATATCACTGAATTTCTTCTATCTTCCAAAAATTATGTGAGGCACTACTATGAAATCAGTAGGGGGGAAATGCAGTGTCTTACAGCTGTCTTTTTTTTTTTTTAGCTGTAGCAGTCAAAGACTCCATCCTCCAATGTCATGTTGACTCTCCAGCCTGATCCCTTATCTTTTATGATGAAGATGATCAATTTGCTGGACAAACGACTTATGAAAATCTTCATTACTTATCAACTTCCTTGCTTTATAACCAACCATTAAAGTAGCATCATTTGTCTCCAGCAAATAATTCTAAAGCATCTGTACTAACCTGAGTCTGTTTCTGTCTGTGAGAATATAACAAAGGAGTATGTAATGAACTAAGTAGTGAAGACATGTTCAAATGCCTGGAGTTAATGCGAAGAAATAGGACAAGGCTCTGTGGATGGTCAAGAATGCTCCCACAGAACTGATCACAATGATCTACATAGAACCCTCTCCCAGGGGAGCAGAAGTGGGGTGAGGTTAGATGTTTACAGACATCTTCCCTGAAGGTAGTCCTGCCAGACTGCTGTCTCCCTGCACCACCCTGCTGCTGGAGACAGTGGATTACTTACTTCTCCCTAAGGCCTGCAACCATTACCTTGGTTCCTGTAGGTGGAATTCACACCCTACTGATAATGGTCTCTATCAGTTGAGCCAGGGAACAGGCCAAACCAGCTCTGTGATGTCCAAAGTTAGGCTGTCATGCTGTATCTAGGATCCGTCCATCTTGCCACATGTATACCCCCAGTCCCTCCTCTTCCTATTGCGTGGATACCCCCAGATCACCCCCTCCCATTACTGTATCACCTATAGCACCACCCCTTCCTGTGACGTATGTCTTCACCTGTAATTAGGGGGCTTGCATGTCCCCAGAGAATATAAAAGCCTGGGCTAGCATTAAAGACTCTCTCTCTCCCTCCACATGGACCACCAAGCGGGACTGAGGTGAGCATGCTACCATGAATTGTGTCTGACTCCATTTATTTCAATATTTCTCTTCTATCTCTCATGCTCTCTGTAACTTTACTATAATCTTTACTTATTATTGCTGTACAATTGCACGTACCGGACCCGTGATGATGTGTTAGGGGCTGGCTTCCCCTGACAGACAGACAATAGAAAAGTGGGTGGAAGGAGACTGCAGTCTGTGTAAGACATGAAAAAAAATTAAATAAATTATCGAGGGTTTATGAGGGAGGGAGGGTTGGGAGGAGAAATAAGCTGCTACCAAGGGCTCAAGTAGAAAGTATTATGAAAATGATGATGGAAACATATGTACAAATGTGCTTGACACAATGGATGGATGGATGGGTTGTGATAAGAGCTCCCAATAAAATGTTTTTAAAAGAAAGAAAAAGAATGCTCCCCGTTTTGAAGTTTGGTTTGGATGATTGTTGGGTCCTCAGAATAAGGTTGCTTATCCCTTTCCAGACGTCATTGGAAAGCCTCCACCCAGAATTAAACAGAAAGGAAACTGCAGCAGAAAATTCATCTCTTCCACAAAAGGTTGGGGAAAAGGTTGACAAGAGGCAGACTGATGGAGATTCAGCTTGCCACCTGCTGGTTATCATGGAAAAGTGCAGGGACCACATTTTGGAAATGAAATCAATCACTTTAGGCATTTTCAGTTAACTCCATTGATCTTCATAACAACTTTTAAAATAACATTTCACCCCCCACTTTGGTATGCGATCATGGGGATAGGGAAACAACATCATAACTTCAAAAATCAAAATTTCTTACTCTCTTTGGGGAATGGAAATGGATTAAAACGTGTTTCTTTCTCTTATGCAAGTTTTCTTCAAAGGGCCAACGACATGACACAAATTGATTAATGTTTCCAGAACTTGTGCTAAGTAGCTTAAATTATTAGATATAAAATGGATCGTGTGAAAGGTATATCCTCACCCTTTCACAATTACAGTGCAATCAGTCTGTTCATAAAGTCCAATGGGAACACAAACTGGCAGGCTGATTAGCTGGAAAAAGGGAACACATTTTTCAAATGTTGTCTCAACTTCCGAATATGTTAACATTTAAAGACTGGAGTCTGCACTGTGTGAGGCCATAAGATTCACGAAAAGGAGAAAGGGAACATGGTGCGCGTTGATGAGAGCAACAGAAATGTCCAAGAACAAGAAATGAAATTTCATTCAAGGTCAAGGGTGGGAGGGAAGGCCGGAGAAATCACATCACACACCTCGCCAAGAACAGCAGTTTCAGGCATCCCAGAAGGGGTGGATTAATTAAGAGTTTGGCCAAATATAGCAGACTAATTTTGAAGTTGATTATTTTGTAGACCCTAGAATGATGCTTCTAAAGACCCAAATGGCCCTTGGCAGAGAAAGGTCCCCTGACCCTGTTTTTTTTTTTTGTTTTTTTTTTGAAGAAATGCCTTTATCTCTTTTCAGGATCCACAAATTCAGTCTTCAAACCCCAACTCTTGCTCAACCTAACTCCATTTTGAAAAGGCATTTCAATTTTTGGCACTGATGTCTTTTAAGAAAGGAACGTATTACTGGAAATCCCCATCCCATCAGCGACCTTTTTTTTTTTTTTTAACCAATGAGAATAGAGAGGGAAGCAGCGTCATTTGTCTCCAGCAGATCTATTTACTGAGAACCTTTGGTGCCAGGTCTTGGGGAAAAAATGGAGGTGGGATGGAATGATTAATATGTGGTAAGAGCAACATCTGACGACTTCCTTTCACGGAAAGGAGCAAGATGTGGTTGAGAGGAGAGGTAGGAAGCCACATTTTGCAGTCATGACGCAGAACGGGGAGTGAGTATCTAAGCGCTTAGTGTTGTTTGAGGTGGGAACATGTGAACTTTTTCATGCATCTGTGGGGGATTCCTGGTCAGTTTTCAAAGACCAAGAAATGCTTTTAACTCTGGACCCTCCCTGTTAGTGATGCAGAAGCCCCTGTGATGGGAAGAGGGACACTGTGAAAAAGTACGTGACCCCACCTGAGGCCTGTCTTTGGATAACTTGAGGGAAATTTTTATCATCGTGCACTGATTATTTTTCTCTCACCAAGTAGCACTTCCAGACATGATGCATATTTACTCATCATAATGGAGTTTCTTTTTCTGAACTACTAATTCTTTAGCACCTTGAATAGTTCAGGGCCCACAGTAAATATTTGCCGAATGAATTCGTAAATAGGTAGAAGATTAAGAAGTAGGGCTTTTAAAAGGCCCAAGCTAGTCATTCGAATTCATCAGAATAGTAGCATTAAAACGTAGTCCTGCCTAAATCAAAAGCCCAGGAATGAAAAGTATCCATTTTTCTGAGATCAGATAATATCTGAGATCAAGGGAATATAGAGAATAAAAGCCTGGGAACCTTCACTCTATGAATGGCACAGACTGTCATCTAATATGTTCCATTTCAACTCCTCAGTACCAAACAATATTCCACGTCATCATGCGTGTCCCGGGCCCCAGTGCATGAACATAGTTACAGGTTGGCGTAGATAGGGAACCGCGTTCAGTCATGAGACACCTGCTCCATAGCTTGACCAAATGATTTTTTTAAGCTACTCTTCATCATCATTAGACTGGAAGGGTGCATCATATTACTAGTCCTGTTGCCACCCAATTGAGGTCCTCGTATATAACTATTCATAAATATTTAAAGGTTTGGCTCAACGATGGGGTGGGTTGATGAGTGGTTTGAATCACTGAGCGCAGAAGGAAACACCACAAGGTCCTGCACCATCCTCACAATTGTTTCTATGCTCCGCTTCCATTCATTAGATCTTCGTGGTGTTTCAAATCTAGTCATAAGGCTTTCAGCAGCTGTTCCTCCAAAGTGGGGAGCTGAGTCCTTCGGTGTTGTCAATTCTTAGTCTGGAGGCAGGGTCACCCAAAGTGGACGTATTTTAATGGGATTCGGGCTAAGGTGGTGTCTGCAACCTAGCTGTATACCAAAATCTCATCTTTACCAATTGCTTTATTTCCTAGGTTCAGGGAGTAGAGAATTGGACTTGGCAGACCAGGAGAAAGAATGCGAGGTATTTAATTGACATGGTTATTTGAATCTGTGTTCTAGATGTGCACAAGTCTCTTTTTCAGCCTGTACCCACTTATCAAAAACCCATCCGCCTCCCAAAGGCAAGCTTCTGTGTTAAGGTACCATGACGGTACTACAAAGCCACAGAGAATATTTCAAAGCATCATTGGCATTTATTCCTTGGATTACTAATGTCATTTTATTGTGAACATCAAGAACTTAGCTGGTCACCCCCACCAGTCTCCTGGAGTCAGAACTTGACCATCTTCGGTTAGATTTGTTTGAATCTATAGCTGTCCCAGTCTCTGGGTGGCTTTCATGGTTAAGCATTGAACTATTAACCACAAGGTTGTCAGTTTTATCCAACCCAGAGGCACTTCAAAAAAAAGAATGTATAGCTGTCTGAAGTCTTTGAGACTTTGTTTTTTTTCTCCAGTTTGTTCATTTCATTTACATATTTGTTCTTAAGGAGGCAGTGATGGCCCTTTTAACTTTCTACATTCTCGCTGGCACTGTGGCTGATAAGTTTTTTTCCTGTCCTTGTTGGTTGTGCTAGTGAATTCATTTAAAGGTCTGTATATGAGAGGGCACCCCACCCCATCCACCGTAAAACAGGAAAAAGCTTCACCTGGCGGAGTTTCTGTAGTACGCATTTTCCTGCTAGGCGAAAGCATCAAGCAACTCACTCTGAGTTAGTGCACCCAGTGGGAAGGTTTCCTTTGGTCACAATTAATTTTTCATAAGAGCAGTTTTGCTAGAACCTCTTCCTTTGTGATGGCCAACTTAAGAGAACAGTCTGTAACTATGAAATTTTGTTTCCTACTCATAAAAAAATGTGGCAGAAACTGTTGTGATGTTGAACACAGCTTACAAGAAGAGCGCTATAGGAAAAACTCAAGTGTATGAGTGGATTTTTCATTTCAAAAAAGATGGGAAATGTCAATTAATAATAAACCTCGTTGTGGATGCCCATCAACTTACCAAATGGTCAATAATATCAACAAAGTTCATACACTTGTGCTCAAAAACCACCTGATTCACCTGACCTTGCTCCATGCTGATATTTTTCAAGAGTGGATTTTTGTTGCTGTCAATCATGTTCTATTCACATCTTGAGTTTTAATAGCTACTTCCAACCTAGCACCCATTAATGATCCTAATAACAATAAAGATTCTGTTCCCAAAGATTCTTCAAAATCTGTGATCCAAATCAAACAACAAACAAAGTAGTATGTTTGCTAATTTGTGGCGATAGCTATTTCACCTCTTTGCTGAGTTTGTATTTTTCTAAATATTGGTGAATTTGAGCATATATTTTGTTTATTAATCATTTACCTATCTCTTCTGTAAGGAGTTTATATCCCGTGTCCACCTTTCTGTTGGATTCTTGTTCATTTGTTTATTGACTTGACAAGATACAGCATTGGGGAAATCTGCACAAGAAGTGTTAAATCGAGCAAAAAGTGTTACATAGAGCAAAGATGTTACTTTGAGAACTAAGGTGCACCTGTGCCAAGCCATGGTGCTTTCAGTCACCTCATATGCAAGTGAAAGCTGGACAATGAATAAAGAAGACATGAGAAGAATTAACTCATCTGAATTATAGTGCCCAGACGGCCAGAGGAACAAGCAAATCTGTCCCAGAAAGAGTACACATGACCAGATTGCTCTTTAGAAGCCAGGCTAGTGAGACTGTTTTCAGGTACTTTGTACATGATATCAGGAGAGACAAGTCCTAAGGAAAAAGACATCACAGCTGGTAAACTGGAGGGACAGAAAGAAAAAAAAAAAAGGACTCTTGACAAGGTGGAATGACAATGGGCTCCAACATCACAATGGTGAGGATGGTGCAGGTGGCTATGAGTCCGAACCAATTCACTCACCTCTAGCAACAACATATACATAATTAGATAGTACTCTGGATATATTTTTGAGGCATTTGGCCTTGAAGATCTGGCCCTGAAACTCAGAAGAAAGATGGGGCATTCTACTCTGGTAAAGAGTTACAGTCCCAGACCAAAACCAGGGATGTACATGGTAGACAATGGTGGAGGAGGTGGGGAAAGGAAAACAAAAGGATGAATACAAGGAAGAAAAGGGTAGTGGGGTCAGGGGGCATTAATCCACCCAATGGGAGGGTATTGTTTATATCTCTATAGGGAAAGTGGGACCAGACTTCAACCCAGTGTCGCAAGGTGTGAATGCAATATCCCGGCGTGGAGGAGGGAACCAGTGGAGAGGTCTGGGAGGCTGGCCCCAGCACCATAAATTAAGTGGATTCCTGCCCTTCCCCGAAAAGAATTTGTTCCAAAGGACATTGACTCTGCAGCTCTGGGAGATGGACATATCTGATCAGAGCACACGGGAGCAGATGAAGGGGCAGGAGGAGAGAGTGGAGCACAGCCTGGCCCACCAGGCCACGATGATGATGTTCCTGAGTAGAGCAGCCAGTCCACAGAGAGAACAACATGGCTGGCCCTACTATGAGACATGATGCCCCTCAGTGACTAAGGGCGATACAGGGGACAGCACCGGAGACACAGTGTGGGAATTGCACCTGACCTGATCCCACCACACCGAGGCAAATCACTGGGGGAGTGCAGCGGAACAGCAGGGAATGGAGTGGCAAGGTCCCCAGGGAATGCTGAAAGTGGACTTTGGGGCCAGGGCGTGGTGCCCCAACAGACTGGACTGGAAAACGCTCCTAAGGGCCAGCAAACGATCCCTGAACTAACTACAAGCTTTTCTCTTGTGAACTGTTTTGTTCTGTTCTTTGTCAATGGTTTGTTTTTGTTGTTTTCTTGTCTGGTTGTATACTGTTGCTTTGTTTTCCTCTGTCTTGTTTTCGTGCATGTTAGTGACTCCACAGGTCTGTCTGAATAGGACAGGCTGGATGAACTATCTGGAGGAAAAACAACGGGACCGATAGTTCCGGGGGTACTTGGGGTGGGGGGGTGGGGGGGTACGGAAGTGGTGTTAACAAACCCAGGGACAAGGGGAAAACATGGGACCCCAAATGGTAGAGAAGGGGGAGCGGCAGGCATGGTGGGAAATGATCAAGGGTAAGGTTGCTTAGAGAAGAGGTATACTCTAGCCCAGGTGGTGATGAAGCATGGTAGTAGGGCAGGAGGAAAGTCAAGGGAGATGGAGGAAAGAGCTAGGAGTCAAAGGGCATTCATGGAGGTCTAGACAAAGACATGTACATGCAAATATATATAGGAGGATGGGGAAATAGATCTATGTGTCTATATTTATAGGTCAAGTATTAAGGTGGCGGAAGGACCTTGGGCCTCTACTCAAACACTCCCTCAATGCATGAATACTTTCTTTTATTAAATTGGAACTCTATGACGCTCACTCTCCCGACACAACGGCTGGAGCCAAAGTGGGTGAACAAGTAAATGTGGTGAAGAAAGCTGATGGTGCCCGGCTATCAAAAGAGATAGTGACTGGGGTCTTAAAGGCTTGAAGATAAACAAGCGGCCATCTAGCTCAGAAGCAACAAAGTCCACATGGAAGAACACACCAGCCTGTGTGATCGAGTGGTCCCAGGGGGATCAGTTACCAGGCATCAAAGAACAAAAAATCATATCATTGACTGCACACCTCCATGATAGGATCGCTGAAGACAAATGGGTGCATAAGCAAATGTGGTGAAGAAAGCTGATGGTGCCCGGCTATCAAAAGAGATAGTGTCTGGGGTCTTAAAGGCTTGAGGGTGAACAAGCGGCCATCTAGCTCAGAAGCAAAAAAGCCCACATGGAAGAAGCACACCGGCCAGTGCGATCACGAGGTTCCAAGGAACCAGGTATAAGGCATCATGCAAAAAAACAACAACGATATAAGTGTGTGTATATGTATATATATACCATATTAAATGAAGGGGGAAGTGCAGAGTGGAGACCCAAGGCCCAAGTGTCGGCCAATGGAGATCCCCTCATAGAGGGGTTTAGGAGAGGAGATGGGTTAATTAGGGTGCGAGGTAGTACCGATGGGGAACACAGCTTTCCCCCAGATCCTGGATGCTTCCTCCGCCCAACTACCATGATCCGAATTCTACCTTGCAGGCCTGGATAGGACAGAGGCTGTGCACTGGTGCATATGAGGGCTGGAGGTACAGGGAATCCAGGGTGGATGATACCTTCAGGACCAAGGGTGTGAGGGGCGATGCTGGGAGAGTGGAGGGTGAGTGGGTTGGAAAGGGGGAACTGATTACAAGGATCCACATGTGACCTCTTCCCTGGGAGAGGGATAGCAGAGAAGGGGGGAAGGGAGACTCCGGATAGGGCAAGATATGACAAAATAACGAGGTATAAATTACCAAGGGCAGATGAGGGAGGGGGGAGTGGGGAGGGAGGGGAAAAAAAGGAGAGGACCTGATGCAAGGGGCTTAAGTGGAGAGCAAATGCCTTGAGAATGATTGGGGCAGGGAATGTATGGATGTGCTTTATACAATTGATGTATGTATATGTATGGATGGTGATAAGAGTTGTATGGGTCCCTAATAAAATGTGAAAAAAGAAAAGAGGAGAAAAAAATGATTAGGGCAGGGACTGTACAGATGTGCTTTATACAATTGATGTATGTATATGTATGAACTGTGATAAGAATTGTATGAGCCCCTAATAAATTGTTAAAATTTTAAAAAAAAAAAGAGTTACAGTCTAGGAAACTCGTGGGAGCAATTCTAGCTGTGCTATAAGGTGGCTATGAGTCTCCTCACTTGACAGTGTTAGGTTTTTCTTATGTTGAGTTTTTGTTTGTTTGTTTTGGCTTTGAAAAACTGTTTAATGAAGATTATATTAGCAGGTCTATTGAGATATCATCTATGTATCACAAAATTAACCCACTGTACTTGGAAACTTCAGTGATTTTAGTAAATTTATGAATTTGTGTCATTATCACTATGACCAAGTTGTAGAAGTGTACATGCCACTCCTCTGCGTACCTAATTGAAGACTGTAAGCCCTTACTGACTCATGGGCAGGGCACGCTCCCCTGAACTCCCTGATTGGCCTGTTGCCAAGGTAGCCTAATCTGCATGTGCGGCTGAGGCTCTCCCCCTTGGCTGGCCCTTATAAGCTGTTCATTAAAACAGGACTTGATCAGGATATTGTCTTGTCCTCATTCTCCGTGCCTCTTGTACCCCCCAATTCCCACTCTCTCCCCCCAGGACCCACGGTGAACGTCCCGCGGGCCGGGACAGGGTGCCGTGTAAACCTGAAACTTCTTCTAGCTCTCATAAAATGCACTTGGATCACAAACCGGTCTTCGGCGTGAATTCTTTCTTGCGGGGGACCAAGGACTGAGGTATAGATCTAGCTCCAGAGAGCTCTAACAGAACTGCCGACTGTGGGTTATCAGTTCCATGCATCACCCACTGCAGCACGGCACTTCACTGGGTGGAGGACAGGTAATGTGAGAAAGCCGTCATGGTGTAATGCGCGGTGAAACATCTGGATACAATAGTATTTATACATTTTCAACAGTATTCAACAAAAGAATTCAATAGCGGTACAACAAGTAATCCACAAGAGCATACAGTCTGCACAGGAAAGAAATCCATCAAGATTATAATAGTGGTAGTAGAAAATGATAGCAAACACCTGAGCATCTTTATACACGAGGCAGTGGAGTGAACATTTTACGTATGATTTCACCTCCTCCCGTCCCCATTTTATAGAAGAAGAAGCAGGCACCAGATGAAGGCAGACTTAAATCCAAGTCTGTCTGAAACCAGAGTCAATGCTCTTAAAAGAATCTCACCTCTTCTGAGGTTGGAGTTATGTGGAATATCTGTTCTGTTCGTTTATGTATACTGTCCTGTCTTTCAAATATGTTTGATTCCTAGTTCTCCACACAAAACATTACCTATAAATCTGGGGGAGGATTTTTTTAAAGATTGTTTTCCTCCCTAATATTCAGCAAGAGGAAAAAGACATTGAGCAAAAAGCATATGCTAAGGACTGAGCAAGTTCCTAAGTGGTGGGGGATGGGGAGAGTGCCCACTTTTAATCTCTGTGGCACCTGCTTAGGGAAGGTGTTTTCCAACAAAAGCCTGAACACGGAGCAGTAGGCTTTTCGGCCTTGTTGGCTGAATGATGGGGGACCAGAAGCCAGGCACAGGAGAGCAGAATCCCCGCTGGTGGGTTGGAGGTTCCAGGATGGCGACGAGGGAGCCAGAGAGGGGTGGGGTGGGTGGCGAGTTTGTGGCTGGAATTGGGCAGGAGGGAGGTGGTAGCCGCAGCTCCACGCCCACCCCGCCCCGACCCCCTGATTCCTTGCATCCCGGCTCTGGCGGGAGCAGGCAGGTGTGGGCTTTGTGTTGAGTGGAGGTGGGTCAGGCGGCTCCCCGCGGCTCCCGGCCGGGGTGGGCTCCCTTCCCCAGTCCCGGGCGCTGGCCGTGGTGCTGAAGTACTCGCTCCGCTCCCAGGAGGCGGGGCCGGGCCGGGCGGGGGGCGGAGCTCTCCGGAGCGCGGAGCTGGAAAGGGGGGCGGGGCGGAGGCAGGCTGGAAACCTGGGAGGGCCCGAGAGGAGCCGTAGACAGACTGGCCTCTGCCGAAGAGGAAGAGGACGCAGTCACCCTGACAGGCTTCCTGGGCAGAGGGCAAAGCTCCTCCCCTCGTGTCCTGCTCTCAGCCTCTTCCCCCACACCCTACTGAGGAGGGGCCTACTTCTGGGCCTCCATACACAAAGTCAACAACTGCCCGCCCTTGGGTCCCCAGGCCAGGGCCTGCCGCCCTCACCATGGTGAAGCTGCTGCCTGCCCAGGAGGCAGCCAAGATCTACCATACCAACTACGTGCGGAACTCGCGGGCCATAGGTGTGATGTGGGGCACGCTCACCATCTGCTTCTCTGTGCTGGTCATGGCTCTCTTCATCCAACCCTACTGGATCGGTGACAGCGTCAACACACCTCAGGCAGGGTACTTCGGCCTTTTCTCCTACTGTGTGGGCAACGTGCTGTCGTCTGAGCTTATCTGCAAGGGAGGCCCCCTGGACTTCTCCTCCATCCCCTCCAGAGCCTTCAAGACGGCCATGTTCTTCGTGGCCCTGGCCATGTTTCTCGTCATCGGCTCCATCATTTGCTTCAGCCTGTTCTTCATCTGCAACACAGCCACGGTCTACAAGATCTGCGCCTGGATGCAGCTGGCCGCAGGTGAGCAGGGATGGCGAAGGGCAGGCAGGGGCAGTGGGTCCCTAGAGACCTTTTGACCGCACTGCACATTTACATGCATATAATGCTGAAGTGCTTTCGCATACATCATCTTGCAGCGACTCAGAGAGGTGGACAGTCAGTCCTTCCATCTCACAGGTAAAGACTCTGACCAGATCTTTTGACTTTGTGCACAAAATCCTGAGAGACAGAATCTTAGATTACGAATCTTGTGCCCAGGTCAGGTCACTCACCTGAATCAGAGCCGCCCCTGTCCTGCCCCTGACTGACTCTCCTGGGTACAAAGTGAGGTTGGTCTCGGAGTGGGCCGGGGGAAGACTGGGCCATGCTAAGGAAAAAGAGGGAAGGAAGATTTAGCCGCTTGACCCAAAGAGGAGTGGAATGGACCTGATCCTCCATTATCAGGATCATGGATTATTAGAAACACCCCCATCTCTCTCTCATTCTCCTTTCTGTATCATTAGACAGATTCCAGAAATTTTCCAGCTAGGCTTCAGGGGGCCAAGAGATTCCACCATCATTGTACCACTCCTGTGAGTTGAGGATTGCTTCATTCCTATGATGACACTCGGGAGAGCATTGCTCACCCAGTGGTCCTTAAGTCTGGTGGGATTTTCAAAAGAAATACTCCCCGGAGATTCTGATCCAGTACATCCATGGCGATCTGAATGAATGAATATAGAACTGGCTTTTCTTTAGGATTGATAATGGCAGACCTTGAGTGTCCAGGGAGGATGCGGTGCAGAAGGGGACAGGGATTGGGGCAGGAAGAACTCATTTGCCAGTGTCATCTGTTGCCTGGGGTATGGAAATGTGAGTCTGTGTAGATGAAGAATGAATGTGAAATCAGGGTCTTGAAAAGACAGGCGTTGAGGTAGATGTGAGAGAAAGAAAGATGGCAGGAAGTGGACGCCTTCCGATCAGTAGTTCTCCCTCTCCCTCGGTTCTAATCTCTGTTGTGAACTTGTACCTTGTCTACTCATCTTTGTAGCTCCAGCACAGTGCCTAACACCTAGGGCTCGTTGATATTTTTTCTCTCTCTCTCAAGTAATTCTAAGCTGAGATCAGGTCTTTGTAAGTCAGACTGAGGAATTCGAATTTGGGTTTCTAGGCAGCTGAAGATCCTTGATCAGGATTGAACTTTAGAAAGGCATTGAATGATGGACAGATAGGGGAAATGGTAGGACTGGAGGCAGGGACCCAATAAACTGAGGCCAAGGAGAGTGTGGTCTGAGGACCTGGGAAAGCCAGCACTTGGGGAGGAGGGGGAGGCAGAACAAGTAGTGGGGTCAGAATCTACATCACCCCCACCCACCCACTCAGGAGCCATTTGCTGAACAGGCATTGCTGGGAGGGTTGGGGGCGGGGGTGGAGGGCCAACCAGCCATCTGAGTCCAGCTCCATCTGGGCCATAGAGCTGGAGACATTGATAGCAGAGGTGGCCAGGTGCCATCTTATGAAACATTCATGCTGGGGGTGGGGACGGTGGAATCATGTTCCATTCAGTGGTGCTGGGGAAGGGAGGATGAGCCAAGGGAGAGATGAGATGTGCCCACAGCCAGCAGCTGGCAGACGCATCCATTCCGAGAGACACAGTGAGATCCATCTTTCCAGGAAAGTGGGACTAGAGAAGGGAGGGAGGGCAAAGGGAGCATGGATTGAAGCCTGGGGCAGGATGCAGCTGCAGCTGAACAGCGTTGATGGAGCATCAAGATGCTAGTGTAGGTCCCATGTCAGAAACACTGGCGGGACAAGCTGCTTGTCATCTTTGAGCTTTGGGAAAGCAAGCATCTGTAGCATGTGGCATTAGGATCTCCTTTCACATGATTCACGTGAGCACGGTATGACACAATGTGTGTGCAATGCTTGGCGCGATGCCTAGTGCACAGCAGGTGCTTGGTAAATGTGAAAAAGCACAAAAATTGAATTTATCAGTCAAGATAGGGGAGGGGATCACACAGGAACAAACAACACCTCCCCACCACCACCCTAATAGCAGTGGTTTAAAACAAAGGATTGTTTCTTGCTCGTGGTACTCACCCAGCGAGGGTCAGTGGATCCTCCCAGAATCCCCATTTTTTATAGATGAGGAAACCATAGCAACGAAAGCTGGAGTATCTTGCACTGAGCCACCCAGCTAGCCCGTGGAGAGTGACTCAAAATCACAAATTCCTGAGCCCAAGCCTAACCTTATGAAACCAGATCCTCTGGGAAGGTGCCTGGGAATCAGCCTTTCAAACCAATAGTCCCGGAAACTTTTAAATTCAGGGAGGTGTGACCTGGTGCCATCCTGGATACAGTGAGGACGTCTGGTTGGCATGAGTGGAAGGTTCATGAAGGAAGCAGCAGCTCCCATACTCATTGGAGGAGATACCTAACTTGGGGGCCACATCCTTATTTAACGTGCTATAAAGAAACCCACTGCTAACCCAACGATGGCCTGACGTGTCCTTATGACACAGAGTGTAAGTCAAGCCTGATCTCAGAGACGTCGGGATGCAGACAGAGATGCGTTGCTGAGGAGCAATGAGTTCTGGAGGGGATGCTGAAGCCCCGGTGGAGAGTGCCCAGACGCGCTCAGGGAGAAGAAACCACTGAGGTTGTGGGAGGCTGGCCTGGTGTGGGGAAGAAGCCTCCCTTTCCCCTCTGCGCCTCTGCCTGCTGCTCTCAGACGCCAGTCTCTGAAGCTCTTGGCAGCCTCAGCTTTCTCACTCAGGCCCTGGAAGGAGGACGGTAGGAGCGGTGTCTCTCAGGCTCCTGAAACAAGGACAGGAGAGATGAGGGGCAAGAGCAGTGAGAGCGGACTCAGGGAAGGGCCGGAGGTAGCAGGCTAGGTTCACCAGCCTAACACATCTACACCTTCTCTTGCCCTCTCAGCCACAGGTCTGATGATTGGCTGCCTGGTCTACCCAGACGGATGGGACTCAAGTGAGGTACGGCGCATGTGCGGGGAGCAGACGGGCAAGTACACACTGGGTCACTGCACCATCCGCTGGGCCTTCATGCTGGCCATCCTCAGCATTGGCGACGCCCTCATCCTCTCCTTCCTGGCTTTCGTGCTGGGCTACAGGCAGGACAAGCTCCTCCCTGATGACTACAAGGCCGATGGAAATGGTACCGTATCCCCAGGCTGGGGGTGAGGAATTCCTCATGGTCAGGCACCTGGAGGCTTGGCCCCTGGCCAAAGGCTGGGGACACCAAGATCAAGCAGACCCAGCCCTGTCCTACCAGAGGGTGAGGGTCAGTGGAGGGTTTTCCAGGAAGCATGATGAAGGGGTGCAAGATAGAGTGGCCAAGGTTATCTGTAGTGGAGGGACGTCCCCTACCCCCGCTGTGTGCTCAGGTCTACTATAAGCAAAGTGCGGCCTCCCCTAGCATAAGGCACTGGGACTGTGTCTTGAAGCAAGCATGGCAGATTGCTAAGCAGAGACAGGGAGCATTGTGGGGAAGGAGCCGGCAAAGAATGTGTGGTGGGTAGGGCTGAAAAAACATCAGTGAGTGGGTGGAAGTGACAGCCCTGGAGTGCAGATGATGGAGCCTGAGCGACCTTGATTCAGGCCGCCTGGATGTTTCCCATATGTCCATTCTACTTCAAACCCCTCTGGTCTCAATTCTACCCACCTGTCACAATGTTCACTTGTAGCTAACCCTTGAGGCCCTGGCAAGCCCTTCCTGGAAGCCTTGCCTCTCTGCTTCCCATGGACTGCCCTTCATCCTGGGATCGTACCCGCTCCTCTCTCCTCTCTCTTTAGGCTTTATCCCTGTCTGCTGAGAGGGCTCATTGCCACAGGGCTTGGGCCTGTGGCTTCCTCCCATGAATACCAAGAGGCCTCCTCCCAGCAGGTAGCAGCAGGGGCCTCTTTGCTACCTTTCCCCCACAGTGTCTTCACATCAGCCCCTGGGCCTGCGCTAGAAGCGTCAAACTCCCCTACCCCTGTCCATCCCAGACTGAAGGACTGGAAGCCCAGAGGGCACCCACCAGACACGCGGAAGGGCGCCAACAAAGACCTGGGTTGTCTCCTGCTCAGCCGCGGGCCCACTGGTCCGCAGGGGAGAATCGGAACCATCTCACCTTCCTTTGGGGGCAGGAGAGACTTCCATACCTAAATTACTAGGCTAACGATGGAAGCAAATCACTGTACTAGAAAGAGCTGGACCCAGGAAGAGAGAAGAGAGTTCGCTCTTTCCATTCTTGCAGCTCTCTAATCAAGGGAACTCTTAGGACCTGGGACTGGAACTAGCATTTTTACAGAGCCTCTTCCACCTGCACGGGTGCTGTTGAAACCCTCCCCCTTCCACCCACCCCGCACACCCTAATTTTTTATTTCATCTTCTCAACACTATTGGTGGTCAGGAGAGGTTGGAGTTGGAATTCCATGGCAATCTGTGGACTGAGTCTTCCTGTGACAGGTCTTCCAGAGGGCTCGGTAGGAGTGGCTGGAGATGCTCTGACTCATGGCTTCAAGGCAGGGCCACTTTAGACCCGGCTGGACAGCACTGAACTGATGAGTACAAGGTCCACTTCAGAGGAATTAGCTACTGAAACCCTTATGGATAGCACCAGAACATTGTCAGATATGGAAAACATTATGAATAACAGTGACACCGTGTGTGAGGTAGAGCCAGAAGATAAGCCCCTCGGCTTGGAAGGCACTCAAGATACGACTGAGCAACTTGCTGATGGGACACCACTCACTGCAGCCATCTGTGAATAAGTGGAACTTGGACTGTTGGAAGTATGTATGAAGCTTGGAAGATTGGAAGTCCTCAAAGATGACCCAGAACACATAAAGGTCAACATACTGGGCATGAGTGAGCTGAACTGCATGTAGTGAATCAGGCAGTCCTATGGTAGAGTATGTCAGAAATGCAAGAGGAATGGCGTCGCCTTCATCATCACCAAGGACACCTCAACAGCAGTATTGAAGTACAATGCTGTCTGTGATAGCATAGTCTCTTTTGTTGTTGTTGTCAGGTGCCATCAAGTCCATGCACACTCGTAGTGACCCCATGCACAACAGAACCCCATGTCCACTGCCCAGTCCGGTGCCCAAACCTCCCAAGTCTTCTTGTTTGTGCCCATTGTTGCAGCCACTGGGCCCATCCATCTCTTTGAGAGTCTTCTTCTTTCACACTGTCCTCCCTCACATGTACCTTCTCCAAAGATGGGTCTTTCCTGACAACACGTCCAAAGTACTTGAGACAAAATCTGACCATCCTGCCTCTCAGGAGCACTCTGGCTGCACATCTTCAAGACAGATCTGTTTGTTGTGTTAGCAGTCCACGGTGCTTTCAATATTCTTCGCCAACACCGCAGCTTAACTAGTGATAAAGAAATTGAAGGATTCTACCAATGTCCTCGGTTTGAAATTGATCACACGGGCAATCAAGATGCAATGATAAGTACTGACAAGTGAAATGTAAACGTTGGAAACAAAAAGGAAAAAACAATAGGGAAATGGGGCTTTGGTGATGGAAATGAAACGAAATCACCTGATAGAATTTTGCAAGACCAACAACTTCCTCACAAATGCCTTTTGTTAATACCCCTAAAAGCAAATATATATGTGGACTTCCCCAAGTGTAATTGACAAAAATCAAATGGACTACATCTGTGGGAAGAGATCATGAAGAAGCTCAATATCAGCAGCTAAAAGGAGGCCAAATTTTTTTGGGGGGGAGGCCGTAAAATAAAATGAGACTGGGGGCAACTGTGCAACAGACCATCAATTGCTCATATGTGCGTTTAGGTTGAAACTGAGGAAAATGAAAATAAGTCCACTTAAGAGTCAAATACGACCTTAAGTCTATCTGAGCTGAATTTTGAGAACATCTCAAGAACAGTGTGTTAGTCCGGGCAGACTAGAGAAATAAATTCATAGACACTCATATGTGTATAAGAAAGAACTTTAAAAACAAGAGCAATTGTATACTGAGAAAACATCCCAGCCTAGTCTGATCAAGCCCATAAGTCCGATATTAGCCCATATGTACAATACCAATCTATAAATTCCTCTTCAGACTCATGAAACACATGCAATGGTGCCAAATGCAGGAAGATCAAAGGCCAGTGGGTAGAAAGTCTTGTGGATCCAGTGGCGGTGTAAGTATTTCAGTGCTGGCAGGGGTCTCTACGTGGCTCCTCCAGCTCCAGGGCACTAGCATAGCTCCATGTGTCTTGTCAGCAGAAATGTCTGTCTCCTCAGGAGTGTGTGTCCCACCTCCAGTGAGCCATTTATTTCCCTAGTGCCTCCAAATGAGATCATCAAGCTGATACCTGATTGACAGGCTAACCTCCACCCCTTCACTCTTCATAGCCTTAATTTGATAATGGATTATGTAACTACCATATACATAGTTGATGCATTGAAGACTAATAACAGAAGACCTGCTGAGCTATGGAATGACATAACAAACATCATACATGAAGAAAGCAAGGGGTCATTAAAAAAAGAGGAAAGATCAACATGGATGTCAGAAGAGACCCTGAAACTTGCTCTTAATAATAGAGTAGCTAAGGTAAATGGAAGAAACGATGAAGTCAAAGAGCTGAAAAGAAAATTTACAAGGGCAGCTTGAGAAGAGAAAGTAAAACATTATAAGGAAATGTACAAAGACCCAGAGTTAGAAAACAGTGAAGGAAGAACAAGCTCAGTAGATCTTAAACAGGGAAAAAATCATGCTTCAAGTTTCAAGATTGAAAGGTTCTATGGGCCAAATATTGAACCATGCAGGAAGCATGAAGAAGAAGAAGAGACTACACAAAGCCTCTGTGACAAACAGAAGTGGTCGCTGTTTAACCATTTTGATAGGTAGTATATGAAGCAGAAGGAGCTGCACTGAAAGCATCTGCCAAAAACAAGGCTTCAGGAATTGATGGAACACCAATGGGAATGTTTCTACAGTTAATGAAGCACTGGAAACACTACTTGTCTATGCCAAGAAACTTGGAAGACAGCTACCTGGCCAACTAACTGGAAGAGATCCATATTTGTACCCATTCCAAAGAAAGGTGACCTAACAGAATGCGTAAATTATAGAACACCACCACTGATAGTACATACAAGTCAAATGTTGCTGAATGATTGCAGCAGTGCATTGACAGAGAGCTGCTAGAAATCGAGGCCCGATTCAAAAGGGGATGTTGAATAAGGGATGTCATTGAGGATGTCTGGTGGATCTGAGCTGAAAGTAGAGAACACCAGGAAGATGTTTACTTGTGTTTTATTGTCTAGGCAAAGGCATGTGACTGTGTGGACCATAACAAAGTATGGATATCCTTGAGAAGAATGGAAATTCCAGAGTACTTCATTGTACTCATGCAGAATCGGTACATGGATTAACAGGGAGTTGTGTGAACAGAACAAGGGAATACTGCAGGTTTAAAATCAAGAAGGGTGTGCATCAGGGTTGTATCCTCTCACCGTACTTATTCAATATACTGAGCAAATAAAGAAGAATATGAATAATGTGGCATCAGGATTGGAGAAAGGCATTTTAACAACCTACCACATGCAAACGTGAACCCTGTCTGCTGAAAGTGAGGACGACTTGAAGCATTTGCTGATGGAAATCAGGGGTTGCAGTCTTCAGCATGGATTACAGTTCAATCTAAAGAAAATAGACATTGTCACTCCATGATCCCTACCAAATAGGTAACATGATGATAAATGGAGAAAAGATTCAAGTTGTCAAGGATTTCCTCTTGTTTTGATCCGTAACCAGTGCTCATGGAAGCAGCAATCAGGAGATCAATGAATTGTGTTAGGTAAATCTGCTGCATAAGACCTTTTGACAGTGTTGGAAAGCAAGGATGTTACCTTGAGAACCAGGCAAGCCAAGGTGTTTTCAATTGCTTCATATGCCTGTGAAAGTTGGACATTGGATAAGGAAGACTGAAGAATTGGTGCAGTTGGGTTGTGGCGCTTACAAAGAACATTGAAAGTACCGTGTACTGCCAAAAGAACAGGTGCATCTGTCTTGAAAAAGGACACACAAAATGCTCCTTAGAAGCAAGAGTGGCCAGACTTTGTCTCGTGTCCTTTGGACATGTTGTCAGGAGAGACCAGGCCCTGGAAAGGACATCTTGCTTGGTAAAGTCGAGGGGCAGTGAAAGAGAAGAAGGCCCTTGTGGCAGTAATTTCTGGTCAACTTGTGAAGGGGTGGAGTTTAGCCTGTTAATCAAGTCGCAGCTTGACCTCATTTGGAGGCGTGAAGGAGATAAATAGCTCCCTGGAGGCCAGGTACACATGTAGACACTTGGCTTGTCTTCCTGTTGACAAGCCACATGGAGACCCCTGATGGAACCAGAGCGCTGGAGCTGGAGGAGCCCCGTGGAGGCCCACGCCAGCACTGAGATGCTTCCACCGCCACTGGATCCACAAGATTTTTCACCCACTGGCCTGTGATCTTCCTGCATTTGGCATTGTTGTATGTCTTGCATGAGCCTGAAGAGGAAATTATAGACCGGTATCAGACATATGGGCTAATATCGAATTTTTGGACTTAATCTAGACTGGGCTGGGATATTTTCTTACTGTACAATTACTTTTTGATATAACGTTCTCTAACACATGAGTGTCTATGAATTTGTTTCTCTAGTCAACTGAGACTAACACAACCCTCAATAAGATGCATTGACACAATGGGCTCAACCATCAACCTTGTGAGGATGGGGCAGGACTGGGCAGTGTTTCGTCCGGTTGCACCACAGATTAGATCATGTAGAACAGCAACAGGTGCTACAAATGGGCAACCCCAAAATAAGATTGATAAAGCAACCCCTTTTAAGAAGAATAAAGTGCTTAGGAATAAATCTAGCCAAATAATCGCAAGACTCATACACTAAGAACTACAAACCAGCCCTGGGCGCAGACACTATCAGGCACAAGGGATATGAGAAAGCTGAAGCTGGAGTTCACAGGCTGACGAACATCACGACTAACAAGTACTTGCTTTCATGAGACAGAAAGAGGAAGGAGGTGGTGGTGCAGCTCCCAGTGTCTCCAGCAATCATCCTACAAGCAGGCCTTACTTATAACCACTTTGCTTTCTCTTTCCATGACAGAGGAAGTCTGAAGCAGAGGAAGGACGGGTGAGTAATCCTATTAGAGGGTGCCCTGGGGGTCTGTATGGGATGGGATGCTACGTGGAGCTGGGCTGCCGGGGCTGCAGTGGGCCGGCATGAAGGAAGCTCTTAGTTGGGTCTGTGTTCTGAGAACTGGAAGAGCAGGGGGGAGAACCTTGAAAACAGGCAGGTAGCCAGTTTCATAAGCTCATCTCTTTGTGGGGCCTCACAAATAATAATGATAGTTTTTAAAACTAGATTCTTTTAAAAAGTCATTATTGTCATCTGAATCCCAGTTTTCAGATGGAGTTTTAAGTGACTTAGAAGAGATCCCCCTAGAAAACTGAATAAAATAGAAAATAAAGTCAGAGAGAGGACAACAAATATTCCAGAAACTCGGGCTAATAGGATTACTGTAAAAGTAGTAAATGTAACTCTGGCTGAAGCAAAACAAAACAAAAAAAAAAAATCACAAGAAGCTAATCAGTTTAATTCTGCCCCCCCCCCCAATAGTTTTGGTGATATATAGGTCACATATCACACACTTCCATAGTTCAGTCATATTTTTTAAAGTTTTATATCATCACAATCAATTCCAGAACATCTTCCCCCCCCTCCTGTGATCATTATTTGCTCTCCATTTCCCTTTAACCTCCCCTCACCACCACCCCAAATAATCCCTAATAAGCCATGACACCAGTTACTGTCTCTGTACATCTGCCCATTCTGTCCTTCGGACACTGGGGAAAAAAACAAACAAAATGAAAACAGCAAATATATTTTAAAAGAAAGAAAAGACCAACAACAATATTAAAGTAAACCAGAGGGAAAAAACCAGGAAATATTAAAAACTAGAACATATCCCAAATGGGTCAAACAGGAGGTAAAATGAGCACGTACCACAAATTTAACCTAATGACGTCTGACAACAAGGTTCTTCACATCCTCAACTGTGGTCCGAAGCCTAATCTATTTAGGGTCCCTGCAGATGAATTTGGGGCTCCTGCTGCCATCCATAGCCTTCTGAAAACTGGGTGTTCACAATTCAAGCTCTGATACCTTTCCCTCCTTCAGATTTGGATTTTGTTATCACCCTTGGATCACACAGGCTTCTGCCACGTGGACTTAGATGCCTGCTTGTTTAAATACAAACCTTTGCTAACCAGTTTTCATGTCTGGTCCAAACGGAAGCACAGCATGTAAACTTTTAAAAGAGTCTTTGATGTTTCTCAGACCCAAGAACATCAAGGAACACATTTTAAAACAGGAACCCACAGCAGTACCACCTTCCTGGTTAATGTTGTTGCTGTTGGAGTGGAGTTCGGATTCCGCGACCCCACAGGACAGGGCAGCACTGCTCTGGGTTTCCAACATTGTAAATCCAGAGTGAATAGTAAGAATCTCCGACTTTTTAGTTCGCAGCCAAGCGCTTAAGCACTGCATGACCATTGCTCCTTTACAAAACAAGCCCACTCTCATTGAGTCGATTCTGACTCATAGTGACCCTGTATAAGGTTTCCAAAACTGTAAATCTTTAAGGAAGTAGCCTCTCATGAAGCAGATGGTGGGTTTGAACTGCTGACCTTGAAATGCTCACCAGACTGTACTCCCAGCACCCCTTTTCCTTAATAATAGCTGCCACTTATTCAGGCCCCACAGCAGGCATTTGCACGGGTAAGAGGAATTCTCTCCACTGAAAGTCTTTTATTTTGGGAAAGTACCTTTCCGTTTTTGAGCCCAGGGATCTACTTTTTGAATCATTATACATGAGCATCAGCCCCATCACCCACACCAACTGGAAGATGCTTCTCACACTTTGAAGGGAGGATCTTGTTCATATGCAGATTAGGACTCCGTTAGGGATGGGGTTGGCAGAGGAGGCCTTTCTCCCAGGTTCCTGTGGAGGTGTCAGCTAGAACAAATGGGGGTCACACTGAGTAGCAAAGGATTTGAGCTTAAACATATTCTCTTGTTCTTATAAATGTTTATGTTAAAAGCTACACACTCCACAGCCCTGGTGTATCATGAATCCTAAACCAGACCTTGATTATTCGACAAATCATAGATAGTAACTATAGTTTTCTGCATTCGTTGATATATTCCTAAATTGAATTTCTGAATGGAAGGTGTATTAGTCTGGGTACTTTAGAGAAAAAAATCCACAGAAACTCAAATCTATAAGAGAGAGTTTTCTATAAAGGGTAATGCACATCAAGAAAACATCCCAACACCAGTGCTGCCCAAGCCCACAAGTCCAACATTAACCCATATGTCCAACACCAATCCACAAAGTCCTCCTCCATCTCACAAAACACACGCAATGATGCTGACTGCAGGAGGAAAGCTGAGTCAGTCAATGTGTGAACATCTCATCACTGGCAGGGGTCTCCACACAGCTGCTCCAGCACCCAGGGCTGCATTGGTGTAAGTCCACGCAGCTTCTCTTCGGGGATGTCTTGCAGGAAGTGAGCCTTGAAAGCAAAAGCAGTTAACTGACTAAGGCAGCTGCACCCTGGTCCGACCATCACAAAGCAAGAGACCCAAGAACTCGAAAGGCGAGGCTCATTAAGTCATGTATCCCTCCGCCCTTCAATTAACCCCACCTGTGTTTATCGGCCAGGTTGGCACAATAAACTACCTCAGAAGAGTAGCTTTATTTTGTGTCCTTTATCCGCTATTTTTGGCACATTTTGAAGAGTTTTGAGTTTGTAGGAAATTTTCACATCAGGCTAATACTGAAGTCAAAATGTGAACATATATGAGAAAGTATTTTTCTTAATGTTGGTTTCTTAAAATGCCAAATTTTATCATCTTTTGTTGTTGTTTTATACTATTTTATATTTATTTATTTATACTGTCTGTTGCCCAGAAAATGGAAAAGTAGGGAATCTAATTCTTCAGAGATAACGTGTTCCTTCCAAGCTTCCCTGACCCTGGCTCCTATAAGCGTCCCATTGTAGGATTCCAGTCTGCTGTCTCCCGAGACCAGACCTCTTCCTTGCATATGAAGAACTCTTTTCCTGAAGCAGAACTGCAGTGACCCACATCAGGGACATTCAGAGAGGCTGAGTGTTGTGACTGACTGGAGACCCAGGATCTCTGCCGGCCCCTCACACCCTATCACTCCCCAACAGCCTAATAACCAGGGGCACACTCCTTTGAAGCTGCGCACAGAAACTCCCTCCATTCAGAAACTGTCCCAAAGGCCGAGATGGCTGTGAACCTACTGGATCACGGCAGATTGAGGCTGAGTCTTGCTTCCTCACATTGTATTTCTTTATTGCTGTTCAGAGGGGCACAGAATGAACAGGCCATAGGGACCTAAGTCCTTTCATATCCATGAGGAAGCCCTATAAAGATCGAATAGGTGTAGGCTTGAAAACACTTGAGACTAAGTTGGTTTTAACTAGAAATCACGTTTTCCTCCCAGTGCTCACGTTGACCCAACTGAACTTAGCCGACTAGCAGCTTCAGAAATTTACCTACCCCCAAGTACATTACATTACGAGGATAGAGATTTCTTATCAAAACTTTGGGATTTGGAACACTAAATGATGAAACCTTCTTCTGCCAACCTCCACAGGGAACTCAATTTTAGTCACACTTCATTGTAGCAAATGCCAAGGCAGAGATAGGTTCTTTTAAAAAAATCATTTTATTGGGGGCTCGTACAACTCTTATCACAATCCATACATACATCCATTGTGTCAAGCACATCTGTACATATGTTGCCATCATTATTTTCAAAAGATTTTCTTTCTACTTGAGCCCTTGGTATCAGCTCATTTTTACCCCTCCCTCCCTACACCTCCATCATGAACCCTTGATAATTTATAAATTACTTTTTCATGTCTTACACTGACCACTCTTCCTTCACCCATTTTTCTGTTGTTTGTCCCCCTGGAAAACGGTTATATGTAGATCCCTGTGATCAGTTCCCCCTCTCTCCCTCCACCTTCCCCTTCCCCTCCTGGTATTACTTCTCTCATTATTGGTCCGGAGGGGTTTATCTGTTCTGGATTCCCTGTGTTTCCAGCTCTTATCTGTACCCATGTATATGCTCTTGTCTAGCCAGATTTGTAAGGTAGAATTGGGGTCATGATAGTGGGGGGGGGGCGACGGCGGGGGAAGCATTAAAGAACTAGAGGAAAGTTGTATGTTTCATCAGTGCTATATTGAACCCTGAGAGATAGGTTCTTAAGGCTGTCCCTGAGGGGTGGGAGCATAGCTTTCTCAGTGAGCACAGAGCCTTCTTAAGTGGTAGCTGTTTCTCAGGAAGGTGGTGCTGGTGTGGTCTTGTAGTGAATGATCCAGCTCAGGGTCCATGGTTCTTCAGTAAAGAATACTTAGGTGCTGCTTATACAGGTGGGGAGTGTGAGAAGTGCCAAACAAAACTGTACTGAATCACGTCCCCTGACCAAGCAGCAAAGCCACAGGAACAGTGTTCTTATTCCTGGGGCTGTGGAGCATGTTTCTCTAACCAGTCAGTAGGCTTTCCTTACTAGTCGATGGCTTAGGAAAGTACTCTAGCATTGCCTCAATTGCAGGGGGTGTCATCTTGTCATTTGGTCCACAGTAACCAGCTTTTCAGAATGATCGTACTTTCTTCTTTGGTACAACTGTTTCGTTCATAGCCTGGTATGTGCTTTTCTGTCATTCATCATTTCACAATTGGGGTAATTCTATGCCTTAGTGACTTTCTTAAATCTGTTCTTGTATTTTTCCTCCTACTATACTTCAGAGACACGACGTTTCCTTTCTATATGCTCCTCTGCCCTCAAGATGTTTCTCATTGAAATGACAAGTGCACTGGTCCCCAGAAGCGCCTGCTGAAGCTCCCCGGAAGATGGATTACATGAGCGTGGGCATTTAGCAGCCATTATCTCAGTTCTGATATCTAGTAACTGATATATGTGAGCTCTTTCAAAACGGCTTTACTTAAATAAAAATAAAAACTCTTCCTAATGGTGCCTCGTGTTGAACATATGTAGAACACCAATAAAAATCAGCATTCTTCTGTTTCTTCATCACTTCCGGCCTTGGGCTGGGTGAGATGGCTGTGGTGTTCAAACTTCATTAACGATGATGACCCCTGGAAGAGACAGTTGAGAGAGGAAGGCCCACTTGTGAACAGTTGAAAAATGACCTGGAACCGACATCTTTACGTGCTTTCATTAACTTACAACCCCCTCGCCTACTGCTGCCTTGTAATGCCCACGTGCAAGGTGACAATACTGTGGGGCTCTTGTTAGGGGTCACCCAGTCAGTTCTGACCCATAGTGACCTGCCCCTATGCACAACAGAACTCTGCCTGGTCCTGCACTATCCTCACAATTGTTCCTGTGCTTGAGCCCAGTGTTGCCGCCACTGTGTAAATCCACCTTGTTGAAGAGCTTCCTCCTTTTCACTGCCCCTTCACGTTACCAAGGATGAAGTCTCGCGGTCACTGTTCTAAGGAGCATTCTGGCCATAGTTCCTCCAAGACAGACGTCTGTCCTTTGGGCAGTCCGTGGTACTTTCAGTACTCTTCAGCAGCACCGCAACCCTAACACACTGATTCCTCTTTGTGGGGTCAGGGGGTCATCAAACGTGCTCACAGTCAATTCTCCGAAGCAAGCATTTATGAGAATGTTTATTGAGACAAAGCTTAGATTTTAGTAGCTTTACGTGCTTATCAAGACTTGTTTAAAAAAAAACAAACTTGTTTTTTTGTAGTAAATTAAGTTGCTAAAGATAAAAGCAAGGTGCCCTGGTGGCATATTGGGCTGCTAATCACAAGGGCAGCAGTTTGGAACCAATGGCTCCTTGGGAGAAAGAGGCTTTCTTACTTCCATAGTCTGAGAAATCTGTAGAGGCAGTTCTACGCCATCCTGGAAGGTCGCTCAGTGAGAATCAACTTGATGGCCTAAGGTTGAAAAAGAACTGATTCCATTTTTTAAGACTGACCTTTCAGAAGCAGACTGTCCTGGTGTCTCTGGGTGGGTGTGAAGGGCCGATTTTCTATTAATCTAGCACTTAAGGAACGCTGGTGGTGCTTACTGTTGGGTCAATGTATTATTAACTGCAAGGTTGGGTGTTCAAACTCACCAGCTGCTCTGCAGGAGAAAGACAAGCCTGTCTTCTTCCATAAGTACAGCCTCAGAAACAGCCGACAGTGATAATCCACTCCGTGGCAGTGGGGTTTCTGGTTTAGTCTGTCATTTAACCCCTGGAATTACCCAGGGACTCCTGCTCCACTGAAACAACAAAAACACCAAACCAATTACAACTCAAAGCAACTCCATAAGGCAGATTAGAACTGCCACATGTATCTCCCAGGGCAGCTCGTGTTCTTGAACCTGACCCTTAGGTTAACAACGGAGTGCTCTGTCCACTGTGCAACCAGGGGCCCCTGGGCCCATTAAATAAACTTATTTCCAACATCAACCAAACCAGTGAATCAAAAAATAAACAAAACCCACCAGAGCAAAGCATGCTGTCATGGCACAGCTGAACTAGCCCAAATGGCAGGCGGCCAGTACACTGTTGTAGTCATTTTGCCAGTTGCAAGGCAAGACTTGTGAAAGCATTAGAATGGGCAAAGTTAGGGTTAGGACAAAAGAAAGACGATACAAAATTAGTTTGGGCGGCTATGAAATGAAGCCTTTTAGAAACCCTTCTCCCTTTACTAATGTCCAAGTGGCACACCGGTTTGCAAGCAGCTCATTTAAAGGTTCAATGCCCCCTTAGTGGGGGCCCAGCCAGCCTGTGGTGCTAAGCCCGGGAGTTGCTCTGAGCAGGAATTGACTGGACGATGAATTTGGTTTTTGACGCTGTCACCCGTGGCCACTAGGAGCTGCAATGAATGCCAGTAGGCTTTGTTTTTGTCCTTTCACAGAGCACACTCCTCTTAAAAACAGAAGTCGTCCGGAGCAGAGACATTTTCAGGTTGGACTGCTCTCTACAAGACTGTGCTTCAGACCCCTGGCTCGGTCCCCAGAAGGGAGAAACAGCTTCCTAGCAGAGAAACCAGCCAAAGGATCTACAACGGGCTATGTGCACAAGAATTTACACATTTTAGCCTGCGGTTTTAAAAAGGTCCTCAGCATACAAATAAATCTTAACCGGCCTTCCGGTTTATTGCCTCGTAGTGTACTGGTATTTTGACAGCAGAGCTCCAAGTTACCAATGCCCTGCCATCTCCAAAGGCACCACGCACGTTACCAAACAAAAAGGATCGTTTTAAGTTTTGCTGGTGGCCAAAGGGCCCTACTTCCAGAGGGCACACAAGGCCTGTTTCTATTCCCAGTAAGTTGCCAATTTCCTTGCCATGTTCCTCCTAAGAGTCTTCCGGCTCAAAAAGTGGGTCTAATGAAGCCCATTTACAGCCTGGACCTGCTCCGGAGTAACTAATGGTTTACTTGTAGACATTCCCACGGGGGCAAGTTGAGGCATCCATGGGGTTGAAAGGCCTGCACACTTCGTTCGTGATTGTGGTTCGCTTGCCTACAATAGTGTTAAGGGTTTACACCGTAGTGTTCAAGCATCAACATAGGATGGCCGAGTTTGTCAGTCAGGGAAACATGTTCGATGAATTCCTTCTGGGGGGGGGGGGGGTTCCAAGACTGAACACACTATACTGTCTTCGGGACTGCACCATTTAGGTTAGCCAGAACAGGGCTTTTTATTAACAGACACCACGTATAAAATTGAGAAAATGAAAAGCTCATGAAATATACTAAAAATGATAAAATCACTAAAAGCTTGCCAATTTAAGCCAATGGCGCGTGCACACATTAAGAAGCCTACTGTCAGTGTTCATGAGGAAATGAAGAAATTGGAACCCCCAGCCATTGCTGGCAGGGCTGTAAAATGACACACGTGTAACTCCACTCCTGAGCATATTTTAAGTCAGGGTTCCAACATACACCTATTCCACATGTCCAACAGATAAAGCAAAAAGTGTATACACAGAATACAGTATTATTGGAATGCAAAGGAAAGGGATACATGCTATGAACCCTGAGGTCAAGCACAAAAAGCCAAGAATGGTAGGATCTCTTGCATGAAATACCTCGAATAGAGTTGACAGAGGCAAGTTCGCTAGGGGTGACAGTGGCTGGGGTGGGAACAGCTAGTCATTGCTGCACTCTCTATTTGGAGTGTTGTAACACCGTGGACAAATTGTGATTACACAACGTGGCAAACATAATGTTACACCCAGGACTATGCTTAAAAATGGTTAAATAATTTTGGGAGTATTTTACAATAAAACTTTTTTTTAAGCCTCACTAGTAAGTTGACCTGATTAAATTCAAACAAGAGTACCCACCCCACCTTTTTGGTTGTTGCAATCAAACCATTAGGCAAAAAAGGGTGAGATCACAAAAGACCCATTCAAATACTACTGGTCCACAGTGAAAGACCATGCTCCAGATAAGCAACGTTTATTTAAAAGCCTTAAAAATACACACTTTGGGGCAGCAATTGCACCCCTAGAATTTACACCCAAAGAATGACTCAGACAAGTGTGAAAATCTGTGTATGAAACGATTCATCACGCCAATGTCTTTATTTTTCCAAGTTACCTGCATTTCACACACAGTTTTTAAGTTGCAGAAAAATGCTACAGATACTTGAAAAAGTAGGAACAATTTCCTCAGATTTTTTTCTGCTCTCGATTCAAAGAGCTAGAAGCAAGAAACCAGCACTACACAATGGTCTGGGTTCAACTTGTCCCAACTATGTATCTTAGTTCAAAGTTTACCCAACCAGTCCTTTCCTTCCACCCAGTGTCTTGGGTCAGATCAACTTTAATAACAAATCAGTTTCTGGAAACATGTAGGTTATTAAATATTTTTATTGTACTGCATTTACAAATAAAATGATGCACCCAGTAGAAAGAATAAAAAGATACTCAGGGATGTATTTCTAACTGGCAGCAAATAGAAATCCTTTAGAGATCATGGCAATCTGACATTATGATGCTGCAGCCCAATACAGGTCCTGCAGGGCCTGCAGAAGATGAAGTTCTACAGCTGCCTCTTTCTGTCTTCTAAATTCATCTGGCTCCTTAAATCTCAGTGGAGAAAGCCCTTATGTGGATGAGAAACATTTCCAAAATGAAGTTCGGTATTCTTTTCCACAATGCTTGTTAAAGTAGGGCCTTCTAGGTTTCATTTGGTTATTTCACCTTAATATCATCACCAGAGTTCCTGTAGTTCCACAACTAAGATTTTACAGTGTAGAAGAGAATTTAGTTCTTGTCTGCTATTGCTTTAGATGTAGATACAGCTGCAAACCCAAGGTGGATAGGAGTTGCTGAAAGATTTCCCTGCCGTTGTTTGATACAATCGAGTGTCTTTGTTCTTCATAGGTGCATAGACAGCCTGATTGAAAAGTCTTCCTACAGGAGCTCGTCTGATGTAACGAGTCCCCAAATCAAGATGTGATGACTGGCTGGCCATAGTTACAGGGTCATATAGGTAGGAGCTAAATGGATTGCATAATTGCACCACTTTCCCTTCACCACTGTTGGTGGATAATGACAAAAGCTGGCTTCCAAATTGCCCATGTCGAAAACTGAGACGCCAACAGTCTCATCAGGAGTCTTGTGAGTAGAGCCTCAAATAGCACGCACCTCCTGGGCCTTCGGTAAGATCTGAGTCCCGTAGCCACTTCAAGATGCTACAATCCCCAAGGCCCACTTGGTCCGGGCTGAACAAGCAGCATGACAGCCCCCCCACCCCCTTACCCCCCGAAATCCTGCCCCACTTTTGCTTGCCATGATGACCCAACAATTATGTAATGCCTGGACCAAGTCTAGGAGGGGACCATCCAAAAATAAGATACTCAAAGCTTTTTCCTCACTAAAAAAAAAAAAGCCTCAAGTACATCTCAATCATCTTCAAAATTGAGGTTAAAAACTTACATTATACAAGGAAATAGCAGCAGCAGAGAATGGCTAATCTTAAAAACCCACCAACCCCCATCACCCCACCCCCAAATCCCATCCCACCCCGTCCCCTTGGTTCTATTATCTTGGAGTTTCATCTAAGACCTCAAAAGCCTCTGAGATAACGAGAAAGCCAAAGCGAGAAGTGAACAGAAGTTGCTTCACAGCCAAAGTCTTGAACAAGATAAAGAAAGAGCCATCAACTAGGGCTGTTTGGAAGAGTCAAGAGCTGCGGGATCTTTTCTTCTTAGATGGGCAACCTCTGAAACCAGACCTCTGTTCCAGTCCTTCTGAATTCTTTCATCACAGGGTTACAAGGCCAATAAACTCAGGGGCAATGAGCAAAGTGCCAGCCAGGGATTAAAAAGTATAGAGCAGAAATCCAATTTAAGCAGCTGCTCTCAGGGCAAAGGCAGACCTTTCAGAACACTTGTGGTCTGAAGAAACTGCTACCCCATGCGTCTGTTTTGTTGCCATCACTCACGAGATAGAAGACCCAAAGAACATAGAATTACTAAGGGGTGAAAGGAGGCTGACAGTACTTTGATCAGTAATAAAAATGGGGCCCAGGCTTGGTGTTTATACAGCCCACCAAAGAATAGAGGTTAAAAGTCGCAGGGGAAAAATATGAGCATAGAGAACAACAGAAACCATCCAGGAAGACAATGCAGCCTGGATACAGCAAGTTTAATGCCTCTGCTGTACAGAAACTAATACCCACCCGCCACCCCCCTCATCCTTATGCTGGCAAGTAGATATGTACTAGAAAATTGACTCTTAGAGTCAGTGAAAAAAAAATGGGCTCATACTTCTTCATTGCTCTTTTTTTTTTTTTTAAAAAGGATGCTTATAATTTAAAGGATGTCCTAATGGAAAGGCAAAGGGTTCAGGGCGAGAGGCTGTTTCACATTTCAGTCCGTTCGTCTTTGGCAGAGCCCAACTAAGGCCAATTTCACCCAGGATGCCCAATGGCTGTGGAAGCTCCACAGGGTCAAGTAAGCAAACCCAAATGAACATGTTAGATTGAAAAAAGAAAAATCTAGAAACCCTTGAAGGAAGAGCTTCACCCTGAAATGGGAGGAGGGAAACCCTTGGCTGAGAGGGGAGGCGGGTCAGCGTGTGACCGGTCTCTGCTGCGGTGCTGAGCCAGGGCTCAGGAGCTGAGCCAGGGATGTCGGAGACACTCGGCAGCAGTGGCTCTCTTCTCAGGGATCAGCTCCAACATGGGCAGTAAGAAATCCGTGAAGCCAGCTGCCTCTTCCTGAGACCACTCATACTTCTCCACGAGAACCTCAAAAAGGCCCCAGGGTTTTAACTTTGTAATGTGTTTCAGGTCACCTGCAGGGACAACAACAAAAAAATAACTGACCAACATTGATAGGTGACAAGATCTTCATGCTGAAATCCAGGGACTAGCCCTAACCCACGCAGCCTAGAAGGGATCACATTCAATCATTGCCCACCCACAATGCAACTCTAATGCACTCTTCTAAAGAAATCATCTCCTACTTTCCCCTGAGGACCTAAAGAAATCAAGATTGTTGTTTTCTCCCCCAATCTGGGACTCTTCCCTCCCAGTGAAATTGAAAAGGCCTATCAGGAATTGGGTATTTTCTGCAGTGAATAATACTAAATGCTTATATGCTTAATAGGGTCTCCTATGGTGTTCAGAGACTCAGTGCTAATACTGAGTCAAATATGTTAAATGGAACAACAACAAAAAAACACCTCAGGCAGTTGTAAGATACAGCAGCATCATACTTTGGTTACTAAAGTAAATACTGATTGCGAGTTTTTTCATTTGACACGTGTTTGTAGTCTCCTCTGTGGGTAGGTCTTTACATTTTAGTTTCTAAAGTGTATTTGGAATGTATATATTATCAGTCAAAAAACGCAAGACCACCAAAAAAAACCCCCAAGGTTGAGTTTTATCTTTGTTTGTGTTTTCTACATTAATAAGAAATAACACACTCGAAGCTGAAAAAAAAAAAAAAAAAAGAAATAACACAAGCGATCACATTGAAAACAGTAAGTTCACTGGCATGCCCTATGTATTTTGGGGACAGTTAGGTGTCACCTGGGATAAAAAGATGAGTGAGATGTGGTGGTCCTTTGCCCTTGAAAATATGAAAATTTGACCTTTGTTAGAGGCAGTTCTTATACCAAATACCAGCAAAAATGTGCCCACTTCTCAGAAATGTCGGACTAATGCCAGCCAATACAGGGGTGCTTCAAAACTTCATAAAATAAATCCATTTTCCCATGAACTTGTTATAGCCCCTCATACTAATTTTAGTAGGATGTACACATCATTGTTATCTTGCCCATTAAGAGACAAGCAAACTAAGACACAGAGGTGGTAGTGAAGGTGATACAGCTAGTGGAGCAGCTGGGAGTTGAGCACAGCAGTCCGGCTCCGGCTAGCTATTGACCACACTGTTGCCCCCTGGGAAGGCAGACACAGCACAGCGTCCAGGTTAGGACTAGCTTTCTCCATATGCTGGAAACCTGTATCCAACTGTACTTACCTCTTCGTTTTAAAACATTTTCACGCCTGTAAGGTAAAGAACCAACACATATACTTTACCTTTTTTGGTGAAAAACTCCTTGGAATATTTTCCTGCCACAATGAGCTTGCGAGGCACCTTCCCCAGAAGTTCTATGATCAATGCAATGTGATCTGTACGATTCAAACATTTCAAGAGGGGAAAAAAGACATACATAACAAGAGTAACCACTGCAGATCTGCTCCTGGCAGAAAGCGTAGCAAGCACAGCTCTTTGCACAATGTCTCAGGCTCACTTTCAGCCCGACACGGGGCGAGGACGGTTCTAGCCATTTAGTGGGGAATCGAGAAAAGCAAGGACGCCGGGGCTTGTGTGCTAACTGGATATGAACCCGAGTGCACATGCTCTGCTTCCTGACGCGGTCTCTCTGGGCCAACAATACCACCTCTGACTCAAGAAGTTCTGTGACTACTTCCCACTGCGGGCAAAGTGTCTTGGAATTCTGCCTATTGGCCCTCTAATGTGTGCAATGTGGTCTAAAGTAGAAGGGTAAGAAAAACAGGACCAAGGACAAGCTGTTTAAAAGTAACTGCAAATAAAACCAAGGCTACTGGAGGGGAGACTGGGAAGGCCAAGAATTATTTCAGGTGGTTGGTCACGTCATAGGACCTGGAAAACCCCAGTCTGGATTTTGGAAGCTTATCTATATCTTGGTCTACTCTGTCAGTATAACCAGGTTCTTTATGTTTGCTAAGCAGGGTGCCACTATGCTTTAGGCACCCCAGAACTGTAATTTACAGTGTGCTACTCTGAGCTTGGAGCAGTAACATCATTGTCTTATGTAAGAATGTTCACAACAGCCAGAGCTAAGGTGACCAGATGTCCTGATTTTTAACAATTTTTCCAGCGTCCCGTGGTGTTTAAAAAAAAAATCCCGATTTTTTGGAAAGAATGCACGACAAGCTAGGGTGTACGGTTTCTGCTGTCCTGTGGCTATTTCGCCAGGATATGAGTTTTATCAATGGTGTCCGGCTTTATCAATGTTAAAATCTGGTCACCTTAGTCAAAGCACTCACACATTGGAATTTTCACAACGAAGCTGTAAAACGGGCCAAAGAGCACAGCCCCATTTTAAAGACGTGGAAAATGGAGTCCGAGGGAGAACAAATAAGCGGCTTATTCAAAGTTGTGGGAGAAAGGTGTGGCAACCTGCTTCTGCCATCTCACGAAAGAGGTATTGCCTCAGGCACCTTTCAGGGCAGTTCGACGTTGCTCTACTGTTATACACAGGGATCAAATCAATGACAACATGCTTTTTTGGTTTGCTTGAAGCCACAGGACTAAAAAAGAGCTATAACTCAAATGAAGGACCAAATTTTACAGTATCTAGCTCAAAGCTTTTGAAAAATTGAACATTTGGTTTTAAAAAGTAAGAATTAGCATAAACACCTCAAAGCATAGCTACTTGACTATCTGCCGGCCACTGGCTGTCTAAGTCATGCAGGGAGCTGTGAATGCCATGTGAGTAGGGGCTGTGTGCACTGTCAGATTGGCGTGCAGTCTGTCAGCCAGGGGGACAGCCTGGGACCACCCAGCACTCCTGCCCGTGTCACACTGCAGGGGAGAGAAACAGATTTTGAAGTGATGGCTCCTAGCTGGAAAAGACCTCAGTCAATTTTTTTAATCCTAAGAGTTACAGAATCATTAATAGTCAAAGGACTCACTTCAAAAACAAACTCTCAGTGCTGTGCTTTAGAGGGGAAAGGCACAGTAGAGGACCATCTACCTGGGAATTGGCAAAAGTCTCAGATCACACACTCCCTTCTCATTTAAAGGGCCAGTGGTGGAACTTTAG
This sequence comes from Tenrec ecaudatus, assembly GCF_050624435.1. NCBI lineage: Eukaryota > Metazoa > Chordata > Mammalia > Afrosoricida > Tenrecidae > Tenrec > Tenrec ecaudatus. The sequence goes on along the minus strand of NC_134536.1, from coordinate 137,215,127 downwards.
AAGGCCTGTACATTATGAAGTCATTCCAATTATTTGGGGTGGGGGGAAGCGGCAGCTTTGACTGAATATATTAATGGTTTAGTAACAAGCACCTAACTGCCAAGAAATGTCTGCCGATTTGAGGCAGAAATAGAAATAAATGTCTTTGTATGAATTGTCACTACCAACAATCAAAGGGAGAAAATCAATGAAGAGGTGAAATTGCGGTTTTGCTTACTGCAGGGCTTCCACGTGAAAAGTATCAGTTCTTTAACATTTTTCCTACACTGCCGAATTAGCTTTCCCTTGGAACTATTATTTGCCACCTTATCCGTCAGTTTTAGGCTCACACCTGACAGGCTAAATGATCAAGTATTGTGGCAGAGGTCAGGGCGGTGGGGAGTCACTGCAGAAGGCAAACCACGTGGGCCCAGCTCTCCTGAGACTTGCAACAACCTCGATACACTTTGCTGGGCAGGTCTGCTGCTCTCTGCCCTTGCAGGGCCACATGGAGTAGGGCCAGTACAGGGAGTCTGTTATCAGAGGAAAGAAATTGGATCTAAATTCAGAGTAATTCTTTCTTGTCCCCTTATTTGGTACATTTCATCCAAATGTCAACTGTCAGGAAGCACAAGGTCCTACCTAATGCAGTTCTAGTCACAACACACTAATATTTATTGGGGGGCGGGGAGAGATAAAACTAAAATAAAACCTTCCAAAACACAGATACATGGTGGGGTACCTTTAGTATTATAACCTATAGCCCCCAGATTTGTAATTTGGAAAAGACCAAGTAGAAAACATGGAAAATCAAGAGTGCACATGGGTGGCAATGACTGTCTTCTTACAAGGAGCTGGTGGGCCCAAACATGGCGAAACAGTAATTGACAGGTAGGCCTCTAGGTATGGCGATTAGTGCAGTATTTCCCAAACTGTTGTTTGTTAGGAATCTTAGCAGATGCTACTAACACTGCCTATTAATATCCCAGGGAACGGGTCTGGGAAAGGGAGAGTATTCTTGGTCCCATAGAAAACTGATTTCCCAAAGAATTGAAGAAAGCACAGAAAGAGAAAAAAAAACAAAACAACTTCCACAATGGTCTCTCTGCTAATGGTCTCTCAAAAATTCTCAATCCTGCCAACAAGATGCAAGCTGCCACGATTCGGTAGGAAAGCATTTCCTCAGTCACGTTTCCCTTCACACCAGAGCCCCAATATCTAATCATCTGAATGACAACCACCTGGCAGACACAGCTACTACCTGCCTCCATAGTCTCCCAGATGGATTAACTGATAGCTTGGGCTTTCCCAGCCCAAATCAATGATGCTTTGTTTTAGAATAGAATTCTAAATTTCTGTGTCGTTGAAAAGAAAAAAAAAAATCAATACTTTTAATTTTCAGATAGGGGAACAAAATCAATAAGGAATGATGTAAAATTATAAAGATAAATGGTCTCTGTATATTAAAATGAGTGGCTTACAAATATAGAGGCATAAGTGAACCAAAAGCTGAATGACCAAGGAAAATTCAAGCAGGGAAAAGAATCATTAATATCTATAAAAATGAAGATAACCAGATGTTGAAGAAGTTTTAGTTTAACCAATTTTGGATAATAGTTTTAGTTTTAACCAATTTTGGATAATAGATATAGCTGATAGAGCTCAAGAATCTCTTATGAAATATCTCACATACCTAAAATAGAATGTCGCTGATATGTCTATCTTTTCTGAGGTTTCTATATACCAGGTCTCTTTAAGTCAGAGTTGACTAACGTGCGACCACACGGAAGGTGCCGTGGGTTAGATGTTTGGGCCAGCAGTTTAAGCCCACCAGCTGCTCTCTGGAGATGAGGCTGTCTACTCCTGTCACAATTAGGTCTCGGAAACCCTCTGTGGGCTTCAGAATCCAGTCAGCAGTTGGTTTGGCACACTACAAAGACACTTCTTCTACACTAAAGCCCTCTGTGGGACTTCAACGCACAGATGTCCTGTTAAGGGACTCACCTTCATCTCGAGTGTACTCCTCTCCTGAGTGAGGTTCAAACAAATAGTCACCTGTAGCCAGTTCAAAGGCCTAAGGAAAAGAAGAGTAACACATGTAAGCATCAAAGAAAAGGCTAGAAAGCTTATTCTTGTTCGGATCATTAAGTAATTTCTTCTTAAGAAACAAACCTGCAAATAATAATCATTCTTTTAAAATGTCTAATATTATTTCAAAAGTCTTTCTTCCCGTAGCTAGTATCTTAGTAAACATGGAGAAAACAGCAAAAACTTTATCAATATGAACATGTAGGTTATTCAAGAGGCCCCACTGCTTCCATTCTCGGCCCCCCAGCCAAGTCAGCACTTAAGTCCTGAGTGGCCCTTCTTGGCTTAGAGAGGGGCACTTCAAGATAGTAAGGTGACTCTACTGTAGCAATCTGTTCATAGACGAGCAGATCTTGGCTAATCAGGTAGAAACATGGTGAGAAACAAAATTCTGACACCCCCCCTCCTCCAAACAAAAACCTTCAGAGATCTTTCTCCTTTAGAACTTTCTAGTATTTGGCAAACAGTACATTTATTCCTAACCTTTGCTGTGGAAAGTACTCCCTAGCTTCCCCAGATAGAGGGTTCCTACTCCCTGGCTCTGCAGAAAGCCAAACCTCACTGCCAATGGAGTGGAGCCAAGAGCCACTTCTACTCTTTTTGATCAGCAGGTTTCCATTCACTCATCAAGAAAAAGGTATGTCTCATACAATAAGACAGCCTCTTACAACCAGTCAATCAACCAACCCATTTTCAAGGAGGTCTTAAGAAGGGCTTGCCTTTGAAATAAATGCCATCCAGTAGGGAAAAAAAACGGCAAAAAACAGAGACAGTTATTTTCATTTTAAGAATGGGTTAGTAACCTTTCAGATGGGGCAACATGACTTTCTCAATTACATGTGAGCATTAAAAAAAAAGAAGAGTCGTTTAAAAGGGGTTCTTTTTGACACTGAAGTTTAGTTACAAGCATAGTGTTAGTACTGCGTCAGTTTTAAGTCATTGTTACTCCAAATAATCTGTGTGTGGGTCGATTCAGAGAGGACAGTTCTCAGTTCAGTCCTAGCTGTAGGTGTTGGTGACATACCAGCTGTTTTATGGCAGGACAGCCTTTCTGGAAACCAGGTTAAACAACTGATAGCAGGGTCACACACCAGGAGGCTCCTGTCCTGAGAGAGTCCAATTCCCACTCTCAACTACGAGGGATGTAATGGTTTGCTAGTCGTCCTGTTTTTGTTTCATCGGTTCATTACAAAACAGAACCACATTGATGGAGGAGTTGAGCAGCCCTAGAGCGTGGGTTAGGAACGCACGGGGCTGCTAATCACCACTAACTCCGCCACGTGAGAAGGATGAGGTCGAGTCTGTACCAATGGACAGCTTGGGAACCCTACGGAGCAGTTTTACTCTGTCCTATAGATTGCTACGACTTGGAATTGTCTTGAAGAAAATGGGTTGTTTTTGATTTAGCAGGCACTTGATCCACCTTGAATTATCCTGAGACTTAGTGCCACAGCAGCACAGAGACAAACTGTGATTCTCATTGATCGACTTTTGGTGATCTCTGACTGACAGGTATGTCACATCTCAACCATTCTCCAAAAACATGCTCAGCTCAAATTCACGATTTTGTGTCATGTCCCTTGTTCAATTTCAAAAAAAGAATGAACTGGAAGGTATATTTGGCATTCCTTTTAGCAAAGGGCTAAAATCTCATCCAGAAAAATCTCCTAAATTTCTAAATCTGCCTCCATTCCTGCGGGCCAGGGTGGCATCCTGCAGGAGAGGTCAGCCTTTCTAGACTTTGAAGCAGATCACTCCAACACTTGAGGCTTAAATTATTAATGCAGACCAATAGCTGGATAAAACGACAATTTGATTTTTTCCCCAAAACTTTCAAAATACCCCCAGAGATTTAAATAAGAAATCCATTAAGGAGTGCAATCAGTTCATCAGGAATTAACCGATCATTTGTTTTATGCAATATGGTTTAAAGTGGATTTGTTGGTATATCTGATTGAATACCATAATTAGCAAATGGAATTTTAAAACACACAAAACAGTAAAAATAATAAATACTAAATAATGATCTAAATAATAGGGTTGAAGAACTTGTTTCCTGTTATTTGGAAGACACTGTCACTTTACTGTCAAGTTTATATTTTTATAATTCAGGTACAAAGCAGAACAAAGCCTGCAACAATAAAAGATAAAACACTTAAGTGTACTGTATGCATCCTTATTTATTTTTAACTGTCTTTAAAATTGCCTGAGTAAAAGTGGCAGCAATTTTTTTTCTCCCTACAGAAAAGACTACCTGTTACTTTATCTCATCAAGTTTCTTTAAAACTCTATAAACTAGAGCCTTGCTCCAGAAGGGCGTATGCATTAAAAGCAGAGAACTGGTTGCGATCAATGGTTTGGTTCCTTATAGAAGTTTCTGTTTGCTAGCTGCATGCTTGAGTCCTTCCTAATTTATTTACTTAGATTGTGTGATGCTGCACCGACTTGTGAGCTGTGATGGAATTCCATTTTGCCACCCAGCTCTTGCAAGTTATTTCCGGTTCATCAATGTATGACTTCATGATACCTTCTGAGGTCATTTTTCTCTGAGGCAGCAGTGGTGAGAAAGTTATCAAAAGTTTGCGTGTTAAACAGGAATAATTCCTTTAAAAAAAAAAACTGAAGGTCTCTATCCACACCTGGCGGCACCTTTTAGTCAACTTCTCTTTTGGGTAGGTGTTGCACAATGAAGTCCCAGATGAAAATAAATGACTGAACAAAAAAAAATTTTTTTTTTGCATTCAGGAGATGGGAAAAGAGCATACAAATCTGGTATGAAGCACTATGGCCAGCATAAGATGAAATGTTTCCTAAAGACCTTAGGAAATTAAAAAATGGGGTGTGTATGTGTTAATCTCTTCTGAAACCACTAAGTTGATTTTTCAGAATCTGAAGGTCACGGTGTTGGTGAATTAAAAATTTCAAGCATAGAAATTAAATTGTCTAGATGTTGCTAAACCACTAAACTTTTTTACCTAGGTATTTCATTTTGCAGGAAAATAATTTTTTTAACACAAGTTAGTTACTAGTAGCTACAATTTTACAAATAAGTTTAACAGCCAAAAAAGAGACCCTAAAATGAGAGTTGAAAGTAGCGCCACTAAGTTAGGAAACATCCAGCCAGCCCAATGTCTTCCCACCTTTACAGATGAGGGAGGTGACTGCACTGAAAGGCAGATCAGATCCCAGCCTAGAACCCAGGGCCGGGCTTCCAAGTCCAAACTACAGCCTGCTCTACCTTGGTCAGGTCACACTAACAGACACAGGCAACACCTCACCACTACTGCCTCAGAGGAAAATGAACCTCAGAAGGTGGCGTGAATCGTGGCTAAACACACTAACGATCCAGAAATAACTTGTGAGAGCTGGGGGGCAAAATGGAATTCCCACACCACCTGAAGTCAGTGCAGCATTCAGAGGCAGCCTGGACAGGTGGTCAGAGGGCCAAGCACGGGGAGCACACGGGAAATGAGGCTTCGGCTTCATGGTTAGAACTGATTCTCTGGATAACATGTCACACCTGGCCGCTGGTGGAGACGTCAGGGGAAGTCATGATGCACCCTTCCTATGGAGGCCTGGGCTGCAGATGTGCTGAGTGTCTAACTTTAAGCACTTGATTTTGACCTTCCACCGAACATTAAAAAGCATTAAAGTTCTGGACATGCTATTTTAGAGAGAGAGAAAAAAGATGAATCAAATGTCTTGTGTTAACAATTTCTCGTAGAGGAAACTACAATTCCAGAGTAGGACTGGAGACTACAATAAAGTCTGTTTAAAAGATCGGGGGTAGGGTGAGGAATTCGTTTTTCACAATAAGGAACTCTTTCTTAAAACCACATGAAGAGCATTTACTGTTACTGGGTGAACTGCCTCATGTCTTATTGGAAATATTAAAATTTTTTCATTGCTCAAATCACAAAAATAGATGGTATGTTTAAAATACTCATTTCAACCCAGAAACAAGTTCTGTTCAAATTTCAAATAAAAGTCTACTGGATATCATGATGTGACATCATTAAGTAGATACTGACCTGCTAATAACCAACCACAGGAAGATGATGCAAATAAGCAGATATCTTCTCATTCCAGAAACTGAAACAAAGTTACAACAGAGAGAAAACCAACCAGGCCAAACACATGGCCTTTGAGTCTATTCCCATTGATAGCAACCCAATAGAATAAGATGGAATTGTCCCTGTGGGTTTCTGAAACTGTACCTCTTTATGGGTGTAGAAAGCCTATTTCCCACAGAAAAGCCAATGCCACCGTACGTACAAAGCCCACAGGAGAAAGGGATGGTTTGGAAATTGCAAACTACAATGGAAAAGAAGTACAATCCCTACTTCATTTGCCCCCAGTGCTCCCCACTCAAGTTTGCTCCCAGTCATACCACACAAGGAAACAGATCTGCAATCACTATGCCGGAGCCCAGCACCACAGCCACTGATACAGCTCAAGGTCTTCCTCTGTATACTAACCTTCCAACGCCACAAGTCAAAATGTCTTTGTCCAGGGACTAGTCTCTCCTGATAAATAACCAAAGTACACAAGATACAGTTTCTCCTCCTGGCTCCTTAGGAGCAGTCCAACTACACTTCCTCCAAGGCAGATTCACTTATTCTTCAGGCAATTCATGCTCCTTTAATATTCTTTGCCAGCACTCTATTACAAATATCCTCGGGTCTTCTCTTGTTTTCCTTATTCATGGCACACACTTTCAAATACATGTGGTCACTGACAAGGTCATGGAGCTTGGGCACCTCTGCTTTGTACCTGACTTTCCTAAGTATAGACTTGAGTGACATTGTTATGCCTCAGGGCACATCTTTGCTCTTTAACACCTTCAAGAGGTCTTGTGTGCAGTAGCCCTGCTCAATGTAATACTTTGGATTTGTTGATTGCTGTTTCCATGAGCACTGGCTGTGGATCCAAGTAAAATTAAGTCCTTGACAAATTCAAACTTTTCTGTTCATATTGGTCCAGTTATGAAAATTTCTGTTTTCCTTTGACTAAGTTCAAATCCATACTGAAGGCTGCAGTGTTTTGTATTTCAGTTAAATGCTTCAAGTCCTCTTGACTTTCAGTAAACAAGACTGTGTCGCCTGCATGTTGCAGACTGTTAATGAGCCAATCCGGCTGCAGGGTTCTTCAGATAGTCCATCTTCCCAGATTATTTGTTCAGCACACAGACTGATTAAGAATGATTACAAGATACAACCCGGATGCACACTTTTCCTGATTTCACACCATGCAGCACTCCCGTGCTGTAGGGTTCTTCTCACTGCTGTCTAGTGGATTCCACCTTAGTGACGCCCTGTAGGATGGAATAGAACACCTCTGTGCCAAGACTGCAGAGCTCTCTACTGAAGCAGAAAACACAGTCTTTCTCCCAAAGAGCCAAGCTGCTGGTGGCTTGGAACTGCCAACCATGAGGATTGCAAGCCAAAGTGTAACCACTCACTACATCACTGGGGCTTCTAACAAAGAGATTACTTACATTCCTAATACCAAGTGGTATGTTTAAATGAGGAAGTATAAAGTTAGAGCTTCAGTTATTCATCTAATTTCTTGCTTTCACTGGCAATTGAAACATATATAAAATATTCTCACATACAGCTTGTGAATCAACATATGATGCATAACCTAAAACAGAGACGGGCTGTTTTGTCCATCAGAATCTGCAGCACTTTAGTTGATGTTAGTTTCAAGCCCTCAGAACAACAGTTTGTTATCGACTGGGTTACACTAGAGGTCTTATAATCAACCAGCTACAATTTTATCATCCTTGGGAAGCAAGCCTTTCCAAACCCCATTGCTGTAAAGGGGATTCTGACTCATAGTGACTCTCTGGGATAGAAGAGAACTGCCCCATAGGGTTTCCAAGGCTGGAAATCTTTACAGAAGCAGATATCAACATCTTTCTCCGGAGCAGCGATTAGTGGATTTGAACTGCTGGCCTTCTGACTGGTAGCTGAATGCTTTAATCACTGTACTACTGGGCCTTCAGGCATGTCATCACCCCTAGCCAACATTTACTTCTCTCAATTTCTCTCTAGTTCTTTTCCTGCTTATATAGCACAGGCAGCAAATGTCCAGTTCTCCTTTACCTTCAATTACACCTGGGAAATTCAGCCATTGTATTATAACCATTTAGACAATCGTCTTTCCATCCCCCCTCACAGACGGGTCACAGGAAGAGACGAGCCAGTCAGGGCGCAGTATAGCACCAATGAAACATGTAACTTTCCTCCAGGTACTTTAATGCTCCCCCACCCCACTCTCATGACCCCAAATCGACCTGACAAATCCAGACCAGAGAATGTACACTGGTATAGACACGAGCTCACAACACAGGGAATCCAGGACAGATAGACCTCTCAGGACCAATAATGAGAGTAGCGATACCAGGAGGGGAAGGTGGGGGGAGAAAGGGGGAACCAATCACAAAGCTCTACATATAACCCACTCCCAGGAGGACAGACCACAGAAGAGTAGGTGAAGGGAGATAGCAGTCAGTGTAAGACATGAAAAAAATTTTTTTACATAAATTATTAAGAATTCATGAGGGAGGGAGGGGGGAAAATGAGCTGATACCAAGGGCTCAAGTAGAAAGAAAATGTTTTGAAAAGGATGATGGCAACAAATGTACAAAGGTGCTTGACACAATGGATGGATGTGTGGATTGAGATAAGAGCTGCAAGAGCCCCCAATAAAATAATTTTTAAAAATAAAAAGGGGAAAAAAAGAATATGCATCTTTCAAGTATCTCTGTAGCATGGAAAATTACAGCTATTTAAATTTTGATTGTGGATTTAGGGTATTTTATTAGCCTTAAAAATTCCAGACAGAGAAAACAAGTTAATGGATCCTTTATTCTATTCTTTCTTGGTTCTATTTCCCAAGGATTCATTTCCTTGCTAAAAATGCCCCAAGAATGAAATTACACTCTCTAGTTTCTCCCTATAAATACTGAATCTCTGGGGTGGACAGGGATATGCAATTATCCAATGTCCTAAGCATGTGTCGTCACTATCACAGAACCGCCTACAAATAAATGCCAGTGTTCTCATACTACTCTGAATTTGAATAACAAGAAAAAGAGGCAAAGAACAGCTCTAGGAATGCCCATACCTCCAAGGCGGAAAGTGTCAAGAAAGGAAGACAGGTGAGGATGTAACTATTTCCTCTCTGGGCGGGGCATGGTCAAAGGCCAGGGAGGAAGATAACCTCACCCTAGCAGTTATGGACCTACATGTTGCAGAATCTTAGAGCAGCTATTCCTTATTAGTTCCTACTCTTCTTCCCAAATATATAACTTCTCTCTTTAAATTTGCTCTTCGAACTTTGTAGCCCTAAATTCTTAAGCTCTAATGGGGTAGGCAATCTCTCAACTTCTCTCTTTACCTCTCGGAAAGGTTCCCCATCATTCCATCAATTAATTGCTTAGGATGCAAGATGATTCATCCCTTTGGGCACTTCTGATATTCCAGGATTTATTTTTAACTTTCTGAGTATGGCCAAAATTAAAGCAACATTTTCTGTGTCTATTAGCAAAAATGAGAGAAACTTGTTTGGAGAAAATGGTGCTCAAGTTTTCATGACATTATCTCATGCCAGATAATTACTTTTCAACCCTTGGTCAGGAAAATTCCCAAAGATGAGCTCGTCCAGAAACAGGGTGAAACCTCTACTTTCTGTCCTATTTCTTAAGCCTGGTATTGGGCATATCATGGTAAATAGCAAGTAGAACCACTGCCCTCAAGCAAAATAGAAATGTGGAATAAGCAGGGGGAAAAAAAAGAAAAAAGACAAAGATACTAATGTCCTCACAAGCAATTAATCCACTAGTAGGAATCATTCAACATTAAAAAAAATTTAATTCTATGAACTAGCTTTTTTTATACCTGGTGGCATCATTAGGTGATTTCTTCTAATAAATCAACTATAATCAAATCACTCAAAACGTAAGTTTAAAAGTGTGGCAAGAAGTTAACTTCCCTGTTTATTCCAATGTTCTTTCATCTTGTGCACATGATACCCAACCCCACTCTACTTGACACCTTTGTTTGGGGCTGCCAGTCTGTCTGTAGTTTTCTCTGAGAAAACCAACAGAAACAGATTCTCAGATGGGTAACAGGTATACATAAGTGCCAACTCTCTGATAAATCTGATGTGAATAGTAAACATTCATTACAATAAGCTCCTGAGTTCAATATGCTCCTGGGTCTAGCATTTGGTGGCCCACAAATAGATCTTAAGCCCCCACTGAAAATGTACCTGTCAGTGAACCAGATACTTAGCTATGCATAGCAGACATGCTTCCTGCCTGAATGGAGCTTATGATCTATAAGAAGAGAAGTAGGGAAGCAAACATTATTAGAAACTGTGATAAAACATCTTGAAGAATGTATACTTCATTTCAGGAAACAATATAACATGTTCCAATATGAGGCTATTTGTGGAAAATTTTTATCAAGTAAATCTGATCACTCAAGTAGTTGCTTGCCAGAGACAATGTAACAACTTAGGAATCTGGGTTTCACATCTCAGGAGTTGCAAAGATACCCGTGAAATTACTGAGCTGTACAGAAAGAAGCAGTTTCCCGGAATTTCTATAGCCTAAAAACAGATGCATGCCGAAAGATAGGCAGACTCATAACCTCCTAATCAAAACCAACACCATCTTAGAAGTTTTTTACTTTCTTCCCTAAAAATCCATTGTAAGAAACATTCAGTTCCTTCACCCAACAGGAACTTAGAAGGAACAGACTGAACTCAGATGTTTAGGATAAGCACTTGGAACCACATCTCTCCAGACATTGGATTTTAAGTGCCAATGATAAGTCACCAGATTCCTTTTTTGCTTGTTAATTTGAAGGTCTACTGGAACTAGCAAATAGAGTAAGGAATGTAACTTCCAAGAGAAGGCCAAAGGCAAAAAGCATTACCATGCATGCAGTGCTCCAAATGTCAGCGGGTGTATTATAGCCAGATCCTATCAGAACTTCCAAGGAGCGATACTGCCTTGTTTGAATATCTTCAGTGAAATGCTTGTGCTGAGTAAATGGAGAAAGAAACATCATTTTAAAATTCATTTATTCTTAAATGTAGTAAGTTAGGATTGTTTAGTAATAATGTTTCCCTCCCAAATCAAAGTTTCTACTTAGCAGATCCTATGCAGAATTTTGATGCAATTAGTTCAGAACAGCAATTTGCTTTATAGTCTATTCCAAATTATTTTTGCAAACAGATTAGTCTACATTTTAATATAGATACACAGATTTATGGAATGACAATAATTTTTTAAGAAAACTATTTTCCCCCAAACAAAAATTAAGCTGCTTATTTATCTATTAATAAATTACATTACAACAAATAAAATAACACCAATTTTACTTTAAACTGCTCCTTGCTCTGTGCTCATTAGAAGGATATAAATGATATAGACTTCAAGTCTATACACCACCTTGTCTTTATTCTCTCTTGTTCATCTCATTACCTTCAAAAATAGCACGCCTGACAGCCTTGAGATGCTCACCTTCCTGGCACAATCGCTGAAGACAACGGGTGCACAACAAGCAAACGTGAAGAAAGCTGATGGTGCCCGGCTACCAAAAGATAGAGCATCTGAGGTCTTAAAAGCCTGAAGATAAACAGGCAGTCATCTAGCTGAGAAACAAAACCCACATGGAAGAACCACACCAGCTTGTGCAACCACAAGGCGTCGAAGAGAACAGACAGAGGCATCAAAGAGCAAAAAAAAAAAAAAAAATCATAGCATTGTGAATGAAGGGGAGTGCGGAGTGGGGACCCAAGACCGATCTGTGGGAAATTGGTCATCCCCTTGCAGAAGGGCTGCGGGGAGGAGATGGGCCAGTCACGGTGCAGTGTAGCAACGATGAAACATACAATTTTCCTCTGGTTCTTGAATTCTTCCCCTTCCCCCAACTATCATGATCCCAATTCTACCTTCTAAATCCGGCTGGACCGGAGGATGTACACTAGTATAGATAGGAACTGGAAACAGGGGATCCAGGACAGATGAACCCCCTCAGGACTAGTGGTGAGAGTGGCGATACCAGGAGGGTGGAGGGAAGGTGAAGGAGAAAGGGGGGACAGATTACAAGAATCTACATATAACCTCCTCCCTGGGGAATGGACAGTGAAGAAGTGGGTGAAGGGAGACGTTGGATGGTGTAAGATATGACAAAATAATAATTTATAAATTTATTAAGGGTTCATGGGGGAGGGGGGACCAAGGAGGAAAGGGGGTGGGTGGGAGAGGAGCTGACACCAAGGGCTCAAGTAGAAAGCAAATATTTCCATGACTCCTTCAGAGCTGCTGGTGTGTTTGAACTACCAACCCCGTGGGTCACAGCCCAATGTGTAACCACTACACCACCAGGGCTCCAAATGTTTTGAGAATAATGGCAACATATGTACAAATGTTCTTGACACAAGGGATGGATGTATGGCTTGTGATAAGAGTTGTACGGGCCCCCAATAAAATGATTATAAAATAGAAGAGCTAGTCTCAGAAACCTACAGGAGCAGTTCTACCCTGTCTTATAGGGTCACTATGAGTTGGCATTGACTCAACGGCACTAAGTTTACCTGAACTTTAGTTGGGCAAACTAATAGCATTAGCAAAGTAATTATTCTGATAATATAGATCCCCAAATTAAATCTTTGTATTTATCCTGGTTGGGGTCCTTAGCACAAAATCTACTCAGGTATCGATTTTGGTCTTTCCTCTCCTGACACTCCAAACATGTATGACAAAACTTTTCATTATGTCCCTCTATCCATTACATTCTAAATCCTTCTTCTTGATGTTTCAGTATGGATAGCTTCTTCTGATCTATCTTCCAGTTTCTGAACCCTCTCTTGGGTTATGTCTAGTGCCAGATACAACCCATAAGAGGGGGCTTCAAATGGAATTAAAGGGTAATGGAGTTTTCCATGAACTTTTTGAAGCCCCCTTGTATATGAGATTCTTAATTTCATTTACTGTGGTAGTTACATAATTTCATGTCAATGTGCTAAATAGGTCCAGCGGTAGAGTCTAGACTGTCAATCAGGTCACAGCCTGATGATGCCTTCCTTGTAGACAAGACCCTCTCATGAGGATTCTGGGAATTTCCTTTCTTTCTCCTTGGAAGCAGGCCACACACTCTCTGCTTTACCTTCCTGTGAAAGAGACACTCAGAGAGCTGGAGAATCACATGGAGACTCTCGCCAATGCTAAGATTTTTCCACTGCCACTAGATCAACGAGACTTTCCACCCACCAGCCTGTGATCTTCCTGAATTCGCCTTCATTTTCAGTGGTTATGAGAGTCTGAAGAGGAATTTATAGACTAGTATCAGACATATGGGCTAAAATTAGACTTATGGACTCGATCTAGAGTAAGCTGTGTTTTCTTGATATACAATTACTCTTTGATATAAAGCTTTCTCCTACATATGAAAACAAACAAACAAAATCAGAATGCCTGAGCCTAATCAAGCTCCATGATCTATACCAATCGATAGGATGTTTCGGGGGAACATGTTAGGCATTTTGGAAATGCGATCAGAGAAACAGATTTCTTTAGCAAATAAACTTTATGGGGGCGAAGGAGTTGGATAAAGGTGTACAATATTTCTATAGTAATAACAGTTTAGAGACATGGTATAATTTACATTCATGAGTTAAATTTGAATCTTGCTTCAGGCAACCAAAAGTAAAAGAATTCTTGTGAGTTAGGGAGCTGACTGACTATTTTATATTGGAGAACTGTCAACTTTTTCAGGTGTGAGAATGGTGTTATGGGTGAAGGTGCATTAAGTGATAAGTAGTACAATGAAAATGAAGCAAACAAAAGGCTATTCAGGACATATGTCATAATTTATGTTCAGGTCAGCTGAGGACTACATTAGGGTTCTAATGAAAGAAGCAGAAATTGACCGGCGGATGAGAAGCCATTAAAGCTGGAAAGGTTGGAGCGCGGCTGAAGGGGAGCAGGTAAGTCCTACTGTCCAAGAGAAAGAAAGAAAACCTGAAATTAGAGGACTGAGGACATGTAGGGACAATACAACCATGCTATCTACTAGTGAGATGAAGCTATTATTATGGGGAATAAAAAAGACAGCAAAAGAAATGGCCAGCGTTTTAAATCAAAATCTATATAACTCAAAGTATGTGTGTGCACAGCTGGTAAAATAAGACATTCAATTGAGAGAGAGAGAAAATGCTATATGATAATCACCGAACACTCTTATTACTGAATGCCAGAGGCTGCTGTGCTAGAGGCAAGTGAGATACGAGGCCTGGCCAGGATCCAGCAGGCAGGGCACGTGTGTCATGTTCACTCCTAGGTCCCTGTGCTCAGGGCCCAGCAGCACCAATGTATTTGCTGAACATGTGGATGTAAAAACACAAGTCTTTTTAGTGTTTGAAAGACATAAATATAATAAAACCCAACAAAAACCACCGTCACAGAGATTCTGTCTGGCGGGCAGCATTACCCCAGCAAGAGTCCCAGCCTTTACAGCAGCAGAAAGTCTCGTCCTTCTCCCTTGAACAAGCTGGTGGTCTTGCACTGCTGACCTCGCGGTTAGCAGCCCAGCACAGGACCAGGGCTCTTATAGAAGGGAGAGTAGTAGAGGCAACGAGGACTTCACCAAGAAACAACATTGTTCCAAATGTGTAAGGACGCATGGAGAAAGGTGTCCCAGATACAAAGACACACATTATGAAACATGATGTGAGCAGAAACCCAATAGCATTTACAGAAAGCTATTTAGTAATGAACCAATATCCACGTGTACCTCTAAAGCGTACTGACTTAAATACTCTTTGAGCACCGACCACGTGCCACACCTCCCTACACATACTGTATTTATGTATAGAGCAGTGGCCATAAGAAGCCTTGGGGTGATGAAGCCTGTATTCTAGAGAGGTGGATATTAAGGAAGTAAATACACCGTATCAAATTGTGTTAAATGCTATGAAGATTGTTTTTCTTTCCTAACACAGAGGTGAGTAGGAGAAATTACAAGAACACATGTAATGAAGGTGTAGGGGTGTGTGTGAACCATATCCTGAGACCCACAAGAACTGTCTGATGCCTGGCTATCACCACAAGCATTCTGAGCACAGGACGACAACAGACAGTCCTGGGCAAAGTGAGAGAAAATTGTGAAACAAAAGTCATAATCATTAAAAAAAAAAAAAGACCAGAATTACTGGTCTGTTCAGACACGAGTGGAACCCCTGGGATTACCACCGTTACACACCTGTCAAGCCTAGAACGGAACCCACTCCTAGGGGTCACCTTTCAGCCAAACAGAGAGGCCTATAAGACAGAAAGAGCCCACTGCCGCCCAGTCAATTCCAACTCTTGGCTACCCTACGAACTATCAATCCAGCGAGACCAAAAGGGCAGCATTGCTCACGAACCCGGTTCAGAAGGCAGGTAAAGCAAACGAAGTGGGGACCCCGGGAAGAAGCAGAAGGAGTGCTACCACGCTGATGGGATTGCAACTGACGCCAGGAGATAAGACGTGGACAAAATGCTGAAGGTAAAACTGGTTTGCTCGCTACAGCTTTCACCCAATGAAATGTTCAAGACAAAGCAAAACAAAAAACCCAAATCATGACTACACATATAATAAAAAATAATATGAATAGAGCTGTTATTACGTAAATGTGTAAAGCTTAGATACAGTTTAGGCCTTAAGACTGGGAGAACTAGATGGTGCCTGGCTAAGCACTACCAAGTGCTCTGACAAGGATCACATTAGAGTGGGAGGAAATGTGGAACAAACCCCAATTATAAAAGAGACCAAGTTTCCTGGTCATTAGAGACTGGTAGATCCCACAGGATTATATAGCTCTTGATCACCCTTCAAAGTCTGGAATTGAATCCACCCCAGTATTAGAATAATCAACCATTAAAAAGACACAATTTACCCAAGAACAAAGTATACAGGGTTAGAAGAGGAATGGAAACAAGAAATAGAGGGAGGAAAGGATACATTAAGAGGACTGCAATTGGCAGGTTGTTAAATGTAAAACTGATGATATGCTTTGTAAGCTTTCACCCATTTCATAATAAAAAGTTAAAAAGAAGAGTTACAGCCTAAAGGATATTGGGGGGGCGGGTTAAGCACCCTTAAACAGTGTGGCAAAATTCAGTTATCTACTTTTTCACGAACTTTTGAAAGCCCCCTCACATACCACCAATTTAGTATTATGTAAATTTTTGTTGACTAAGTGTTCAAAATATATTAAGTGAATTAAAAGGCAGTGTCAAACTTTGTAAAGTTGGGTGCTAATTTTGGAACTGGGAGAGCTGCTAATGAGGAGGTCTCGCTCAAACCCACCAGCGGCTCCTCAGGAGAAAGAGGAAGCTTTCTGCTCTTGCACAGTTTTATAGCCTCGGAAACCCAAAAGGGCAGTGGCCTTTCTGCTCTGCCCTTTAGGTTTGCTATGAGTCGGAACTGACTCAATGGCAGTGTTTGTTTCTTTGAAATTCTCTCTATACCTGCAAATATATTTCAACTATTCTACAAAAGGTAGAAAGAAAAAAATATGGGAGGGGGACAAAAAGAACAAAACTCACTAAAATGGTAAGTGGCAATTTAGGTGCTGAATGATAGATACTTCTGCATACCCTCACTCCATCAGGGTCACTTGGAAACAAAGCACACATACGAGACACGCTTAACTTACCACCCAGCAGGCATTCCCAAGATCAGCAATCTTCACTTGGAGTTTTTCTGCATTTTTTGGTTCAAGGGGATTAACAAGAAAATTCCCAGCAGAGGATTTTCCTACAGACAATAGGTAGCACATTAATAAGGCTACAAACATAGGCTTGAATGAAGAAATACTAACAGATGAACGAGGCTTCCTGAAGTAGTATGCCCAGCTTCCTGTGAACAACCTACAATAAATTTTGTAAGATGAAAGTTCTCAGCAACACCTTGAGTCTCTTGAATTAAATTAAAATCTCTGCCCACAAAACAACAGGCATATTGCTGTGCATCCAATTAAATTAAATTGACTAATTCAATTTAACATCACTATGAATTTATACACCGAAAGCGACTTGGAAACTTGCGATACAATTGCATTTACACAAAGGTATTTCTAGTCCAGGGGTCGGCAAACCGCAGCTCCCAAGCCACAGGTGGCTCTTCCGGTACATACATGTGACTCTGAAGTAATATTGAAAAAAAATTTTTTAAGGATATTATTCAGATAATGATTTCACTTGTTGGGGAAAATATACTTATGGCTCTCATAAATTGTTGAGAGACAGGAATAATCCTTCCAGATCACAAGTTAGCCGACCCATTCTAGTCTACATACTCATGGTTATGTTGATCGGTGATGGAACGTCGATGCAGTCTGTCAGGTACATACCTTTGTTGTCCAGTGGTCCATTATGTTCCCGCTCTTGCTCATCTTCACAAGGAATCTCTGCCCGAATGCTTTCCTGAAGTTGGCTGATGTCCTGGCTTACACTTGAGGAAGACTGGTACACCATAGTATCCGACGTTTCAGAGGCGATAGGTGTACAAGAGTCTATTTCTTGAGATGTGCAGCTATCTCCATTTTGTGAGTTTAGGAAACTAGGTTCCTGCTTCAAATTTTGGGTGACAGGGTCATTAGCATTATGTAGATCCTCTTTAAGCCTCAATGTCTCTTTATGACTGTTCTCAGTATAAGTAAGGGTCTCAATGACTCCATTGCAATTAATTTCTGCTGCACCACCCTCTACACCACGTTCCATAAGTGTCTGATCCTGGACAATGGTACTTGCCTCTTCTAAGGAACAAACAAACAAAAAGGTGTATGTGTATGTGTGTGAGTGAAAGAACAGAAAGGTTTCTTGACAAGATTAAAACATTTCCTAGAATTTATACTAGGTGACATAAAAAACATGACTGAGCAGCTAAAAGCCTATTTATAGAAGAACACAGATCTTATGCTTACCCAACTGTTAATGAGGCCTATGCTCCATTTCCTGAGAAAAGTTACAAATTACATTTAAATATTTACCTGCCTAACATTTATCACAAATTCTGTACTCTTAGTGCATAAGGACACCCCAGAGATGCACTGTATGCACGAAACCATTATATATATATATATAACAATGATAAATAATGTTAAAATTTGCTAAAAAGTAAGTTTTGTGATGCTCTATTTATACCAAGTTTCTCTTGGGTCATTTTATTAGGTGGGTTCTCTTTCAAGGGTCTTTCAACAGGACTCTCTGATTCTTCTTGCTTGTTTGGTCTTTTTTGCCCAGGACCCGACTCTTTCTCCATTTCCTCAATTTCCTGCATTCGCTTCTCTAGTAATTCTGCCTGGCGCTTCTGCTTCTTCTTCAATTTCTTCTTCTTATTCTTTGACATTTTGTCAGCCTGGGCGGAGATTACAAACAGATAAAGCCTTCAGGTGGCTAATCCATTACCCCTGGTTGGAGATAACTGTTAATTTTAATTACTTCCGAATTAAATTTCACTTTTTCCCTGACAAAGCACTTTAAGTTTTTCATTAATTAAAAAATTAGAATACTCTTATAGAAACAAATTGAAAACAGAATGAACAACACATCTTGGTCTTCTGAGCAGCCTGTGGGCTGGTATACTCTAGACACACTCGGATTTACGGAAGCCTCATCAATGCACACTTCCTTGAAGATGCACCGGGGACTGATAGACGTGCAGGAGGATCTCTTTCCTTTGACTTCCAAACTAAACAAACTGTGACCTTCCATGACAGAAGCACCCATGCCGCCCATCGACCAGAATGAAATATAGAAACACCTTATACTTACTGGTTTAGGTTGGGGAGCAGTACTGACTGAAAAGAAAAAGAAAACGATTTTTAAACGCTGCTTTAAAGGAAGGCAAAATATCTTTATTTTCTTTCTTTTAAAGAAAAAAAACCACATTCATATAGAAGTTAACAAACTTAAGTCTAAGTAGTTTAAATTCTTCCCCAGATAGCATCAATGTCTGCACAGGCATGTCTCCAATCCTGACTTTCACGAATAATGCTTAGAATATTTCTAACTCGTGTTGTGAGAAAAAAGGTATTACCCAGTGCTGTGTGCTGCTAAGTAGAACTTCCCCCTCAAAGACTCCAATCTCTAGTTCTCCCCTCTTGGCAGCTGCCAGTTTTGACAGGGGAGTCAAAGCAACAGCCGGGCACACATTAAACTGCTATGTAGCTTGTTAGAGATATGAATTCAGCTCATGGAGGAGGTGAATTCCTTTCAAAAGCTGACCCGATGACAGCTGAAATT
This sequence comes from Tenrec ecaudatus, assembly GCF_050624435.1. Lineage (NCBI taxonomy): Eukaryota > Metazoa > Chordata > Mammalia > Afrosoricida > Tenrecidae > Tenrec > Tenrec ecaudatus. The sequence goes on along the minus strand of NC_134536.1, from coordinate 137,195,752 downwards.
AGACATCAAGGAAGTTCATCAAATACAAATGGACTAGGAAACTTAAAATCGCTATACCTCACACCATCATCTTATATGGTATTGAATTTACTCAGCATGCAGTATTGTGTGGCACACTACCAAGGGCTATAACGTGAAAGTTAATCCTAATAAACCACAGGAGGAAAAGCAAAGTCAAGGTCACCTGGCCACTGGCGAAGCCAGGATTCAACAAGCCAGGTCTGTCCAACTTCAGTATTAAACCCACAAGCTCTAGCACCAATGTTATCTTGCAGTTCCACAGATGCCTGCCCCACAGCAACCATGTGTGATGGTGGCAAGAAGCATGTACACAGGTCAGAATAAAATGATCACCAAAATACAGGGACCAACACAGATCCACTTTTCTTAATTAAATCTACCTGCACCTACAGGATACAGTTTCTAGTCTTCTCTTCACCATATGGGACTAAAACTGAGAATAAGGTAAGCCTCTTAAAGGCTAGGTAGATTTCTCACACATTAAGAACTTTATTACATAGCATTATAAGATGAATGAATTTTATTTAACTAACCGTCTGATAACAAGATAAAAACTAGAAGTTCTTTAAATGAGAGAAATACTCAAAGAAAACACACCTGCAGATCCAGAAGGTGGAGGGGCCCCAGACCGCTGCCATTCTGTTGCTTCTGCAGCCAGCCTCCGAATGTACTGCTCGTTCACAGACAACAAGATGTTTTCTGGTTTAATGTCAGTGTGGATGATACGGCACTTGGTGTGTAAATAATCCAGACCCTGTAATACCTGAATGGGAATAGTGCAGTAAAGTGTGGCAAAGATGGAATACAAGGCTTTGTGTAGAAGGGAAAATCTATAGCATATTAACAACAACAAAATTTATTTTAAATAGCCAAACACAAACTATATGAGTTTTCTAGAGAATAAATCATTTTAAGCACAAAGTATATTTCTTAGAAATAGTCGCTGTAAACTATTTTTTCACTACAAACTCTTAAGAACAAAAGCAAGAGTTTAATGATAATGAAGAGTTCTTACATGTCTTATAAAGCTCATTCTATTTGGAGCACGTTGTTAAAACTGAGAATGAATGTTCAACACTTTAAGTGATGATTATTTCCTCATTCTAATTTCCTCAGTGATGAAGACTGAGGTCTCTTGATTTCCAGTGCGGAACTCTTTCCACCAAAACCAATTGCCCATGCAAATCATATACCTCTAAAGTTTTATACTTTCCTAGTGGTAAATCCTACAGTGAATATTGAGGGCTCTGTGAAAATGTCCACAAACAATGCTATATAAAAAGGTGATTAATCTAGCAAATCTCTATTCATATTTAAGTCATGTTTGCAACTAGAACTTCTGGTTAAGTGTAGCACCCCATACAATTTCCCTGCTAATAATTATCCTAGGAGATGAACCTGGAGAGAATGGTGCTAAACCTTTGAAAACAGAATCAACATAAACAATTGACGCTGAATATGAATGCATATTTCAGAAATTAATAATAGTCTTTAAAATAACAATAATCATTCTACTGGGGAAAAAAGATAAAAGAAACCTCGGATACTTAAGAAAATTCAAAAACAAAACAAAAAAAATCTACATAGGAAAGCGTAAAATACATACTTGCTGAATAATTTTTTTGACACAGGGCAGTGGAAGCCCTTGATAATTTGACTTGATGATCCACTTGAGTAGATGGTGTCCCAAAACTTCAAACACCATGCAGATATCTAATGATCTGTTAAGGAGGAAAGGCACAAAAGAACAGCACACAACAGGCCCCACACCAAGGACTTGCCTTTGTTTTAAATATAAAAAGTTACCTGATTTAACTGATACAAATACCATTAATATCCTGAAATTCCAAAGGTTAACAACTGTAGTCAATAAAAACAAAAAAGTTCATGTGAGGGGAAGGAGGGGTTGGTTTATGATAAAATTATGCACTTAAGAATTAAAATACTTAGTGATAAAAGGAAGAAAGAAATATGAACATGTAATTAAGAAAAGCACTAGGCTTAAATCCTAGCTTACATCAAATAAAGCCCGCTTGTCCCTGACGTTTAAACTAATGTCCAGAGTAGTAACTCCTACCTCAATTGGTCTCACTGTAGCCTCAAAGTAAGGAAAACCACATCTTGCCTTAACTGCAGTTCACAGTGTCCCATCACTTAAGGGCACGGACTTGTTTTATGCTTTGCCAACAAGCCTATTCTGACTCCTGGCGGGCCCCTGGCTGTTGTATTACAATGGAGCACCACAGAATTTTCACAGTGGCTGAACTGAGAAGTGATCAGCAGGCCTTTCCTATACAAGCATGGTGATAGCACCACCATGTGTTCTCTGTGTGCGTGGAACCTCTTGATCAGGCCATGCAGCAGGAATAACTTTTGTGTTTACTAGTAGAAAAAACAGGCAAAGACTTCAGTGGTGAGATGTTGGTGTCTTTCCCCCTCAGAAACGTCTATATAAATTAGAGAGTTAAAATATACAAGGGGGCTTTGAAGAGAAATAACATTTTGTTTTCCTTCTATTTTTGCATGAACTTTTTGAAGCTCCCTCATAGACCTGGTGATGTCCTCAACTTGGACGTCTTGGGAGAAATGGCCAAATGAAAACAGAGGTCAACCTGGAACTCCTTGCCTGGAGAAGGAAATGCCCGGAGGAAAGAGAAACCAGTTGAAGAGGAAGTCAATGGTCAAACTTGAGACCATTTCAACATCACAACATGAAAGGAAGACTTAACATTAATTCAAATTAGAAATGGGATGAATCCATGCTGACACTAAAGTAAATAAGCATAGGAAAAGAGGAGGCAAAGGCCATTTATAGAGAAGCCAAGTAATGCCAAGCGACACTCAAATTTTTTTTGTCTTGATGATATTCTTTATTGTGTATTTGGTACGTCATTTCTTTTTTTAAATCATTTTATTGGGGGCTCATACAACTCGTATCACAATCCATTCATCCATCCATTGTGTCAAGCACATTTGTTGCCATCAGCATTCTCAAAACATTTTCTTTCTACTTGAGCCCTTGGTATCAGCTCATTTTCTTCCTCCCTCCCAAGCCCTTGATAATTTATAAATTATTATTATTTTCTTGTCTTACACTGTTCAATGTCTCCCTTCACCCACTTTTCTGTTGTCCGTCCCCCAGGGAGGGAGTTATATGTAGATCATTGTGATCGGTTTCCCCTTTATCACCCTACCTTCTCTTCTGGTATCACTACTCTCATTATTGGTCCCGTTTATCTATCCGGATTCCCTGTGTTTTCATCCCTTATCTGTACCAGTGTACATCCTCTAGTCTGGCCAAACTAGTAAGGTAGAATTGGGATCATAATAGTGTGTGTGTGGGGGGGGGGAGGATTAAAGAACTAGAGGAAAGTTGTATGTTTCATTGGTGCTATACTGCTCCCTGACTGGCTCATCTCCTCCCCGTGACCCTTCTGTAAGGGGATGTCCAGTTGCCAACAGATGGGCTTTGGGTCTCCACTCCGCCCTCCCCCTCATTCACAATGCTATGATTTTTTTTTTGTTCTTCGATGCCTGATACCTCATCCCTTCGACACTTCGTGATCACATAGGCTGGTGTGTTTCTTCCATGTTGGCTTTGTTGCTTCTCAGCTAGATGGCCACTTGTTTATCTTCAAGCCTTTAAGACCTCAGACGGCCAAAAAAAATTTTAATCACTATTTCTAAACTACCAAAATAGTAACTGATTCAGGTAAGAATCAATAAATGCTTAAAAGCCACTTGATAAAAGACAATTAAGGAAAAGGATCCTCAGTCTCAGAATATAATTCGACAAATTTAAATTACTGATTACAAAAGGAAAAAGGTCCTTTCAGGGGAAATATGAGAACACTGCCTTTATTAAGTGATCAAGTTTGCCAGCATTATGGGGGAGTAAAGTCACATGTGCCCTCTTACGAACTACAATGAGAGGACAAAACAGTATCGGGGTGGTATTAAAAACACCACCCCAAACACGCTGCCCTAGATTCGATTCTGACTAAAACCAGAATCTACACACAAAAAAACAACCAGATAAATGCAAATTAAGGAACAAAGCAACTGGCCTGGTTTCCCCAAATAAATAAATTAATGAATGCCATGAAAGGAAGTGTTCTAAATTAAAGAAAATTTAAGGGACATGACAACATCAAATTCAAATGAGATGCCATTTCAACCTACTAGAATGGCTAAAATATAGGCTTATCACCAAATATAAGGGAAGAAATGGATCAATGAAAACTATTACAATGAAATGGAAGGTGGTGGTTGTGGGGAAAAAAAGAAAACTATTACAATGTCATTACAATTACAAGTGTTAACAGAATGACTCTCTTAGGAAAACTGGTAGCTCTTAAAGAGTTAAACATACACCTAAGGATTTCTATTCCTGCTCCTGGCCAAGATAGAGTAACAGGGCTTGAAATTGCCCACCTTCTTCCCTGGCACAAACAACCACAACAGAGCACAGATAAAAATACCTGAAACAACAGTTTGCAAAGCCCTGGACATTAGGCAAGGAAAGCAATCAACCTGGAAAAAGGAAAAAAAAATGAGGTTAGCCCCACGACTGTCCTGAGACAGTCTCACGCTCTTACAGCCTCAGAGGGTTTCCAGGTTGAAGTTTAAGAAGAGAGGCACAGGGATAACCCAGCAGTCTTGAGGTGAACAGGGAGAGCTGAGTGTCTAGAGTCCACAGAATGAGCAAACAGGAAGGAGACAAAACTACAGAGGAAAGATCTCTCAAATATTCAGCCAAGTAAAGCCACCACCTGAAAGGATTACAGGGGAAACGCCCAACATTCACCGTGCCTGTTCCCACCAGACAGAATGGAAAAATTCATAGCTACGGGGCTTTTTGGTAGTGTGAGAATGCAGGAAAACATGCCCCCAAATGAATATATTCAATCATTCAAAACTGATCCAGAACTGACAAGAGACATTAGAATTAGCAGACATGAAATAGTTGTAACTGTATTCCAGACATTTGAAAAAGAGATATGGAAGATAGGTGAAAAATACACTGGACAGGATTCAGGGCAGATTGACACAGTCCAGGGGCAACAATAGTGAACTTGAAGGCATGGCAATAAACTAGGTATCTAAAATGAAACACACAGGAGGGGTGGGGGATGGAACAATCTAACAGAGAGCATCAGTAAACTGCAGGATAACTTTCTAAACCAAAGCAATAGCTGCCAAGGTAGTTCCAGCAAAAGCACCCTACATGACTGAGCAAAACTGCCCCGCCCCCAGGGTTTTCAAGGCTGTAAATCAGTGGTTCTCAACCTTCCTCATGCCACGACCCTTTAACAGTTTCTCATGTTGTGGTAACCCCCAACCAGAAATTATATTTGTTGCTACTTCATCACTGTCATTGTGCTACTGTTATGAACCGGGTAAACCCTGTGAAAGGGTCGTTCAATGCCCCCATAGGGGTCACGACCCACAAGTTGAGAACCCCTGGTGTCAACCTTTCTGGAAGGCAGCTGCCATGAGAAGAGATGATGAAAATGTCCTAGATCTTGATTTGGGAGCTCCCTAAACAATCTGTCTTGAAAGCAGTACACCCAGAATACTCATTAGAATTAAGGAAAGCGAGACTTGACGGTTAGACTTTGTCTCACAAACTTACAAATGCTAGCAGACAAGACCATGCCCTAGAGAAGAACACATGCTTGGTAAAGTAGAGGTCAGCAGAAACGAGGAAAGCCCTCGAGGAGATGGGCTGAAGCAATGTCTGCAACAACAGGATCAAACCTAACAATTGTTGTGAGGAAGGCTCAGGACTAGGCAGTGTTAGATTCTGGGTACACAGGGTCTCTATGAGTTGAAATCAACAGCACCAAATAATAAAACTATCATTGGCGCAAACTTTTTATCAAGACTCAAATCATTCATGCATTAATTTGGGTAAAGGAAAAGACAACAGACAATAAGAGAGTGATCAGTAATACCACTGAGAAGGAAGGTGCAGAGAGGGGCACCGAAGTCTGACAACAAAGGTAAATAATATTACATATGCAATCCTGCATTATCATTAATAACAAACATTAATGAGTATCCCTAGGTAGATTGGGAGGATGAACAGGTATGATTAGGCAAATAGGACTACCACATATGGCTGCGGCAGATGATATTTCTACATCTTTGCTGTGAATATATCTAAGGAGCCTTTGTTCAGTGATTCCATATTGGGCTGCTGACCTGCAGAGGTCAGGATTTGGGCCCACCTGCCCCTCTTCAGGGGAGAGGCGAGGCCATCTGTTTCACGGAAGCCTTATAGCCTGAGAAGCCCTATGGAGCACAGCTCTACTCTCTCCTTCCTTACAGGGTTGCTGGGCAGGACCCAACTCAACAGCAGTGAATGTGGGGTAAACATAGCCATGCATATTGCAGAGCATAAAGGGGGCACGGTTATGAAGGGACGAATTGCTGGTCCTAGAAGCTGGGGGCTGCAGTAACACATAGGAAGGTCAAAAGGTGTAATACAGTGCACAAAGAAAATGTTCAACATCCTACTTTGGTAAGCAGTGACTGGGGTTTGAAACCTTGTGATCAGTCATTTCAGGTGCCAACTATTAGTCTCTCCTAGCAAAGAAAATCAAAGATGCATAGAAATAATCAGTCCAAGGGACCAATGAACCACACAAAGCTCAGATTCCACAACCCTAGAACTAGATCAGGGTTTCCCAGACAGGTCTGCCCACATGCAGATACGCTCACATATGAGTACCTGGCGTGAAGACTGTTACCCATGCTATACCATGCTTCAAGACAAAATTTCATTTATTTGTAATTAGAAAGAAGTATTTGACAATATAAGTTACATATTGATTTTGTGACTGATCACTATGCTTTAATTATGGTTCAATTTGTAACAATGAAAATATATCCTGCATATCATTATGATTCATAACAGTAGCAAAATTAGTTATGAAGTAGCACGGAAAATAATGTTATTGTTGGGGTCACCACCCCATAAGGAACTGTATTAGGAAGGCTGAGACCCACTGTCCGATAGGGTCACTCTAAGTAGAAATCAACTTAACAGTTGAGTTTGGTTTGGTTGTTTTTCTCACTAGCTCACTACCATCAAGTCAATGCTAACTCATGGCAGCCCCACCGTGCATTTCTAAGACTGTCTAGGGGAGTAGAAAGCCCAATCTTTCTCCCATGGAGCTTCCCAGGAGCAGCTGGTGGTTTTGAATTACCGACCATGCAGATCGAAGCCCAACACATAATCACTAGGCCATCAGAGCTGCTGTTGGTTGGTTTATATTGCGTTACATTAAAAGCAGCATGTAAACTCTTGGGGAGACAGGGCAGCCAAGAAAAACAAGAGTGAAAACTGAGTACTGAGTAAGAACTACAGTTCGGCTGCATTATGAGTAAGAAGAGTTAGCAAAAAAGATAGAAGTGCACACTAGAAATAAAGAACAGTCTTAACATACAAGTTGCTTAATAATGACACACACTGGCTTGCATCAGTATCACCTACAGACAGGTTGTCCTTCATCCCTCTTGACTTCTGCCACTGACGCAGAATGAACCAGTGTCACTGACGTCTAAAGCAGCCATCTTTTCGAGGAAACAGTACTTTAAATTTCAGTATGAGAAAGGACTGTTCTAAAACAGTAGGACGCCAAGACACACAGAAAAATAGCCATGTATACTTGCACACAGGTGTGCCTGTATTGTGGAAAGAGATGTGAGCTAGGGGAGTGACAGTGACATGACCCAGTACAATACTCCAGGCATAGCCTTTACAATCTCTAACAGCAGCACAGCGTAGTAGCCAAGAAAGGTGGTCAAATAGGAGCAAGAGTGGAAAGAAAAGACTAACGACAAAGGAAGAAATGAACTGCAGCTGCACAAATATCACAAGACAACATAACAGAGAAACAATTTCCAAAGGTCGTCATTCTTTTCACTGTTGCTCTTTATTTTTTGCTAGACTTTCCCCTTAAATCCAGAACACATCAAGTAATGAAACAGATAAATAATTAAAGTATAAGCCATTGACAGTGGCTACAACAAACACAGCCACTGTTCTTAAAATGAGGCGGATGGAGCTTGTGGCTCCTCTCAGAAATCCAGGGATCGGTGATCTATACTGCTTCTCTACAACTCAGTTCAAATGATAAACAAGTTCACATTACCACCTGAGCGAGTTTTAGGTCTCTGTTATTATCTTTTCCCAGAGTCCTCCGTAAACAAAGGTCCATGGAGCTTACAACCCTCAACAAGAGGGTTCAGAAAAAAGACCACTGTACTGCAGTTAAAAATGTGTGCTCCAGGGAATCCAGGGTGGATGATACCTTCAGGACCAAGGGTGTGAGGGACGATGCTGGGAGAGTGTAGGGTGAGTGGGTTGGAAAGGGGGAACTGATTACAGGGATCCACATGTGACCTCCTCCCTGGGAGAGGGACGGCAGAGAAGGGGGGGAAGGGAGACTCCGGATAGAGCAAGATATGACAAAATAACGATGTATAAATTACAAAGGGCACATGAGGGAGGGGGGAGCGGGGAGGGAGGGGAAAAAAAGAGGACCTGATGCAAAGGGCTTAAGTGGAGAGCAAATGCTTTGAGAATGATTGGGGCGGGGAATGTATGGATGTGCTTTATACAATTGATGTATGTATATGTATGGACTGTGATAAGAGTTGTATGAGCCCCTAATAAAACATTTTTAAAAAATGGGTGCTGAAAGAAGCTACACATGCAGTAACGATAGAATGACATACGTTCCCTTACACATTTTAAAATAATGTGTGAACGTGTCCCTTTGAATTTCCTAACCTAAGCTGAGGTTCACCTTTTACCGTGAGAGTGTAATGGGCCTGATGAAAGATGAAATTATGCCTTAAATTCTTGTCTAGCATAGCAATTACCATGTAAATTATTACATCAACTAAAGGTGACAGAATCTTTACTTAGTAATTTAATACAAAATATTTCTTTTAAAATTTTCTTTTGACTTTGGTTTAATTTACCTGAAAAGAAAAATCAAGAAGCCTAAGCAATACCCTGAACAAAATCACACCATTCATGATTCACACCTGTGAGTTCAGACATTTACAACAAAAGGTAACTTAATTATAGCTTGCCTTCAGAAGAGAAACCAATACTGTTTCTACAATGTGGTTCCTTACTTTGGGATAGAGTTATAACATGACTGGTTCTCAAAAGGATACGTGTTCCATTAACTCCTGATATTTTAAAGTCATCTAGTAGTTGAACAACCATTTCTCTATTTGGATCATTAGGGTCTGAATTTCGAACCTACAAAAGGGGAGAGACAGTATTTAACAAAAAGGAAAGCTTGGACATAAGCTCAACTGGGGGTGGGGGGAAGAGGGAGATATGCAGCTGAAGGTAAATCCCTGCATCAAATGTAACAAATGATTAATAACTCAAAGAACTCACACAAATCTATAAAGAGATACTCTTAAATTTTTTGTAGCAGAATAGATAAAGAACGTAGGCAGTTCACAAGAAGAAATACAAGTAACAAGAACTATTTTAATAATGCAACCATTTTGCTGCTCACTGTGCTGCCCAAAGATTGACTGCTGGTCTTAGGACCATCAAGAATCAAGTTTTTTACAGGACACAAATCAATAGCAGCAATACTGACATTTTCCCTCCTTACACAGAAAACCTTCCCCAATGAAGGAAGCAGTATGTTGATTTATTTGATTATTTCTTGTCATAGACTGGCACTTTGAAAATCACTGCATTAGAACGCTTCTGGTCCAACACCCTTACTAAAAATTCTAAGATTCAGAAGAAATAAAATGATATGAGTTAAAATAAACTGCTGTGCCACACTGACATCTTCCTCATTTACAGTAAAATTGTGAAAAGAAAAAAAATTCTCATTACAATTTACCTGTATCCAGGAATACATGGAAAATAGTATTTTAATGTTACAAATTTTTAAACATTTTAAAACATATATATCTGTCACCTCTTCAACCACAGCATTTAAAAAAAGCATGTATGGCAGTGCTACCTAGCACATAAAACATGCTTGATACACATTTTTTGTTTACTTGGTGTTTGCTTTGTTTTTCTGGTCTGTTTGTAGTGGTGGGGTTGATCACACCAATTGTACACTGAATGGGCAATTGTGGTGTACCTCTTTAAAGGTATTGTAACATTGTAGTTAAAATTAGCCATGCTCAAAGAGTCTACCACTTGGTCCTTGTGTTACTTCGATACAATGTCCATCAGAACGCTTTGCAGTTCAGGCATAAGTTCCAATACTCACTGATTTGAGCAACCGGATTTCGTCGAGTGCTGTTTCAGTATAATGTTCTGCACTTTTCACTACTTTCATTGCCACAAACTTCTTTCCCCTATGAAACAAACATAGATCAGTTAAGAGTAAATGTCCTACTCTTACTTTAGGAAACTAAAATTTAAGCTACAACTGGCAGGTGATGGTCATTAATATTGATGTTATGTACACACGAACTGTTCCCTTCCTAACTTCTCTCCTGGCCCCTGCAGTAGAAGCATAGGAATCGGCACACATTTTGATTTTATCATTCCCTGTACATCAACATGGGTACCACTTCCACGGGATCACTGTGGCCATTAATGGCATTGTCAAGCCAGATTCAATATACACATAAAAAAATCCTTTCTCAGATAAGGTCAATCACTAAACATTTTCTCCAAGTTAAAAATCCATCATCTGAATGTCTCCCCAAATCCCAAGTAACTCATATCATGAAAATGAGGATAAGTAAGGGAAGACATGAAACAAAAGTACACTGGTATAGCAAAAGATAAAATGTTAAAAAGGTTAATACTTTCTCGTAAGAAGCCAGAAGAATTATTTGTATGAAAAATACAATGACAAAAGTCCTAAAAACTAAACAATAAACAACACAGACAGTAAATATTATCTCAAAGACAAACTATAAGCATTATAAGTACCGTATATACTCGAATATAAGCCGACCAGAGTATAAGCCGAGGTACCTAATTATTACCTGGGAAACCAGAAAAACTGATTGACTTGAGTATAAGCCTAGGATGGAAAATGCAGATGCTATTGGTGAGTTTCAGTAATCAAAACAAATGAAAATAAAATTACTAAAAATTGAGACATCAGTCGGGTAATGTATTCAAATATTTATTTTAAATAAAAAAAATAAATAAAAGGACAAGTCATTTAACATTAGTAAACCAGTACAGTAAGTGGAAAATAGGTTCAACAAAAACAATAAAGTATCAACAATGATACCTTAAGAGTATCATTTCCTGAGCTCAATCAGCAACCAAGCTAAAATGTAGGGGGTTAAAATCCTTCAAAACTGGATTCCTTGTCATCATCCGTATCCCAATGCAGAGCTTCAGCTGGTGTGAGGTCATCATAGACGCTGTCCTCACTGAGATCGCCGTCATCACCATCACTGCTGTCATTTTCACACAAAGCGCAGTCTTCACTGCCATCCATAGCATTACTAATACTACATTTCTGGAAGGCACGTCACACCATGTCTTTTGGAATGTCTTCCCATGTATCTCAAACCCACTTTGCTATTAACTCAATGTCAGGCTTCATGAGATTTCCTCCTTTTGTTAGTCGGGCTTGACCAGATGACATCCATTCATGCCACATCCTTCGCACACGGTCTTTAAAAGGCTTATTCAAAGATACATCCTGAGGCTGCAGTACAGATGTAAGCCCACCTGGAATAATGGCTAAAGTAACTTTACTGGATTTTGCCGATTTTTTTATGTCATCCGATAGGTGGGCTCTGAACATATCCCAAACAAGTAACGATGGCTTTTTCTTTAAGGCTGCTCCTGGTCGTCGGTTCCAAATTTCTTCCAGCCATTGTTTTGTTCCGTCTTCATGCATCCAGCCTTTAACATGTGCACGCACAGTAATTCTTGGTGGGAAATTGATCTTTTTAGGCAAGGTCTTTCTTTTAAAAATAATGACAGGATGCAGTTTAGTTCCAAACATGACAGAACAACTGTGGTGTTTTTTTGTTTTTTTTTTCATTTTCATTTACTCCTAAACTTGCCACAGTTCTGTTGCTTGGAAGATCAAAAGTCATGGCAGTTTCATCCATATTCCCAATATCTGCCAGGTCATAATTATAAATCCTTCTTTGTTTTATAATAAATGACTAGAATACATAACTTTTTCTTCAAAGTCGTGTGGCAATTTCTGGGAAATCTTTGTTCTTTGTCTCATAGTAGGCCAAACCTATTCCTCAAGCTGGTACACCATCCTGCTGATGCAGCAAATTTTTCAATCCCTGGTGCTTTACATTTGTCATCCTTAGCCATTTGTAGAGCACGTATGCGGATTCCCATGCGTGTTAAGCAGTAACCATTTTGATGACACTCCATAACCCATTTATGGAATTCACTCTCTAGAGCCCCATAAAAAGACGTTAAACCACGATGAGTTTTTTTAGCTTTTGGAATCTGCTCCAAGTCAGCCTTCATTTTCCGCCACTCCCTCCCTTGCTTTCGTCAACACAGAGTTCCCTACTTGCAATACTGTTACTTTTCTCCTCTACTCTTGACACAACCTTCATTTTGAAACCAGCCTCATATGACAGACATTTTGTTTTGGTTCAAGAGTATGTTAGCCGGGATGGAGGGGGGGGGGGGAATCTGTGCAGGTTACCAGTTCAGCTGCTGGTGTAAGTGAATCACTACGGGTACGTCTGTGAATTGGAGTCGTCCATGTCATAGGACAGCTCTGACTGGTTAGATGTTGAGTAAACAAACATTCAAAGCCCTGCAGTGTCAGCGGGGCTTTGAATGAACAGCGGAGAAACGGCAATCACCCGCGAGATAACGGGCACATGTCACGTTATGGGGGGTGGGGGGGCTGCAAGATGTTATACCTTGCTGGGGTACCACTGACCCATGTATAAGCCGAACCCGTTTTTTTAGCACATTTTTTTGTTTATACATGAGCATATACGGTATTTTTCTGTAAAGAAAATTTCTAGGCTGCACAACTCAGCAAATTTGTTCCCAAAACAAAAATACAACAATTTTGCTTCATCTAGGACAATGTCTACAAATTTAACTCTACACTCCAATGAAAAGTCAACCATCCATTTACAGCCCAAGCAATGAATATTTGCAAAGCTTTTAAGTAGGAGTTCCATAGCTTCACTGATGGTAACTTACTTTCTTGTATCTTAAAGTAGAGGGCCAGGTATACCATACATACTCGAGTATAAGCAGAGTTTCCCAGCACATTTTTAATGCCGTTGTTGTGGTAAAATTAGGTCCCTCGGTGGAAAATCGGGTCGGCTTATACTTGGGCATACACAGTATAATACTGATTTTTCATGAGGAAAGTAATTTGCTCAAGAATATAAAGATTATTTTCAAGAAAAAGATTCTAATCAAGCAGTCAGTCTAAAGCTAGAATGTAGCCCTAATGATCTGTGGAGAAAAAAGGAAAAAAAAAACAGACACCGAGGCATCAAATTATTTTGCAGAGCTACTAACTAAAACTTACTGAATATCCCATGACAACCACACTGTTGAAAAGTGTCCCCAACCCAGCTTTCGGATCACATGATATCTCCCATTGAATAGGTCTCCAATTTTCACAAGATGATAACCTCCTAGAATAAATAATGAGAAGAAATTTTAGCTTAATCAGAAGCAGCATGATAAGAAACAATACTATTTAAATAAAGAAGAGTAAGAGATACATTACATTTCTTAACTTGGAATACATGTTTCATCCACTAAACATTGTTTCTTTATAAGAAGGCTTTAAAGTTCATTGGAAAGTGCCATTACCTTTCAATTCCATTTCCCACCAACTTTCTGAAGCCCTATGTAACCAACTGAGGAAAAAGTTGCAAAAGCTAAATCAGTCCAAGTATTTAGAGATCTCAGTAAAAACAAAACAAAGCAAAGGCCTTAGTAAGATTTAGACTGAACCTGTGATGTTCTGTAGTCATTTTCTTTCAGAAATTTCATCCTCAAAGGTATGAGCACAATATTCTTGCCACTCAATAATCCAACAGATTTATCTAAACACAAAAATGTATTTATAGTTGCCATCTCAGGATGGTTTTGAGGTAGGAGATTGAATGACGGTTGTTTGACTAAAAAAGAGAAAGCACACAGGAAGGCTGGCTTCTCCAAATTAACACAAAACGAGTCCTTACTAGTCTATCAACAGCAGTGGTTCCAGGTGTTTTAATTCTGATCTTTCCCTGCTGAGGATCAGAACCACACTCTTCTCAAAGATGCATCGTATGTTTTGTTGTAAATTCCTAACCAAGGATCCTCGAAAGTCCCATAAAAGAAACAGAGAAGAGAGTAGGCAACCTTATAACATTGTAGTCCAAGGTTAATGATCTTAGCAACCAGCCCTTTAAGGAAAAGAAATGAAATGAGGTTTTCTTTCCTTTACTAATCTACAATTAAAATGTTGATATTGCCTACTTCTGGGTAATAACATTACAGTTGGCTTTTATTTTCCTCTTTTTGCTTAATATTTTCTGAATATTCCAAAGGTAAGTATGCATCAATATTAAAGGGTTAAAAAAGATTTAACCTAAAAACTAGATTTTAATAAATTCAGTTCAAGTGAAAAGTATTATTTCTTATACCTTAGACAAAAAAACACACAGAAAGCACCAAAAATTCATGGTAAATGGAATTAGAAGACACAGGGCATTTTCCAGAAGCCCCCAGTACATAATAAACCAAACACACAAATGAAAAGCTGCAGAAGGATGGATCACGTCACAACTGGAATTGTCTTAGAAAGCCTTACCTTTGCAATAATCATTGGGGTCCTCCTGCTCATCATCATCTGATCCCAAGATCTCCTCTTCTTGCTCCGGTATATCACTCTCAGAGTGGGGTGCAGAGCCTCGGTGCTGAGGTTCAGATCTACCAAATGACACAAATGTTCACCCCTTATGGAAGGAAGAAGGACTTCAAGAAAATGTCCCTCCCCTCCGTGAGCCTTCACATGCTACAGTCAGTGGCAGCCTAGGAAAACACTAGCTACAGCTTTATCTCATGTCAGTAGGGAATTGTTTACTAAAAGCCAACATATGATCAATAAAACCTGGGACATATGTAAAGAGGAAAAGTGACATGGATTCTAACGTACAGGAGGGCTTCAAAAATTTTGTGGAATTGCATTATCTTTCAATTCCATTTTTCCATAAATATTCTGAGGGCACTTGTAACCAATGATCAAACCTGGATACTTTCCAGCATGGTTCTATCGTTATAGAAATACATGTCTACTTATACACTATATGTATTACACATATACGCGTGCGCGCACACACAAACACACAAGCATTCCTATTGTGATGTAAGCTTTCCGCACTCTGAAATCTTACATGCTTTTCCTTAAAAGTATCCTCCCTTACTAAGGCACACTCCAGCATGGAACTTGTTCAGAAATGTTCACTTCTGAAAAGCTATAAAAGTATTTAGAATGATTTCCCTTCTAGATAGGAATAAAAGTATTTCTCCCATTTATAAAACATTAAAAGTAAATATATGAAAAACAGTTAATGCAGGCATAGTTCATTTGCTACACTTTGCAGACAGTGTGGTTTTTAGAAATTGAAGGTTCATGGCAATCTCGAATTGACTATTACCACCATTCTTCTATGAGTGCTCACTTAAAGACTCACTTTTTGTCAACTTGCACAATAATCTAAACGCTTTCATAATGCTATTATACTTAATAGACTACAGTACAGTGTATAAACAATTTTTACACGCACCAGGAAACAAAAATTCATGTGGCTTGCTCCATTACAATAGTCTAGACAAGACTAGATTTTTAAGATTTCCAAGTATGCCTATACATACTCCTAATCTGAACACCTATCAACAGTTGAGTGTTTCCTTGTCTGTGGCCATGCACATTTTTGAGTCAGCTGTGAGTCAGTGACCCAATCTATGTATAACAAATTAAAACACTGCTCGTCCTGTGTCAACTTTTCACACATTTTTTAGGAGTGTCAGTCATATGGCATGACTACTTTCTAAAGGGGTTACATTTTCATTGGCCGTATCTAGGCTTCCAGGATTAAAATATTACTACATTCATGAAACAGCTTTTCATTTATTTATTTTAAAAAATCATTTTATTGGGGGCTTGTACAATTCTTAGCACAATCCATCCATAATCCATTGTGTCAAGCACATTTGTTGCCATCATCATTCTCGAAACATGCACTACTTTCTACTGGAGCCCTTAATTTCAGCTCATTTCCCCCCTCCCTTTCCCTAGCTCCCTCACGAACCCTTGATAATCTATAAATTATTATTCTGTCATATCTTACACTGTCCGACATCTGCCTTCACCCACTTTTGTGTTGTCCATCCCCCAGGGAGGAAGCTATATGTAGATCCTTGTAATCACCTCCCCCTTTCTACCCCATCTTTCCTCCACCCTCCAGGTATTGCCACTCTCACCACTGGTCCTGAAGGGATCATCTGTCCTGCATTCCCTGTTCCTACCAGTGCACATCCTCTGGTTTAGCTGGATTTGTAAGATAGAATTGGTATCATGATAGTGGGGGTAGGAAGCATTTAAGAACTAGAGCAAAGTTGTATGTTTCAACGTTGCTACACTGCAACCCTTCTGTAAGGGGGTGTCCAGTTGCCTAGCGATGAGCTTTGAGCACCCACTCTGCACTCACCCTCATTTACAATGATATGATTTTTTTTTCCTTTATGCTTGATACCCGCCCGATCCCTTCGACACCTCGTGGTCACACAGGCTGGTGTGCTTCTTCCATGTGGGCTTTGATGCTTCTGAGCTAGATAGCTGCTTGTTTACCTGCAAGTCTTTAAGACCCCAGAAGCTGTATCTTTTGACAGCCAGGCACCATCAGCTATCTTCACCATGTTTGATTATGCACACATATATGTCTTCTGCGATTGTGTCGTGAAGGTGTGCATCATGGAATGCCAATTTAATAGAGCAAAGTGTTCTTGCATTAAGTACTTGAATGGAGGTCCAATGCCCGTTAGTGCTGCCTTAATACTAAATCTATAAATATATGCACGTAGATCTATTTCCCCACCATCCTATATAAATATATTTACATATGTACATGCTTGTATTTAGACCTCTATAAATACCGTTTCTCTCCTAGTTCTTTCCTCTTGTCTTACTATCATGCTCGGCCTTTATTTGGGTTTCAGTAATTTCCCTTGGTTACATTGCGCTTTCAGTAATTTCCCTTGGTTACATTGCCCTTTCTGAATCCCTACCAGGCCTCTCACAACCTCCTTCCTTGCCACTAATTTTGGATCGCTTGTTGCTCCCTTGTCCTTGGGTTGGCAAGATCACCTCCTTACCCCCACCGCCCCATCTCCTGTGTCCCCCTGGAACCATTGGTCCCGTTGGTTTCTCCTCCAGACTGTTCATCCAGCCCATCTTTATCTAGATAGATCTGCAGAGATAATAACATTCACCCAAAAAACAAGGCATAGCAAGACAAAGCGACAAAAGAGAACAAGATGACTACAAAAAAGAAAACCAACGACCCATAAAAGAATTAAAAAAAGAAAATTAAAAAAAATTTTTTTAAGAAAAACCTGTAAATAGATCAAGGTCTGATTTTTTACCTCTAGGCATGTCCTCCAGTCAAGTCCGATGGGATGCCACGCTCTGGCCCCTGAGTCTATCCTTTGCACTCCCTCAGGAGCTCTGGGCTCTATCCCTTCCCCCCCTCCCCACCCCATTGCTCTGCCCCACACCTTTACTGTTTTGCCTCGGTGTCGCAGGATCACTCCGGGCCAATCCTGACACTGAGTATCCAGTGTTGTCCCCCGAAGGGCCATGGGTCAGCGAGGGATGGCGTGTCTCATAGTGGGATCAGCCATATGGTCCACTCTGTGCATTGGCTATTCGGAGCAGGGATATCATCCCCCAGGCCTGATGGGCTAAGATGTGCTCCACTCTCTCTTCCTCCCCCTTCATTTGCTCCCGATTGCTCTGATCAGACGTCCCTCTTCCCTAGCTGCAGCTTCTGGGCCGTCCGCTAAAGTAACTTCTTCTGGGGGAAGGGGCAATTGAAAACAGCTTTTTAGATAGTCACTTATGACTTATGCCTAACAATGTTTCCTAATTTAGTGATTCCTTTCTCCATGTCACCAATTAAATGTATCATACTTTTTGGTACATGGAGCAGTTCAATAGGCAGAAAGTCCTGGGTTTGTATTCAGGCTTGGACACTTACTAGCTGTCTACCTTATACAGAGCTATACGCAGAAAAGCAGGGTCCACAGCATGCCTCTCAGTATTTGCAGAAAAAGGAATTTTACACTCTGTATCTTCAATGTTTATTTACCTTTTCATCAAATTATTTCTTCTAAAGATTCAATTTAACAGGAGAAAAATACATTACCAAACCAGTCACACAGTATCACTGGGTTAAGACATTCCTTGGTAAATTTAATTATTTAGATTTAAATTTTAAGTGGCCACACTAATCTGCTTCAATTCTTTGTATGATTTTTCACTCCAAGGTATACACATAAGGAACTAATGTCAATGAAAACCAGGGAAACTTTCAATGAGACGGTGTGACATAAAACCACAAAAATGGGCTCAAACCAATGATCACGAAGGTCATACGGGATCAGGCAGTTTCCTTCTGTTATATGACTCAACAGTAACAAATAACATACAAAAGTAATTATAAAACCTTAGCCAATGTGCTCACTCTGAGAAAAAACAAGTCTGAGGAATATATTTATTGCGGAATTACCTGGCCCACTTTCCCTAATACAAATAACGTGTCTGAATGACTAGTAATAATTTATCAAAGCAGACAACCTCGTCTTTTTCTCTCAGACCACCTGGTGGATTTGAACCACCGATGTTTCAATTAGCAGTCCAACACTTAGCAACACCATCACTGAATGGACAACTTCCACAAATGTAAAATTAAGATCCCTAAAAGATAATCTAATTTCAAATTTACACCAAATGCAGTTGCCTTTTACAATTAAATTGACTAAGAATTCCAATGACAAGGCCATTAAGTTCGTAAAAAGAAAATAGTACAGGCCACAGCCATTAGAGAAATTTCCATCATGTCTTCAATGCGTATGTGGCCTCCCCAGCTGTATGCAAAGCTACATTATTTACATGAGTTTTGCCACTTACAGCAAGCTGGCCAGAAAGCTGTCACATGGAGCCCAGAAGGACCAACCCCCCCCCACTCACTCCGACTTAGACCCACAACCTCATCCCAAAGCCTATGTAAGAATTAGAAGCTGAAGAAAAACTAGCTTGTAAGGAAATAAAGTGAATTTTTTTTCTTAGAAAAATTTTCAATGAGTTTTTAAAATCCATCTTGCTAAAAGTACTGTCTTTGCAAACCAAATTAACTAGAATAACTTGTGGAAATTTTTCTGCTCTTCACTGAAATTATTTCCCTAGTTTTGTCTACTCTGTGAGCAGAGGAATAGATCCTTGGGGTTATAGCGGGGGGTTGAAGGGTACTGGGGAGTTAATAATAGGGGACACAAGAATGAAGAAAATGTTCTCACACCGGCTGTGGTGGTGGTTGCACGTCCTGTTTAATATAGGTAAACCACTGAATTGTATAGTAGGTGAATTCTATGCCAATAAAACTGCTAAAAAGAATTTTTTTGGGTCTACACTCTCACCCAAACATTGGTTTCTCTTGCCTAATTCATTAATTTTCTTTTTCTAATTTTTCTTTCGTGGTTTTTGTTCTACTTCCTAGACTTATCTTCCCAATTTTTTATCTTTTATATTTCTACCATATTTTTAATCTTCCACACATTTTTGTTCTTGAATTAAAAACAAGAAAGAGAAATCTGAGGAAAGAGTTTACTATTAGATTTCCAAGTAATTGATGAAGGTGAATAAAATGATGTGAGAAAAGTATTAAAGGACAGTCTGATGAGTATTAAAAGAAAGTTTCGCTGATCTTCTCAAGAAGTGAATTTTCTCAATACCATATACAGAATTTTCAGCTAATTAATACTGAAAACTAAACTTCACTCTCCCTAAAACAAAAATGGAGAGTCCTAAAATTGTTTATGCCTTTAAACTCTTTATATCTAGTAAATGTCTCCCATATTTGCTCTTCATGTTTACAACAACATATATAGAGATGGATATTTCATCTCCAAGTATCAAAAATTTAACCCAGTATGTCTGTAAATCCTCCATTATAAACTGAATTGGTCAACTTATTATTGATAATAAATATGCTTTCAAAAGAATCAAATTTCTTTCAAACCTGATTTAAAAAGAACACTAGTACTGTAAGAAACAGTCATGTACTAGGCTAAACTGCAAAATAGAACAAAGGCAAACTTCTGGAAGGAAGACAGAGATGGAGAAGCTTGACAGTTTTGCTCTTCTAACTTTCAAGTTGAACTTGACCGGAACATTCTGGAAGGTTAAGAGAGTTGATAAAAGCCTAATGAGTTAAGGACCAGTGCTTCCTCTTATCTCAAAGGCTTTCTCAACTCAGATTCCATTCCTGGTGTAATCCTCATTCTCAATGATGTTTACTTACCTAGATCTCTGAAACAAATAGTAAAATGAAAGCATTTAAATACAAATCTCTTGTGGGCAGTGGCTGTAATGTCATCATCGCCATAAAGCACATGCTATTTGAATTTTTGATTGAACAGTGCATGAGTCAACCATGGGCGCCATCTCCCCTTCCTTTACTTTCTTAAGAAAATTTCATTAACTTGGCATTATGACCTAATAACTGACCTAAGATTCTTTTTAAGTCTTTGTTGAGGGATAATTTAACACTTAAATTTACTTAATAAAATTATATAATCCAATGATTCTAGTATATTATTCAGAGTTACAATCTCATCATAATAGAAGTTTTGTCATACCTCCACCCCCACCCCAGTCCCACAAAGAAAAGCCCAAACTCATTAACAGTCACATGCCAGTATCCCCTTCTTCTAGTCCCTGGAAATTACTTATCAACCTTCTATCTCTATGAATTGCCTACTCTGGATAGTCGGTATAAATGAAAATCACGATATACGGTCTTTTATGACTGACTTGTTTAAGCACAATGTTACTGAAACCTGTCTATACTATAGAATGCAACGATAGAAATGCATGTTCATCGCTGTATAATATTCCATTGTATTGCTATGTCACTAGTTGTGTGTCCATTCCACCACTGCTACAACAGACATTTGGATTACTCCTGCCTTGGGGCCCATGCTCCTGTGAAAGTAGTCAAGCTCAGAGCAGCACTGCCTGCGAGAAACAGGGCCAGAAACACCAACTCTTTCCATAAACTCTTTCCTAGGAGAGTGAATAAGCACTTATGCAATCAAACATACAACAGCGAAAATGAATGGGATATATGCATCAGTGTGAAATCTCACAACTGCAGTAAGATAGACTGAAAATTACAAGATGCGTGTACAGAGTATTCCACGGAAAGCAAATTTTAAAACATTTTATCTGCTGTTCTGGGATCGTCAATACATAAAAAGAAACCAGGCAAATTCAGCATAAGGATTCATTCTTCAGAGAAACTACAGGGATATGATGAAGGGGAGTACACACTGAACATTGCATATTTTATTTTATTTTTTAAGCTGGGTGGGAGCTGCTTAAGTGTTTTCATAATACTGTTTACACATTTTTTTTCCAAATCATTTTACTGGAGGTTTTTACAGCTCTTATAACACTCCATACATAGAGTGGCCATGTACTTTTTCGGCTGTTAGGGGTTTTATTTGCATTAAACCATAAATGGGTTTACATCTCATCAACGTTTTGTCATATTTATTAATTTTCAGATTTTGAATATAAAACATCTCACATTATAAAACAATATTTTGCAATGTATGCAAAACATTATTTTTATGAACTATAATCTTCATGACTGTAATCTTGTAAAAATAATCAACACAATCCATATTATTTTGAAAAACAGTAAAAATACAGTATATCAAACAAAAAATACATTCTTTGTTCCCCAGTGTTCATTTGTTGCTATGTTCCTTTGTTACACAATGTACTATTGTTACTGTACTCTACAACTATATTACACAACTACATTGAGAAACAAAGACAGTGTGCAAATATTATCCCCGAAACACTGTGCAAAAATGATCTCCTAGTCCTTTGGCTTGATCAGTTGTGCAGACCTTACCCTAAACAGTTACAATTATTTCATGTATTGTAGTTAGCAGAGGACCTATATGTAAACAACGTTCCTAGTACTTTTTTAACGTATGGTACTTTGTATAACGTTTTTCTCTGTGAAGCGGTATCTTACAAAATTTGCAGGTATACCTGGTTTCACTTCTTTTTCCATGGGCAGCGCAAACTCTACAGGCTCTGGTAGGAAATTTCTTTTTTCCATTGCTTGAAATGAACACAGGTTCATGCTGCTTCACGAGTTATCTCATAATCCGTCCATAACAGATGGTGCGCGAAACACGAGTAAACTCGGGATCCGTCCGCAATGTGTTAACATAAAACTATGAAGAGGAAACGTACATTGGCCTCTATCCCTTTCATTATAAATATATTTACATGCCTATAGCTATACCTCTACTGTTTATACATTTTTATGTACACTCTCAAGTATTTCATTTTTTTAAATGGCTGTGAATGCTTTCAAGGAAGAGAATCTCACTGACTTTATCCATCAAATTATTGCAAAGATGTCTGAGGTAATCATGCAGTTACCATAAATACAGTAGGAAAGTGGTTGTATATGGCATGGTTTAATTAGTGATCAAATTTAGATCTCCTACAAACTTTTTATAATTGCTCATTTAAATCTGTTTCTTTTATGGAGCTATTTATGTGGATACATTGGTACCAATTCATTCCTTCCAAACAGACTAAGGCCTTCTGACTGATAGTCCAGAGCTTAACCATTTCTGCCACCCAGGGACCCTTGTATGAAATACAAACAAGACACACACACAGGGGGGGGAAAAAGGTATAGAATAAAAACTGACACAACCTCTGAAGACAACAACAACAAAGTCACCAAGCCAATTCCAACTCACAGTCATCTTTCACCAGGTTTCCAAGACTACAAACCTTTACAAAAGCCCACAGTCTCATCTTTGTCCCTTTGGAGCAGCTGGTGAATTTGAACTGAACATCTTAGCAGAGTGGTTAGCAGCCCAACACCCAACCATAGTGCCAACAAGGGTCCATCAATTCTCCCTAATATCTAAAATTCAATATAACCTAAATGGAAACCAAGTAGAATAGGATTTGTTAAATTTTGGAAAGGAAAATTAGCAAAAAAAATATTTCAGAAAGAGTAATGAGTGGGAATTTGATCTATAAACAAAATAAGATAGACTGTTTTTAATACATACCTACAAACATACACATACATAACATACTAAGAATCATGCATACATACATGGAGGATCTAACCCTAAAACCTAGAAGCCCCATGAAAATGGAAAGTTTTGTATGCCATCAGTTAAGACATTAAAAAGATAAGCAATCTTTTGAAAGACAGAGACCGTATAATACATATTTATGTTTTTGTTGACTATACTGCAGAATACATGCAAATTCAATACGTCCAATTCAATAGCATTGATTACACTTTGAGTTTCCAAGGCTTTCTCTATGGAAGCAGACTGCCATATATTTCTCCCTCATAGTGCCTAGTAGGTCCCAACGATTTAGTTAGCAACAGGTTGTTTAAACTACTGCATCACCAAGAATCCTTAACAAGACGTAGTGCCCAGAAAATACAGAGCTCTTTACATACATAGAGCCACACAGCCAATGGTACAGACCTAATACATTTGCCAGACTTCTTTGCAGGACATGTGGGTTTATGATGAACTTCTCACCAGGGGCCTCAAGTAGATATGAGGAATGTCATTTCAGGTTCTGGGACTTAAGGCATGCAGGTATGCCACTTTCTCCACCCAATGGTCTAGAATCCACTCAGGCCTGGACTTGGACAAGGACAACGCTTCAAGAAATGGGGGGCTCAAGTCCCCAAATGATAACAAAGATGTTTGAGACTAGTAGGTGAGAAATAAAATATCTCGTCTAAGGCACTCAATTATTACTAGGTCTATACAAGCAGCTGTGACAAAATAATAGCAAGTTGGGCAAGTCCTAATCTCTGGATCCTGTAACTATGCTCCCCCGCCCCCACCCCCTGCATGACAAAAGGATCTTTGTAGATGTAATTAACAGTTTGGTTTCAAATGAGATCACCAGGAAACACAGATGGACCCAATCTAATCACAAGGATCATTAAAAGAGGGAAGCATGAAGATTGGAGTCAAAGGAAATGTGCTGACAAGACTAAGTTCATACACAAAAAGACAGATGGATTTCCAAAGACTTGTGGAGAAATCCTAGCATCTAATTTTCCAATTCTATTCCTTCCACCTCGGATCCCCCAAGTGGAAGTCCCCTTGTATACTGACAGGAACCCTAGTGGTGCAGTGGTTCCACACGGGGCTGCTAACTGGTTAGCAGCCTGAAACCAAATACTCGAGAGATGAGGCTTTTGTGTAAAAATTAGTCTCGGAGCTCTAGTGGGGCAGTTCTATCCTGCCCTATAGTTTTATGAGTCAGAATCGACTCAATGGTGGTGGGCTTTTTTCTGGTTTTGTACACTGGCATACATACGTACATAGAGCAAGGTGGAGGTTTTAAGACTGGGGTATTAAAACCCTCACTAACAACTGCTAGACAAAAAACTGTTACACACGAATATAGAGAACACAAGGTGACGTCTTCATATTTTCTATTATATATTACACATTATAATTCTAAATTATCAGAATTTCTTCCAGAGAGAATTACTCATGAAATAGTCACATCATTTTAGATATTAGAAAAACACTTAAAAATACAAGTCACTAATGAGCTGGGGGAAATGCTTGGATTGTCACTCCTACAAGGAGTCTTGTTGTCTCCTCGGCATCATTTCTTTCAGGAACTGCTGCTCCACAACCCGGCAGAGCTGCCAAGTACACAACAGAAGCAAGATCAACTAGAATTCCTGAGAATTAGAATCCTTTTGAGAAGTAATGATATATATTACTGCTAGAAGCTCTATTTCTGAAATCTTAAGCAATAAGGACCAAAAACTTGTCAGAGGTGGTTATTGCTACCACATGGCAACAGAAAGTCAAAATAAAGGAAAACAAAGTTGACACAACTATTGTCCAGAGCGGAGAAAGGCAGGCAGGAAGATCTACTCACATGACATTTAAATCCTAGTGTCATGGACAGCTCCCTACCTAACAAGCCCTGGATCAAGTCAAAGCTAATTTGAAGCATTCTAAATAAGGAATTTTCAGAGTTTGGCTATAAGTACAAAACTTTTCCATAAGCACTAGCTTTTCCATTTCTAGATATTAAGACTAAAAATTAAGGTGTACACAGGACTTATATATCTAATGTTCAGCACATTTACTATACAGAAAAAAGGTAGAAACTTCAAGTTGAAGGGTTGTAAGATATTTATACATTTATATCATATTCTAAAATGCTCGGAACAGTTTGGACTCCAAAGGGTAAAGGAGATAAACAAAACACAATGCTTGAAGCTACACTGAATTCTGGCTTTAAAAAAAAAGGTAGCTAAACAAGCAACCATCTAGCTGAGAATAAAAGCCCACGTGGAAGAAGCACACCAGCCTGTCTCACCACGAGGTGTAGAAGAGATCAGTTATCAGACATCAAAGAACTAAAAATCATACCATTGGGTGCCCACCTTCCTGATACAATCACTGAAGACAAATGTGTGCATAGCAAATGTGGTGAGGAAAGCTAATGGTGCCTGGCTATCAAAAGATATTGCGTCTGGGGTCTTAAAGGCTTGAAGATAAACAAGCAGCCATCTAGCTGAGAAGCATCAAAGCCCACATGGAAGCACACCAGCCTGTCTGACCACACGGTGTAGAAGAGATCAGTTATCAGACATCAAAGAACTAAAAATCACATCAGTGGGTGCCCACCTTCCTCATACGATCAATGAAGACAAACGTGTGCATAAGCAAAAGTGGTAAAGAAAGCTGATGGTTCCTGGCTATCAAAAGATATAGCATCTGGGGTCATGGAGGCTCGAAGATAAACAAGTGGCCATGTAGTTCAGAAGCAACTAAGCCCACATGGAAGAAACACACCAACTTGTGTGACCACGAGCTGTCGAAGGAACCAGGTTATCAAGCATCAAGGAACAAAAAAATCTTATCATTGTAAATGTGTGAGTGCAGATTGGAGACTCAAAGCCCATTGGCAGCCAACTGGACAACCCCTTACTGAAGGGTTGTGGGAGGAGATGAGCCAGTCAGGGTGTAGGGTAGCAACGATGAAACATATAACTTTCCTCTAGTTCTTAAATACTTCCTCCCCCGACTATCATGATCCCAATTCTACCTTACAAATCTGGCTAGACCAGAGGATGTACATTGGTACAAATAGCAACTGGAAACAGGGAATCCAGGACAGATGACTCCTCCAGGTGAGTGGCGATGCCTGGAGGGTGGAGGGAATGTGGGGTAGAAAGGGGGAACTGATTACAAGAATCTACGTATAGCCTCCTCCCTGGGGGAGGGCCAGCAGAGAAGAGGGCAGGGGGAGATGTCAGACAGTGTAACCTATGACAAAATAATAATAATTTATGAATGATGAAGGGTTCATGAGGTAGGAGGGAGTGGGGAGGGAGGGGAAAAACGAGCAGCTGATATTAAGGGCTCAAGTGGAAGGCAAATGTTTTGAGAATGATGATGGCAACAAATGTACATATGCGCTTAACACAATGGATGTATGTATGGATAGTGATAAGAGTTGTACGAGCCCCCCAAAAAATGATTTTTTAAAAGTATAAAGAAAAATCGGGAAATTTCAAATATGATCTGAATAGATTTTATTGAATCAATAATAATATTAGGTGTGATACAGGTATTATGGTCATTATAAGAAAATGTCATTTTCCAAAGATGTATGCTTTAATATCTAGGTGACATAACCTTTTGTACACAACTTTCAAATGGTTCAGCAACAAATTTACTATGTAGACAGTCTTATTTACAAGTGTCAAAGTCTGGAAACAATCCAGATGATGATATAGCCAAACACTGAAATATTATGCACCACTAAAAAGGAGCAAGTCTACTCATATACACAAACATGGGTGAATCTCAAAATAAGCACGCTAAGGTAAGAAGCCAGATGCAAATAATCTATTTCATCATGTTCACATGTGAACTAACCTGCAATATCAGAAGCAGATTAGTCAATGTCTGGGGCCAGAGATACAAGGAGGTGGAAAAGAATGGACTGCAAAGTGGCACAAGAGAACTTGGAAATCTCTCTTTATTCAGTGCTTAGTACAGGGCTGATATATAAAATTTCAAGCAAGTGTTAGTTCATTCATTCAATGAACTTTGTGTGCCTGTATGTATGCCAGAGACTTTTCTAGGCACTGTGAGCAAAAAGGATACCGTCTCCAACAAGTTTATAGTCCAACAGGAGGTGACAGACTTGCCCTAATTTGTCTATCTGGTTTTACAGGTTCTGCTGGTGACTAGCAAAAGTTAAAACCGCAAAGATTATTAGTACTTCTGTATTGTGGGAAGACAAAAGGGCACTCCAAAGGGTCTGTGCAAAGAATGCCATCGTCTCATCCCACTTGCCCCACAAGCGTTTTGAAGCCCCTCATACATGTCGCAACTGGGCCAACAGGTAAAATGATCAATGAAGAAAAGGTTGAAGTTGCCAATGATTTTGTCTTACTTGAATCCACAATCAATACTCATTCATGGAAGCAGCAGCCAAGAGATCAAAACAGGAGGTGCATTAAGTAAATCTGCTGTACAAGACGTTAGAATACTAGAAAGCAAGGTTACTTTGAGGACTAACATGCACCTGATCCAAGCCATGGTATTGTCTATTACCTCATGGTTATAAAAGTTGGACATTGAATAAATAAGAATGAAAACATTCAATAAAGGAAGAAGAATCAATGCATAATTCCTGAGATTATACTTAAGCAGTTATAAGTTTCTCAACTCAGAAATCCTAAACTAAGGATAAGACTTGCTACTATCACATTAAAATTTTGAATGTCTAAGTTTACCACATGTTATACGAGGGGGTACCCCCCCAAAAACCACAAGTTTTTTCAAGGCTTTGTGTTTTTATTTTTTTATGAAACAACCTTGTCATCTTTTCAAAGTACTCTCCATTACACTTAATACATTTGTCAAACCTGCGGTTCCATTCTTGGAAACAGCTTTCAAACTCATCTGTTTGGATGGCTGACAGCACCTCCCTTGTTTTCTTCTTCACCTCTTCTATGTCCTCAAATCTCTGTCCTTTCATGTCCCTCTTCAATTGAGGAAACAAAAATTAGTCACGGAGCCCGGTCAGGTGAGCCAGGTGCGAAGGGCTAGAAAGGCATGCTGTTTTACCCCACACTGAGATGGATGGCTGTGTGAGCAGATGCACTGTCATGATGGCAAAACCAGTGCCCCAACTGCCACAAATAAGGCCTTTCTTGTGGCACACGGCTACAATATCTTTTCAGAACCTCTAAATTGAAAGCTTGATTAGCAGTCTGCCCTGGTGGAACGAATTCCAAATGCACTGGGCGCTGACATTTTCATCTGTTGGGGAAGTTGACGGCCGTCCGAGGTTTGTCATCTTTTTTAAAACAAGAAAACCACTCGTACACTTGAGTTTCTCCCATTGTACTGTCATCACAGCAGTTTCTGCGGTACTTTTCCTGACCAGGAAACAAGCTTTCACAGCCACACACAGTTCTCTTATATCAGCCAATCACACCAAACAAGGTTTGAGTGAAACTACATTTAGAAAAAAATTCACTGTGGCCAAAGAGAACCTTCCCAGGCAACACTAGCTGGGTGCACAAACTCAGAATGAGTTGTTTGATGCTCGGCTAGTGGGAAAAATTTGTGCTACAAAAGCTCCACCCATCAGAGACTTTTTCCGTTTGTAGTTTTTGTTGTTGTTGGCGGGGCGGTTTCCACGGGCTGAAAAGTAACACTACACTAAGAGCAAACTGAACGAGGAGAAGGTATGGTGGCCACTTGCACTGCCCACTAATTAACATTTATAATCAGCTACAAAAGGGGTCACCCTCCAAAACTCCAAAACAAATAGTCAGCGAGTTTAGAGTTCTGGAAAGCAAATCTAGCTTATAGCAAACCTAGGATTCAGAAACAAATTTTTAAAGACCATGTCCAAAAAGACAGGAACCCCATATGATCTGAAAATGCACACAAATGCTTATTAGAAGCAATAAGATTTCCTTCAATCGAGTGTGCATGGTGCAGCCATACTATGAAATATTATTCTGCAACAAAGAAGAAATGAGCTATTAAACTACCAGTGGAGGAATCTTAAATGGATGTTGCTTAGTAAAGGAAACCAGTCTGGAAAGGCTACAAACTGTACCATCCATCCCAATTATAAAACATTCCACAAAGGGCAAAACTATAGACACTTGATTAGTGATTGCCAGGAAACGAGGGGAAGAATTCTGATTTTTATATATTACACATTCATGAAAACCCACAGAAGCACAAAGAATGAACCTTAATGTAAACTGGGCTTTATTGAGTTAATAATAATGCATCAATATTGGTTCATCAATTCTAACAAATGTCCCACATCAAAGCAAGACGCCAAATAGGGGAAAAAGTAGGCAGAGAGCGGGAGTATTTGGGAACTCTCTGTACTTTCTGCTTAAGTTGTAACTGCTCTAAAAAAATAAAAAGGTAGCCTTGCTAACTATGCCTAGAAATTTAGAACAAAGAATTTGATTAAAACCGAATGTTATCTAAAGATTAGCCATAAGATTCATGACACCAACAACCAAACTTCGAGGCATTAATTCTTATTTAATTCATAACAATTCTTAAAATGTAGTAAGCATTCTCAAACTTCCTGAAAATTGCTGCAACTAAGTCAATTCTGACTCTTAACGACCCAAATATAAGGCATGGTTTATCTGCCCTATTGGGGTTCGAGACTGTAAATCTTTACAATAGTTATAGCCTGATCTTTCTCTCAGAGCGGCAGGTGGATTCAAACCACCAACATTGTGGTTAACAGTTCAATGTGCAGTCCATTAAGCTACCAAGGCTTCTTGATAAGCTATCCTAAAAGACCCATCAATACATGTTCAAGTATTTAAGTAACCAAGAAATGTATTAACCAACATGGAAGCAGTAAATTAGACCCAGGGCTAACCTTCACCTATATAACTGAAAGCAAACCTTGGTACAAATGAACAATTTGGTTTTATTTATCTGGTTCCTGCCTGCCAATTTAGGCTTCAATGAAAACATTTTGCTATCAACCTTCCTGAAAAGGAACAAAGTATATTTAAGTTATTAAATATACTTCTGAAACCATTTCTTGTTTGACCAGTTGCAATACTGGCTATTATAGCATTCACAGTTGATACGGGCCTTCTTCAAATTTCTAACATTCATCCCCCCAGTAAGAGGATCACAAGGCTCTTCCACAAGGCAGTGTTTATCTCTAGGAGAGGATGCTTGTGGCAATAGGCCTATTAATGCCCAACTCTCACCCTGAAGGCAGAGAACCTGCAGGATACAAACTTATTCCTGTTGCTGTTGAACTAAAATATGGCTTAGAAATAAATAAATAGATAGCTAGATAGCTAAATAAATGAGCTACAAACACATAAAAACACAGGTATCTAACTTCTCTCTTTCAAAAAAATAAAACACTGAAGGTCTGGTAGCTCCAGGCTTACCTTCTCTCTGACTCTAAGCAAATGCTGGAGCCATTTCTCATGTAGGCTGGAAGGAAGGGACCCACCCAACACATTTGACTATTGACCATTCTTTTCAGTCTTACTCAGGGTATCTTACAGTATTTTAAAACTAAAGTATGTATTAAAAAATGAAAAGCACAACATAAAAAACAAATCACAATAAAAAATTATATACAATATTAATTTTAGGCTACAAACAGATGACCCAAATAATTCTGTGAAAACAAGTCAAAGATGACAAATGAAAGAAAAAATAACAAATCTGAAACCAGGGGTGACATAACCACAGTGAGGAAATAGTGCATGTATACACCACTTTAAGAATCTAGAAGAATTTCTCAGAGGTCACCAAGATCAATTGGCAAAATATAGGCCATAAAGACAGTGTTATACATCCTACTTAGGTGACTAGCAATTAAGTTTTAAAAGCCCGTGGAACAGCCATCTAATAAGCAACTACTATCCCCCCCACCCCCACCCCAGGATAAAGAATGATGAAAAGTGAAAACCATATAAACAATTAGTCCCATGGGCCATACAAACATCATTGAGACCAAGAGAAGTAGATGGTGCCTGCCCACCACTACCAACTGCTCTGCGAAGGATCACATTAGAAGATCCTGGATAGAACAGGACAAAACCGCGAAATAAAACCTCAGTTAGTTGGATAGTGGCTGGTGGAACTCCCAAGACAATGGCTCTTAGTCACTCTTCAGGTCTGGATCTGAACTCAGCTCCATGTTAGAATAATCAACCATTTAAGATCAAAAGAACTGCATTTACAAAAGGAAAACCATTCAAAGGGCTAGGGGAAAAGAACAGAAATAAGAAACACAGGGAGGCAGAGGGCTAAGTGATGGTACTTTGAGGGGATTACAATGGATGAGTTGAAACAAAATGTGTATGAACCGTTAAATGTAAAACTGCTGATCTGCTCTGTAAGCTTTCACCTAAATCACAAAGTTTAAAAGTAAATAAAACAGCAATTTGATTCTACATTGCTAGTAAAATATACCCTATAAACAAAAAAAAATTTAACCTTTCATCAGAAAGCATGCCGTTTGGTTAAGCTCTAGCACTGTCATTCTGACACTACTGGATGCATATAGTGGGGAACAGAAAACAAATAACTATATTAGTGTCACATGACCACAATGTCACAATAATACTGACAATAACCATATTGAGAGGGAGCTGCCAGAAGTTCAGGATGGATTCAGAAGTGGATGTGGAACAAGGATATCATTGGCTGAATCTTGGCTGAAAGCAGAGAATACCAGAACGACATTCACTTGTGTTTTATTGACTACACTACGGCATTTAACTGTGGACCACAATAAACTATGGGCAGCTTTTGAGAATGGGCATCCCAGAACACCACACTGTGCTCCTGTGGAACCTCTATGTGGATCAAGAGGGAGTTGTACAATTAGAATAAGGGTTTTAAATCAGGAAAGGTGTGTGTCAGGGTTGTATTCTCTCACTATACTTACTCAATCTGTGTGCTAAGCAAATAATCACAGAAGCTGAATTATTTAAAGAATGGCCATCAAGATTGGGGGAAAATATACATATAACACAACTCTGCTTGTTTAAAGTCAGAAAGACATGAAGCTCTTGCTAAGGAAGATGAAGTATTGCAGCCTTTAGTATGGATTACAACTCAATGTAAAGAAAACCAAAATCCTCACAACTGAACCAGTTAGTAACATTATGATAAATGGGGAAAAGCCAAAGATTTTGTCTTGCTTGGATTCACAATCAATACTCAAGGAAGCAGTCATCAAGAGATCAAACGACACATTGCAAGGGTAAGTCTGGTGCACAAGACAACTTTAAAGTCATGAAAAGCAAGGGTGTGACTTGGAAGACTAAGATGCACTGATCCAAGCCATGGTACTGGCAATCATCTCACATGCATGTGAAAGTTGTACATTGAATAAAGACTGAAGAATCAATGCATTTGAATTATGGTGCTATCAAAGAATATCGAAAGTACCAAGAACAAATAAATGTGTCCAGAACGCTACTTAGAGGCAAGCATTGTGAGATGTCACCTCATGATCATCCTTTATCTCCCCCACCCCCCCTCCTGCCCCGCTGCACAATAGCATGTGACTGCATGAGACTGAAGAGAGACTTATGGACCATATCGGACTTATGGACTTCAGCTGTATTGGGCTGGGATGTTTTCATGCTATACAATTGCTTCTTGGTATAAAGCTCTTCCTTACACATGTATGAGTGTCACTGGATTTGCTTCTCTAGTCAACCCGGCCTAACACACACGTATTATCAGGAGACCAGTCCCCGGAGAAGGACCATCATGCTTGCTAAAGGAGCAAGGCATGAGAAAAGTGGAAGACCTTTGGCAAGATAAATTGACACACTGGCTACATCGATGGACTCACACCTAAGAACAATCGTGAGATGAAGCCGGACAAGGCAGTGTTTTGTTCTGCTGCACATGGGGTCGCTATGAGTTGGAACTGGTAGGACAGCCCCAAGCCACCACCCCAATGGTGCTGTTGATAACTGGTTTATAGCATGGAAGAAAGGAGATACAGATGTAAATCAAGAAAATGAACAAAAATTCCTGGATCCTAAGCATGAACATGACCTAAACAATCTTTATAAGAAAAAGTTCAACTTATTTCTTAGCTCTGTTAACAGAAAAGGCCTACATAATCGACTCACTCAGTAAGAATAAGCACCATATTTGTGCAGATTGTGGTCTTAAAATGCCATTTCCCACTCAAA
This sequence comes from Tenrec ecaudatus, assembly GCF_050624435.1. Classification (NCBI taxonomy): domain Eukaryota; kingdom Metazoa; phylum Chordata; class Mammalia; order Afrosoricida; family Tenrecidae; genus Tenrec; species Tenrec ecaudatus. The sequence continues at coordinate 137,162,152 of NC_134536.1, read as the reverse complement.
GACTTCTTGGGAGAAAAGGTTCATAGTTTCCTAGTCAGGCACAAACAAGGTGTACTAGATGAAACTGGAATGTATTATCTCATACCCCAGAGCAAAAAAGCTAACAAATTCACCTCAGGTTGAATCAAACAGATCCAGGCACCATGATAAAAGAAGCTCCATTGGCCACAAATGGGGCACACAATAAAAATACACGCCAGCTACAAAAGACCACATATTGTAGGTTCCATTTATATAATGGATTCCAGAAAGTTCATGGGAAAATTGACTTAAAAGATCACTCTATTTTTCCATGAACTTTTTGAAACCCTCTCTTATGAAACATCTAGACTAGGCAAATCTGTAAAGAAAGTGGTTGCCTAGAGCTGGGGTGAAAGAAGGGAAATGGGGAGTGGCCAGATTCCTTTCTGGGATAATGAAAATGTTCTAGGCTCAAGAATGTGGTGACAATATACAACTCTGTGAACACACCAAAAACCGGTCCATTTTTCAACCTTTGAATGAGCGAATTTTATTTCAATTGCTAACAAAAAGGTGCTACTTTGTGCCAAGCATCAAAAGCATCATTATTGCTATTATTGCATTATGTTAAAGATAATTTATCTGGAAGTGTTTCTTTATGTTTTTTTCTGCACAGAAAGATACACTATATACTATAACAATCCAATATTAGATTGGAATCATACATAACTGTTCTGATGTAGGTTCAAATACCACTTAAAGACCAACTTTGGGGTAGTAGAAATGATTTGTACCCTTATTTGAAATTTCCATAATAAAAATTTTTTAAAGACAATGAAAATGCAAATTCTACATCATCAGCCTATTAGTATATAATGCTATTCCATTTCACATCTTTGAAGTAAGGACACATCTTACAAGCAACAACACATCAGTTTGGTAGTATCTTCTCTTACTAGTATACAGTGTTTTAAAATTGACAGCACCTTAAATTCAATTAAAAACTGTCAAGATAACAAAAATGAAATAAGTTCTCAAATCAGCATTAGTGGTAGGGAAAACATGGAGATTAGAGGGCAAAATTCTCAAGGTAGGGGGAAAAAGCCCAACACTTGCTACAGTTTCCCCACAAATACCTATGTGGGGACTTCAAAGGTTTGTGGAAAAATGGAATTAAATATAATGGAATTGTTTGCATTAAAATTTTGAAGTCCCGAGGTTGTGTGTGTGTGTTTAATAGGGACTAAAATAAATTATGGCACTCAGTGACATCAAGTTGATTCCAACACACAGCGACCCTGTAGGACAGAGTAAAACTGCCCCTGCGGACTTCCCAGACTGTACCTCTACAGAAGTAAAAAGCCTCATCTCTTTTCCAAGGAGTAGCTGGTGGTTTTGAACTGCTGACCTTTCAGTTAGCAACCCAATGCATAACCCACTACAGCACCATTTAATGAAATCCTGGGTGAGACTCCTTCATGCAGCCTAACACAGAACCATTTCTGAAGATTTAGTGGGGTGGGGGGGAGGGGAGAAGACTACTTAATAGAACTGATCAAGAGCCAATTTCTTTCAAGTTAACATGTGCTACTCCCTTCTGCATAAAAATGTTGGAAACATTTTTTAAGTATTTTCCCTTCTCAAACCTCAATTTTTATTTTTGGAAAATTAAGAAATGAAACCATTAACTCCCTTCTGATCCCGCAGATCAATTGAGTGTTGAAATGAGCAAAAGCATTTCCACCACTCAAATAAATTAAGGTTACTACCAAATTTACACTAAGCCCATAAGATTCTTTAACTGCAAACAAAGTGAAAATTACTGTCCACACTAATTTCCTGAGCCAAGTAATAAAACCAGGTATGAAATCCACTCTGAAATTATGTTCCTTGAAAGCAATTTCAAAAATAGATTAAATTCTAAGAGCTGAGGGTAAACAGAAAAAAGCTCTAGTACAGTTACTAGTATACACAATGAAAACCAAGTCTGCAAAGGGAGATTAAAGCACTATGTACTTCCGCAGACATGAGCCACTGGGCCACAAAATGGTACTCAAACACCCCAGTCCCCCAAGGTCCTTCACCCTCTTCACTCAAACCCTACTCTATTTGTCCTCAGACATACCATGAAGCATCAATAACTGGAGAGAGACAGCTAGTACTCAGGGCTTTGCAGAATGCCTAATCTGGGGTTGAATCCTTTATAAGCTTCTAAATGAGTAACCTAGCAAACCTCACTTTCCTAATCTGTACAGGGAAACTAACGTTAGTTTAAAAAAAGTAGCATTTCAAAAACTGAAATGGAGGAATTATTCAAATAAGACAACTTTAAAATAGTTCAGCAGTCAAAGAACTCAAAGGAAACAAAATCACAATAGCACGAGGCTGGCTGGCAGGAGCTCTGGATTCCCGATCTGCCTCTGCTATAGCCAGCTTCGAGATCCCAGGTACATGATTTCATGTTCTCTGGGTTCGGGTTTTAAAATCTATAAAATCGGGGGACCAAAATTGCTTTCTAGCTATATCACCATTTATGATTACATTACCCACCCTTTATCTTCCCTCTTACCACAAAAAAGGAGGAAAGGCACAAAATAACAGAGCCCTGGTGGAGTAGTGGTTGCACATCGGGCTGCTTCCCACAGATGAGTTCTAAACCACCAGCCACTCTGCAGGAGAAACACAGGGTGGAGTGGTGTTCCACCCCCATAAGGTCTCTGAAACTATAGGGGCAGTTTTACCCTGTCCTACAGGGTGGCTTGTTATGAGTCAGAATTGACTTGATAGCAGGGAACTTGGTTTTGGTCTATGTACTGTTATACATTAACCTATGAAAGCTGGAATCTACGTTAAGTAGAAACCCTTCATACAAGGTAAATACAAATATTTTCCACTAAAATAAGCACCAGAAATGGTAAGACTGTACTCTGTCACTTTTTGTAACACATTCCTATCAGCTTCATAAGAAATAGCAAAACTAAGGGACAGGGGGAGAAAAACAACTCAAATGCCCACTTCATACTAGAACCTGGGTAGCCCCTTGTTCTTCCCATGAAATCAAGCTAGGCTAAAAATTGACTCTACACAGACTATCATAAGTAAATGTGTCCATATATATATTAAACACACTTCAGTGCTCTAGTCAGCAAGCACATTACAAAAGATTTCATAAGACAGATGCTAGAAATGGAGCAAGAGTTGAGGTCATGTACCTCTTTAACTGCCTTGAAAGATAAAATGTAATTATGTATGCTCCCTAACATTTGGTATCACCCAAATGAACACACACACATCCACACCCTGATATTGTCATTCATTAGGGTAACCTCAGAAAGCCTTTGAAATGTCATTTATTATCACATAATGACTTCAAACCAAACAACTGTGGTTGAGTCCATTTTGACCCAGAACAGCCCTTTTGGGCAGAGTAGAACTGCCCCCTGTGGGTTTCCAAGGTTAAAAATCTTTCGGGAAGCAGAAAGCCTTTATTTCTCCCACAAAGCCGCGAGTGGTTTCAAACTACCGACCTTGCGGTGAGTAGACCAAGGAGTAACCCTCTATGCCACCAGGGCTCCTTCCCAGATACAATTAGAGCGCACCAAAAACCGGAAAGGCAGAGAAAGCCGCCAAGGCATCAAGGAGATGGAAAACTGTCAGCTACTTAACGCAAGCACAATCAACAACAGAAAGGTGGGTCAAGGGAGGCAGCGGTCAGTGTTAAGACATGAAAATACTAATATTTATAATTTATCAAGGGATCACCAGGGTGGGAGGGTGGGAGAAGGAGGGGGAGGAAAGGAGCTGATAGCAAGGGCTCAAACAGAAAGAAAATGTTTAGAAAACGATGATGGCAACATATGTACAAATGTGCTTGGTGTGGATTGTTTATAACAGCTTTAAGAGCCCCCAATAAAATTATTTTTTTAAACAGAATTAGATGGGCAATTCTTTTTCTTTCCAAATACAGATTATCTAAAAGCGGATTTCCGAGACCCCATCCAGTGCAAATATTAGCACAAGCAAGAGTTCTTTTAACTAAGCCTCCCAAGCAAAAGCCTTCTCTGGGGTGCTTCTAGCAGGCTGTGACGGGCTACCTCGGTGTGGCACCACCCTTGTGCATCCTGCTGATAAATCCGGGCATGTGGCACTTGCTACACTAGCCTGCATCGCCAGTTGTGGTAGGGAGCTCAAGAACTTCCCCCTCACTTAGGTGATGGCCGCTCGGCTCGCTCGGAGGGGTACCTGCGCTTCAGCAGGCGGTTCAGAGAGTAGCAGGGGCGGACTGCGACGGGCCTGTAAGCACACCGCCAGGCTCAGGCTCAGGAAGTTGACTAGCCCGGGGGAGCGCGCCAAGCCCTCTTCCAAGAGAAGCGTGTCGTTGGCACAGCCTAAAGTAAACACGGAAAATTCATTCAAGAATTTCCTGACGGGCCTACTGTGCTGATGCTGGAGGCAAGTTATGGCACTGGAAGGGAATACTGAAGGAACACACGCTCACAACATAACACACACGCCCCACCACCCAGTGCGCTCCCGTCATTCGGCGGAGAACTGTCCCAGGCTGGAAACCTTTAGGGAGCAGGCGGCCCCCCGCTGTCTCCCCCAGAGCAGCTGGTGCGTTTGCATCGCAACCCAGCGCTTTAGCCACTGCGCCACCGGGACTGCCTCGGGAGGACAGTGAAGGCGCTGGGCAGGTCTAGAAAATGGCCCTGAGTTCACCAACAAACGGATCGTGGTCAACCCGCGCTGGATGGGCAGCCCCGAGCGAAGAAGGTGGTGCCTTCCTCTCTGGCGTGGCGGCGTGGCGTGTCCCAGGAGGCTCCGCTCCCCCCGGTGGCCCTTTCCTGAAGGCCTCGGGTTGCCAGGACCAGACCCAGGCCTGGCGTTCGGCGACCAGCACCCTGGCACATGGGAGAGGCCATGTGGCCGGGGCCGCAGGCTGCCCACACCCGGCGCCCGAGAGGGGATTGGAAACGAGAGCGCAGCGGCGGGACGCAAACCCAGAAGAACGGGGTGGCGGGGTTCGAGACTCACTTCCTTTGGGCTTTGTCCTTCTTGGCCTTGGTCCTTTTCTTTCGGGCCTGGAGCGCAAGCACTGCAGGAGAGAGGGATTGATGAAGGGGGAAGGTGGAAGGAAGCAGGCGACCAAGGTAAGGGTGGAGACCTAGCAGGGGTGCCAGGCCCAAGTGCACGGCCGGCCTCGAGGGCGGCTCCGGGGCGAGCGCCGCGGCTTCGGCGGGGCGGGCGGCCGGGGGGCGGGCTGCCCACGGGGCGCGGAGCAGCGCCCAGGCGGAATGCCTCGGGGGAAGGTCGGGCCGCGTCAGGGGACCGGCAGGCGTGGGCCGGCCTCGCCCGCCCGGGACCGAGCTCTGCGGTGGCCTCAAGGCTCCCGCCCGCAGGTCGGAGAACAAGAGGCGGCGGGGGCCGGCGCGGGAGGACGCCCCGGCTTGAGGGGCGCGGAGTGGCAGCACAGCGGCGGGGGGTGAGGGGCGTCCGCCACCTCAATGGAGAGGGGCGCCGCACGCCCAGGGACCGGACCACCGCGGTTACGCGGAGCTCCCGGCACTGACCCGGGCCTCGCCCCGAAGGCCGTTGCCCCTCGTGGCGGAGGCCGACCCACTGCTCACCTTTCCGCTCCATTGCGAGACCGGTAACCGCCAGGCGCCTGCGCACTCGTGTGGCGGCGACTCCAGCTCCCGCCGCGGCCCAAAAGCCAGCCCGCGCACACCCCGCCCCCAGGCCCCGCCCAGCCCAGCCCCGCCCACGACGCGGCGCGCCTGCGCGTTGGGCTCGGATTCTACCACCTGCTCTCGAGGAGGGGGGCGCCGTGAGCAATGGGAGGATGGCGGGGAAATGGAACTTTCGAGTCTGAACGCCCAGGAGGTGTGGGCCGGCGTAGCTTGAAGGGGCCATTTCGTGTCGTTTACCCACAGGTAGCCCCTAAGGAAAAAGGCCGAGGAACGCGGCAGTGAGGGTTCCCAGCGGGCCAAGTCCGAGCCCCGCAGTCAACGGGATCTGCCTCAGTTTTCTGGTCTGTAAAATGGAATTAATTAGGCGTGTCCCAGTCTCTCGAGACACTGTTTAAGGGAATTGGGAGGGGGGCTGGGGTGGTCGAAGATTTCTTGTGAGAGAGAGGGAGAAGAAATAACAGCAGTGACAATGATGGAATGGATTGTTTAAAGAGTGGAAACTTTAAAAGTAAGTTTTCTCTTTCATTTTAAAGTTTAAATGAAGGCTGTTGGAGGAAAGCGAACTATGCAAGAATAAGTCAACGTTTCGTGGTCTCTCATGTTCCGACTTTCTGCCTCGTCAGTACATTATAACCCAAGTTGTCAAAGTTCCTTTGGAGTGTGCTTCCCGCTTTCCCAAATGCTTGATCTCATGAGACGTTCCTGACAACTGGAAAGGCAAGATACTTACTACTGCCACTAAACTAAGATTTAGAATGTTGGTATCCTTTACAAATCCGGCTAGACCAGAGCATGTATACACTGTTACAGATAGAACTCTCCACACAGGGAATCCAGGACAGATAAAACCCCTCAGGAACAATAATGGGAGGGTGGGGGGAAGGTAGGGGGAGAAAGGGAGCACTGATCACAATGATTGATGTATAACATACCCCCTCCCCCAGGGAGGACAAACAACAGAAACTAGGGGAAAGAGGTTGGTGTAAGATATGAAAATAATAATTTATAAATTATCAAGGGATCAGCAGGGAGGGAGGAAAAAATGAAGAGCTGATACCAAGGTCTCAAGTAGAAAGAAAATGTTTTGAAAGGGATGATGGCAACATATGTACAAATGTGCTTGACACGATGGATGTATGGGTTGTTATAGAGCTGTAAGCCCTCAATAAAATGATTTTTTTTAATGTTGGTATTCTGACCAATGACTAAATCATCAGGCCCTTATAGTAAAGCAGGTCAACGCATAAAGGGCTGCATCCAGGGCCTGATTAGGGCACTAGAAGGCCATAAACAATGATAATCTGACCATCTGTCAGGCACTTTTCTATGCTGACTCACCAATTCCAATGGGTACTTAAGTGTGTCAACAAGAATGGTGTAACTTTTTGAATGCAACTGTAATATTAGTTGCCGTGTGCCATTTTACTGAAATGAGTTAAACTGGATTGTAAAATATTTAGTGGGTGCAGGGTACTGAGTTTTTTTTAGTAAATATCACATTTTTCACATAAGAAACACCCCACCTATTCTCCAAAACCGAAAATGAGTCCATCATCATCATTGTTCAAAAATCAACATTAAATTCTGCTTATCACCCACAACCAAAAATTGACTTTCACTAATTTTGCTCATACTTCTATTTTGATGCTTCTTGTAACAAATACTATAATTATAAATGTAATGAACATGTGATAATATCAAGCCCTAAGTAACACATGATAAACAACAAAACTTGATACATAAGCTAAAAAATTTCCTACTAGGTAAATTTCCAGTGTTTTTTTTTTCATGTTTGCTATGTTAGTATTATTACATTATTGTCCACGTTAGTATTATATTAAATGTATGCTACATTGCTTTTATGTGTATGCCACACATTTTAAAGTTAAAATCATAAATTTTATTTTTACAAAAGTTAAGATATAACTGCATAAATGTTATGCAGTTAAAAAACAACTTGATTGAATTCACTGTAATAATCAATTTACTCAAGTTCCCTTGCTTCTTCGAGTCATCTGGGTCTACAGTTTCCATTGGATGTTTACCAGACGTGTACAAGCACATACCCTTGAGTTGGTATCTTGGTGGAGAGCATTACTGGGCATCCTGGCTGAAGTTGCTAGATCAACAGCCATGGATGTAGAAGGGAGTGTTCTCCAAGTGGGCCAGACCAATTATCTGTGAATAGAATCTGCTCTTCCGTTCATGTTGGATCCAGTTGCGTATTAGACTGCCTATTTATTAGAAAGAGTATTCCCAAGAGACCCCCTGGGGGGGAAATATTTTTTAAAGGAGCTTCAGTTACATAAGAGGGAACTTTCCGAGTCAGATATCCACAAAGTTGTTGAAGTGGTCGGGGGTTCAAGCTTAAACAGCGGGCACCTGGTGACCATGCACCATTTGCAGCCAGCACATCTCACATACCAGAACTGCTAGCAGGTTCTTCTTTTAGTGCCCTGGAAGTTCCCTCCCGCCATGGCCTTCTTTTTGCCTTGTGTCCAGTCAGCTGGGCGTCTATGAGTCTCTGCTTTGGACAAAGCTACCCCTGTTTTGTTGATGACCAAACCATGTGCTTACCTTGCTCACTGGGTGATTCAACCATAAGACTTCTTTCCCAACTACTCAGCTTTGCATTTGAGCACAAAAGAAGTCATGGAAACTATGGGCTGTTGTTGCAATAATTTGTGGATGCTGAAATAGGAATTTCCTGGAATTTTTACATGTCACGACATTGTTCTTCCTTTGATTCCGCCCCCCCCCCCAACCATTTCAGCCATTCTTGCCTGCCACTAGGTTGCCAAGCCCTGTTGTTACAGCTGGACTGACTGAATGGAACTTCTGAAAGAGAGATGAAACCAACTGCTGTAAATCCAAACCTGCCATCAAGTGGATTCACACTCATCGTGACCCCATAGGACCAAGTAGAACTGCCCCACAGGGTGTCACAGGCTGTAAATCTCTATAGAAACAAATTGCCTCATTTTTCTCCCCTTGGAGCATCTAGGTAGAGGGTTCAAACACCAGCACAGACTGGGGCTTACCAAAAAAATAACTGACTCCCTGCCAACAACTTGATTCTGACTCATAGTGACCCTAAAGGACAGAATAAAACTGCCCTTGTGTGTTTCTGAGACTAACTCTTTATGAAAGTAGAAAGCCTCATCTTTCTCCCAAGGAAAAACTGCTGGTTTCGAACTGCTGCTTGGAGGCGGGAGGGGGAACTTTTGGGACAAAATAAGTAAACCAGTTCTGCCCAGGAGGCGGCCAGTTTTGAGTTGTATCTTGGGAAATGTGTAGGATTTCTTTCCATAGGTGGAGAAGGAGATGTCAGACATTGCTGGCCAAGAAAATCGATGGAGCATAAAGCTATAAACGTAGAAGCTTGTGGGTGGGGCCCAGGGCTGTTCATGACTAAAGGGGTGAAATGGAAGGTGAGGCTGGAAAGGTAGGTCTACCACATTTGAAATATAGATAATTAATATCTGTTGCATGGAACCTGCATGATAGCATTTCTGGGCATATTCCCAAAACTGCCTTCTCCCTAGCTGAACTACATGGATTATTTTGCTCAGTAAGTCCCACCCAAGGCTCTACACATTGATTTTTGATGCTTAATGTTTGACAGCATCTCTTGGCCAAGGGAAACTGCAGCCCGGTCTTCTCATCACTCCACAGGGAGGACAGAAGGAGAGTAGGGGCAGCTGATGAAGCCTTGGAGCCCAAGGAAACCCCTGGGTTCCGAAGACAGGCTAGAACAGATAGCTGAAGAAATGTCCCAGAATCCAGTACTTCTGGATTCTGCCATTTCCATGAGTGTCAGAACCCTGCCTGCACCTAGGGCTCTATCCAGTACTTAGTAGGTGTTTGAATAATATTTGTCTAGCCAAAGACTCGCATGGGAATGCCTAGCAAATAATTGGAAATTCAGATCTGTGGTTGATGGGAAAGGTCGGAAAAGATAGAGAAACCCAGCCCAAGAGCTTGCTAAACCCCAGATGGGTGACTGCCATTCCCTCAAGAAAGGAAACGAGCTTAGCTTGGCAGGATTCTGACTCGGATGCTGAGAGACTAGGGCTTCTTTCTCTGAAAGCTTGCAAACCATCTGTTAAACGACTCGAGAATTTTTCCAGAGTCACCGTCAAGTTCATTGGACTAAATTCCAAGAATGTGATCTCGTTTCTCCTTTTTGGCATCTGCTTGTCCCCATTTTCCTACCCGTCCGTGCTCTCAAAAATCACCACAGTTGTTCACACACACACACTCCTCTCTCTCTCTCTCTCTCTCTCTCTCTCTCTCTCTCTCTCTCTCTCTCTCTCTCTCCTTCTCTCGCTCTCCCTCTCTCGCTCTCGTTCTCGCTCTCTCTAGGGCCACCCCTTACTTTGCACTTCCTGCTTTAATTGCAGTTATTTGTTTTGTTTGTTGTTGTTTTCAATCACTTTATTTTAGCAGTTTCACCGAGCTTAGCATATTCTGGACTTGACCTACCCAGACTTCCACCCTTCTTAAAGGTGGTGGCCCATTCTTCGGTGTTCCATCTCGGCTACGTGCGCACTCCCTCGCCGCCAGCTGCTTTTCTACAAGCTCTTCTCAAAGAGGGCTTCTTCAAACAGCATGGGGGAGTCCTAATTCTGGCTGCTCAGTGGCATTGTCAGATTTTCGTTTCCCATCTTGGAACGTAACTTATTTTTTATGAGACTGTTCTAACCTCTCCCTTTGTTCACCTTTGGATTTTTTTGAAATCTGATTTATTGGCCTTTAGGACACATGTTTCCACACAGCCGACAGCCCCCTGCCTTGCTTTCCACAAACACTAACACTTTGTTAAAAGTGTGAGTTTCGGTTTCACCCAAAGTAGCACTTCCCATGATGGTCCCCTCTAGTGGTGTAGTAGGTTACACATTGGGCTGCTAACTGCAAGGTCAGCAGTTTGAAACCAGCAGCCTCTCAAAGGGAGAAAGAGGAGGTGTTCTACTCTTGTACAGACTGACAGTCTCAGAAACCCAAGGGACAGTCCTACCCTGTCCTAAGAGTCAGAATCAACTTGATGAAAGTGAATTTTGAAATGTCTTGTAAGCAAACAGCAGGAGGTGAACTTTTTAATGTTGTTCCTGTTCATTTTATTTTTTTAAAATCATTTTATTGGGTGCTTGTACAGCTGCTTACCACAATCCATACATACATCAATTGTGTAAAGAACATTTGTACATTCATTGCCCTCATCATTCTCAAAACATTTGCTCTCCCCTTAAGCCCCTGGCATCAGCTCCTCATTTCCCCCCCCCCTCCTTCATCCTCCCTCATGAACCCTTGATAATTTATAAAAAATTATTATTTTTGTCATATCTAACACTGTCTGATGTCTCTCTTCACCCACTTTTCTGTAGTCCATCCCCCAGGGAGCAGGTTATATGTAGATCATTGTATTTGGTTCCACCTTTCCACCCCACCCTCCCTCCATGAGAAAATGAGCATTTTTATCAGATGCTTGATTTTGAATAAAATAAGATTCCCAGTAGGTGTCTGCAGAATTGAGAAACCCTAACAGAACAGTAACTTGCCATTGTGATCATTGGAGTATGTTGTGTATTCTGTGCTTGGGTAGCAGGAAACACATATTTGAAGCTAAGGACTGCACGGAGGTATGGATAAGAGTGATGGGAAACCAACAAGGGAAGGTGAGCTAGCTGGGGTCAGCTGGGAGTCTTTACCACCCCTAGGCCTAAAGGGGCAGGGAGAAAAAGGACTCTTTACCAGGACCCAGGGAGAGGTGTCGCTGTTGGAAAGAGCTGCCAGGCAACAGCAGTGCCCTTTGATAAAGGGACTTAATGATGGCCAGCTGGGAGAGAGCAGGGAAATAAATGCACAGCTGTTACAGATTGAGTTGTATCTACCACCACCCCTCCAGCCCCCCCAAATATGTGTTGTCAGTCCTCATCCCCTGTACCTGTGCCAGAGGAAGCCTTGGTGACACAATGGCTCCTAACCAAAACGTCAGTGGTGTGAACTTTGCCGGAGAAAGATGTGGCAGTCTGCTTCAGGTAAGATTTAGTCCTGGGAACGCCATAGGACAATTCTCCTCAATCCTAATGGGTGGTTATGAATCGGGCCAGGCCTGAGGATGCAAGCTCATTTGGGAAGGGGCTTCTCTGCTGGTATGTGATTAGGGCCATATCAGGTGTGTCCTTAAACTACTAACTTTTGAGATCTAAAAGATCAGCTGAAAAAAAAAAAAAAAAGATCAGCTGAGCCAAAGAGAAAGCAATAAAGAAATGCATTAGCTACAGCAACTGAAATCAGAGAGACTGCCATCCAGTCTCTTCTTCTGACATAGCAACCCTGTAGGATGGGGTAGAGCGGGGCTTGTGAGTCTCTGAGACTGTACAGTGCTACAGGAATAGAAAGCCACCCCATCGTTCTCACTCAGAGAAGCTGGTGGTTTTGACCTGCTGACTTTGTGGTTAGCAGCCCAACACATTACCACTAGGCCACCAGGGCACCTCTCCCTTAGAGCCAGTGCCCTGAATAAGGACCTCCAGCCTTGTTGGAAACCCTGGTGACCCAGTGTTAGAAGTTCGGTTGCTGATTGTCAGGTCAGCAGTTTGAGGCCACCAGCTGCTCCACAGAGGAAGATGAGGCTTTCTACCCCTGTAAAGAAGTCTTAGAAACCCACAGGGGCAGTTCTGCCTTCCTGCCCTGGGGGCCTTTATGAGTTGGAGATACATTGGGTGGCAGTGAGTTTGAGGAGTTTTTGTTTTTTGAGTCTCTTAAAACTCAGAAAGTAAAAATAAATAATAAAAACTCAGAAAGTAAATGTCTGTTCTTTAAAACCACCCAGGTGTGGTTTTGCGATTACAGCACCCTCTCTCTCCCCGCTCTGAGGCTAACACCACCCAGTGGCAGAACTCAACTGAAAGCTAGAAGGTAGGTGAGCCTGGGTGGCGCCCTCTAAGCAAGCCAGTCTCTCAGGCCACAGCCTCCACAAGGCGGAGCGACAAACAGAGCATGCAGCACAGCCTGTCGGAGCAGTCTGTAGGGTACACCCAAACCAGTTAGCCCTTTCCAAGCAGGTAAATCAGCCTCTTGGGCCCCTACCTCCACCCCTGGTCCCTGAAGAGGCTTGAGAAGGGAAGCTGATTGGAGAGAACTCCCTTGCCAGTTTTGCTCTAGAAAAATTCAGGCTTCACAAGGCAGTTGTGCTGGGGGTGAAAGACCGGGGCCAGTAAGAGGACGAGGAGATAACAGAATAAAGGTCTTGCTTTGGTGGGGTGGGAAGGAAGGGAGCAGCTTAGAAGAGAGGCAAGCATTCTCAGAAGGAGGTGGCTGAGGGAGGTGTTGCGCACTGATCTAAGCCAATCACGCCCAAACACTTGCTGCTTTGTAGTTGATTACAATACGGGCTGGAGATGCATGAAGGGAAAGGATTTGCCTTCCCCACAACTTCACACCCAGGATATAAGGAAAACAAGTTACAAATTAAAATCTGCCTCCCACTTGGCCTTAATCTAAACAGTCACAGCAGGCAGGCACAAACAGTTCCCATGACCTGTTCTGTGAGTTCTTTGAGGCTCCTTTAGGGCACTCTGGCCACCAAAGAAAAGGTAGCAGGAATGAAAGGTTAACCCTACTCAGGTGCAACAATACCCCAGAGGTGGGGCTCTGTTTTTCTCATTGTGGGCATCAAGTAACCAGAGCTGGAGTCACACTTGGGTGCCAACCTTGAGGGTGCAGTTTCCTGCTACCTTAAATCGACTATGCTGCTCCAATTCTGATCAATGCCAGAAGTATCCAGAGAAATGAATTTTCCTCACCAAATGGGTTGCTCGACGGTGTGCGGAATAGTTTTTAGACACCAGCTATGGTTGGCAGGTTTGTTGAAGCCACCTGTGGAGGGAGGCCTCTCTGATTAAATGATCCACTGGCCACACAGCCCTGGCATGGGAATTACTGATCAGAACAAAAGCTGCACCTTGAGTATTGCTTCAACTAACTGGCACCTACAAGAAACCATGCATTCTGTGCCCAACGTGTTCATATGCCAATTTCATTTTTTTGAAGAAGTGGATTTAACTCTGTAAAATACCAATTTTTTTAAAAAGGCGATCTGGAAGTCCAACACTAGGGGGACAGGCTTATATAACCTCTCCATGAGTTGTCAAAGTAGGAAGATGTTGAAGCTCACCTAAGGTTCTGAAAATACCAGAAGAGCTTTCTGGAACACCCGTACCTGGAATATGTTTCCCTCACCTTGTTCCCTGTCATGCATCGATCGTTCACTGGTAGAATTCTCATCTTCCCTATGGGACTTGGGATCAATTCCTGGCTAAGGAATCCCATGCACAGCTAACACCTGTCAGGCTGTCAGTGGTGGATTGTGAGTCGCTATGACGCTCATGGAGAAGCCCTGGTGGCACAGTGGCTATGCATTGGGCTGTGATCTGCAAGGTCAGCAACTTGAAACCACCAGCCTCTCCAAGGGAGAAAGACAGGGTTTTCTACTCCTGTTAACAGTTATAATAAAGGAAACACACAGGCACACTCTGTCCTGTCCTGCAGGGTCACTATGAGTTGGCATCAACTCAATGGCAGTGAATTTTTGAGTGATGACACCCAACAGGTTTCAGCAATGTTTCTAGACCAAGACAGATGTGGAAGAAAAGCCTGGCAATTGCCTTCCCAAAACAAGTCTGTGAAACCCCTATGGATCCTAGCGAGTATTGAGCTCTTAAAATAATTACACTGGTATAAAGGAAACGAAATGGTCAACACTTAGCCCGAGGAAAAATGAGTAAAAAAGGAGGGAAGCTAGAGTCATGGAAGGGGAACAGCTAGAATGGAAATAAAAAGAATGTTGACACATTGTGGAAAATGTAGCATGCTGCTCAACAATGTGCGCAGAAATTGTTACACGTGAAACCAATTTGTGTAAACTTTCGTTTAAAACATGACAAAGTATCTTTTGAATCTTATAGATTACAATGGTCCAATACTCAGCTAGCCCAAGACTGGGCACTCTTTTGTTCTGTGTATGGGAGTATTCATGACACTCCCATGCATGGGATCCCGTGAGCCAGGGACCAGTTCAATGGCAGCCAGCCCCAGCAGCCTTCATCCCATGGATGAATGCCAAAGTGCTTGTTGTTTGGTTGGTTTTTAACTATTTATTGTGAATAGGGCGAAGGCTTACAGAGCACATTACTTTTCCAATCAACAATTCAACCACATCTTATTTCGTGCCATTGATTGCAATCCTCGCAATGTAATATCACTTTCCCACGTCCTCCCTGGGTGTCTCTGTTTCCATCCCTCCACCTTTCCTGCTCCTTCTTGCCTTCTGCACTTTGCCCTTGGGCAAATGCTTCCCTCTGATATGATGGTTAATTATTCAGAGGAGTACATAGTATGTTAATGTTTTTGTTCACCACATAGACCTCTTCATTGTTTGGCTGAAACTTTAGTCACGGGAGAATGCCAGAGTGTTTTAAAGTACATTATATCATGGGGCAGGGGTTCTCCTAGGAAGCTCCCAAGTCAGGTAAAGATGCCCCCTGGTACACTTAACATTTCCAGGGGACTTGTACCATTACAGAGAATAGACCTAAGATCAAAAGGCTCCCAATTTCTGAACAGGGCATAGACCTCCTGATTCTTGTGTGACCCTGGAGAGAAAAGTTCCAATAATGAGTGGAATTTAATTTCATCTTAGAAGGATCAGGATCACCTGCTATGCCATATTCAGGAGCCCTGGTGGCATAGTGGTTATACATTGGGCTGTTAACCACAGGTCAGCAGTTCAAGTTCACCAGTCACTCCATGGGGGGGGGGGGATATGAAGCTTTCTGCTCCTGCAAAGAGTGACAGTCTCAGAAACCCACAAGGGCAGTTCTACCCTGGCCTGTAGGGTTACTACAAGTCAAAATCAACTTATAAGCAGTTAAGAGATGCAGTGTTCAAGCCATCTTTCTCCATGTATGGGATACCATATTTCACATACACTCCACCATGTGCACAGCCTCCTAACCAACATTGACTGAGTATTCACCACATGTGAGCTTTGGGCTAAGAGCTTCACGAAATGAAAAGAAGAAACATAGTCCTTGTCCTGTAGGATTTAATAGCTCACTCTTCTATAATAATTATTATTTATGCCACATGGTTTTCCCTCGGCTTTCAGACAACCCTGTGAAATAGGTGCTTGCCTGTGTTTGACAGATGAGCCGGATGAGGCAGAGCCAAGGTTCTTCATTCTAGGCAGAGTCTTGAATCTCAGCACCCAGGCTATAGAATTCATATTCTTAACCACTACCTTATGTTGCCAGTTAGAGATTGAATTATGCCCCACCCACCCCCTAAATATGTGGTGCTAATCCAAAACACTAACCGGTGGTTATAAATTGATTTGCGCGTGGGTTGCCTTTGTGTGATAATAAGGTAGCAATAGTAGAAGGTATATCTCTTTAGAGAGATGCAAGAGATTAAACAAGTGAGCAAAGCAGAGATGGGGTGAGATAGGTGTCAAGCAAGATAGAGATCTTCAAGGAATTGGGGGAGTAAGCCAGAGAGAAAGGAGCTCTTCAGAACTGACAGAGGAAGAAAGCCTTCCCCTAGAACTGGTACCCTAAATTCAGGCTTCTAGCCTCTTGGGCTGTGAGAAAATAAATTGTGGTTTGTTAAAGGCATCCACTTGTGAGATTTCTCATAAGGAGCATCGGATAACTAAGACATCACTTACTCAGTGTAGTGGAGGGATGGATGCAAAACAAATAATTCAATGCAATCCAGATAATTAAATTTACAAACTACCATGGGAATATCCATACACACCAAGAGAGTTTTTTAAAAACTACCCCTCCACAAGAGACACCGACCAACCAGTAAAGTCAGTGATGAATAAATTGATGAATTCTACTAATTTCTTCAATTTGAAGTTGATCAAACATGCAATGAAGATGTATTAATAATTGATGGCAATTGGAATGTGAAAGTTACAAACCAAGAGGAAATCAGTAGTTGGAAAATATGGTTTGGGTGATAGAACAAAGTTTGGATCACATTTTAGAACTTTGCAAGACCAATGACTTCAGGAACCCTGGTGGTGTAGTGATTACAAGGGTGTGTGTGAACAACATGGTCATCAGTTTGAAACCACTAGTAGCTCCACAGGAGAAAGATTGGGCTTTCTACTCTCATGAACAGTCTCAGAAACCCATGGGGAGGGAGAGGACAGGGCTATGAGTCTACATTGACTTGATGACAGTGAGTTTGATTTTTTTTGGAATGACTGCTTCATGTAAATTTTCCCCCAAAAGAGTATAAATAAACAACTCACCAGAGAGAATACAAAGGAATCAAATCACATGAACTTTCACCAGATGGAAAACACAGGAATTAAATCTGTGAGAAGAAATGATGGAGAAGCTTGATATCATCAGCCAACATAAGTCCAGGAACTGACTTCAGAACAGCCCATCAATTGCTCGTGTAGAATTCAGGTTGAAGCTGGAGAAAATTAAAACAAGTCTATGAGAGCCAAATACAACATTGGATATATCCCACCTGAATTTAAAGAGTGTCTCAAGATCAGATTCAACACATTGAACACTATTGACCAAAGACTTGATGAGTTATGGGATGACATCAAGAACTTCATATATCATGGATTGTGATAAGAGCTGTAAGAGCCCCCAACAAGATGATTTTTTTTCTTTAAAAAAGAAAGAACATCGTGCACAAAGAAAGAAAAACATCACTTAAAGGACAGAAAGACCAAAGTGAATGTCAGAAGAGACTCAAACTTAGCTGTGAACATATAATAGCTAAAATAAATGCAAGACATGATGAAGTAAAATAGTTGAACAGAAAAGTTCAAAGGACACCTCAAAAAGACAAAATAGACTATTGAAATGTGTAAAACCTTGGAATTAAAGAAAGCCAAAAAGAAGCCATTCAGCATATTTCAGGCTGAAAGAATTGAAGAAAAATGTCAAGCCTTGATTTGAAGTACTGAAGGATCCCATGAGCAAAATATTGAATAATGCCTACAGAAAGCATCAAAAGAAGATGGAAGGGCTTTGCAGAATCAGAGGCAGAAGGATGCCAGTTCAGGAAGGACTGTCTGAAGGCTGGGCCTCACACCATGATCCAGCCCACCAAGAGTAACCCACAATGCCCTCACCACCCACCATGAAAACAACAACAAAGCCTTAAGCAGAGAGAAGAAAATCAGAGACTCAAAGAAATAATTGATCCAATGGACTAATGATCGATGTTTGACCCACAGTCTCCACTACCCAGAAACCAGAAGAACTGAATGGTGCCCTAATAAATACTACTACTGGCCCAGGATGACAATGGAAGGTCATGCAGGTGCCATGAATTATTTAATGTGGTTCTTTTAGCCACCAAATGACCTTTTTCTGCATAGGTCTGGAAAGAAGGTGAGGGCAGATAATGATAAGTACTGAAATTACTAACAGTAATTACTGAATACTATCAGAAAGGCCGTTCTGCTTGGGTGAAAATGAGCCTTCTGAGAAGGAGGAGACATCTCATTACCAGTGAGAGCCAGGAGTGGAGTGCATCCTTTGAATCTGAGATCCCTGCACAGCGACTTCCTGGCTGCAGAAAGCAGTTCTGACATCAGAGGAGCAGCGCCAGCAAAACCAGAAGCCAAAACATGAAGCAGTGGTGCGTCCCATGGAGAAAATAAAACTGAGAGTTTCAGGCGAGAGGCTAGCTTGTAAAGGAGGGTACCTCTGGGCACTTCCTTGGCAGAGCTGGGCTTGCTGACCCATGGAAGCAGAGCTGAGTACCTTTGAGCTGAGGCTGACTAGAATGCTTCTGAGCATGGGGCTGCATTTACTGATCCATGGAGCTTGAGCTGAATGCTTTCAGGGCGAGACTTTAGACTGAGTGGTATCCCCCACTGGGCATTTATTTCTGCAGACCTGAAAGAATTTTGTCACATGCCCTGGTGAGAAAGAAAAAAAAACCAGAAAGAGGGCAATGAATGTACAAATGTGCTTTACACAATTGATGTATGTATGGACTGTGATAAGAGTTGTATGAGCCCCTAATAAAATGATTTTTTAAAGAAAAAAAACACATGTATCGTGAGCATTTCTCGCTTGCATTACAACCTGTCAACTTCCTTAATAAACCCTTTAATCATGAATTTTGTCTGTGATTCTGTGTAGCCATTGTAGTGGATAGCCCATTGCAGTGGAACCTAGAAATAAAACCGAGATTACTGATCTCAGACAACACAGGTCCTGGGCAGAAAGAGGGGAAAAAGTGTGGAAGTGATCAGAACCAGTCCGAGGCACAGCCACTCTGGCTGTAGCCACTGACCATGTTGAATTTGAATTCATGTAAGTCATGAATTTACTCATTAAAAGGTCTCCCACTGACCACAGTAGAGGTTCTTGGTCAGAGTAGAAGAAAGAGGTAGAAGAAAATTCAAAATAACAATAATAAGACCCCAAATCTCATAGAGACCAGTGCAAAACTTGATACTGTGTCACCTAGACACCCTTCAAACCTGGAAGTGAATCCACTCCAAGAGACTACCTTTCAGCCACTCAACATACAGACCTCTGAAGTGAACAGTAACACCTCTGAAGGATGCCCACCTCAGGACCATCGGTCACAGAACCCCAAAAGGACAGCATTTGCCCCCAAACAAAGCTCAGCAGGAAGGAAGGGGCAGGAGAGAAGGCTAAAAAAGAAAGAGGTGCTGCTA
Source organism: Tenrec ecaudatus (assembly GCF_050624435.1). Classification (NCBI taxonomy): domain Eukaryota; kingdom Metazoa; phylum Chordata; class Mammalia; order Afrosoricida; family Tenrecidae; genus Tenrec; species Tenrec ecaudatus. The sequence continues at coordinate 137,142,763 of NC_134536.1, read as the reverse complement.
ATGGAGGTGTCTGCAACCAACATCATGAAACAAAATGTATTTCCATTGTTAAATGTGAAACGAATATGCGCTGTAAAGTTTTCCCAAAACCATAATAAGAGTAAAATGAGAAAGACTAAAAAAAAAGATGTAAGGAATACAGACTCACTGTACCCAAAAGAACCAGTCAACATACTGTCATTTCCAGAGGTAGCCTATGTTCAAGAACCAATGGTATTGAAGGAAGAATTTTAAGTTGCCCTTAAGGCCCCCATGATAAACAAGTCTTCAGGAATTGACAGAATAGCTATTGAAACATTTCAGCAAAGCACCTGAGTTAGTTTATTGTGCCAAAATGGCCAATAAACACGTGGGGTTAATTGAAGGGCGCAGAGATAAATGGTTCTGTAAGCCTCGCTTTTCAAGTTCTCAAGTCTTGCTTTCTGATGGTCTTACCAGGGTGCAGCTGCTTTAGCCAGTTCCCTGCTTCAGCTGGCAAGTCTCACTTCCTGCAAGAGGAGCCACATGGACCTACCCCAATGCAGCAGCTCTGAGTGCTGGAGCAGCCCCATGGAGACCCCTGCCAGCGCTGAGATGCTTACACATTCACTGATTCAGCTTTCCTCCTGCAGTTGGTGTCATTGTGTGTCTTTTGTGAGATGGGGGAGGACTTTGTGGATTGGTGTCCTACATATGGGCTAATGTTGGACTTGTGGGCTTGGGCAGCACTGGGTTGGGATGTTTTCTTGATGTTCACTTATCCTTTATATAAATCTCTCTTTTATACATATGAACTTCTGTGGATTTGTTTCTCTAATGTACCCAGACTAACACAGCACCTAACAGCAACAACAGTAAGATCCAGAATGAGTCTGGAATGCCACTGCTGACCACTTCTACTCAATATTGTAATAGAAGCACTAGCCAGGCCATGAAACAAGATCATTGAATAAAAGGTTTCTGGATCAGGAAAACAAAAACTCATAGCCATTGAGTCAATTCTAACTCATAGTGACACTATAGGATAGAATAGAACTGCCCCTGTGGATTTCTGAGACGTTGACTTTATGAGAATAGAAAGCCCTACCTTTCTTCTACAGCATGGTTGATGGTTTAGAATTGCTGACCTTGTGGTTAGCAGCCAAACCCACAACCCCTACACCACCAGTGATTTGCAAAGAATTTGACATTTCAAAATAGAATGATCACATCTGTTTTGAATGCCATCCAGTAGAATTTATATGGCAATTTACTACAGCAGTTTGGGATGCCCGCCATCATTCATTTCCAGTGCTTCATTGGTTTGTTGAAACATTTTCATTAGTCTTCCATCATTTCCTGGAGCCTGGTTTTTGGCTAATGACTTCAGTGCAGCTTGAACTTTCTTAAGCACCATTCATTGGTTCTTGTGGTTGGAGGGGGTACCAGCCCCCCACCACTAATCACGGGTTCAGTAGGCACAATTGTATGGCTGAGATGCATGAAGATTATTATAAAGTCATTGAGAGCATGAGAGATAGAATAATGGAGTCAGACACATTTCATGGTAGCATGCTCACCTCCTGAACAGCCATGATTTCACCAGCCAGGTCCTCACACAGCATGGGCCGAGGCGAAGTGGGGCAGAGACCCGGCAGGATGCTGAGGAGGAGGCTGGAGCACCCCATTTATTGCTAACCAAGGGTTATATCTACTTCGGGGGCGTGATTGCACCTAACCGCACATCACAGGAAGGGGCAGTACCTTAGGTATACACATAGGAAGGATGTACAATGGGCATAGGCATAACAGGAAGCAGATGAGCTAGGGCTGTACACGTGATAGGAAGGGGAGGAACTATAGATATACATGTGACAAGGGCGGACCCTAGATTCATGATGGTGGCCTAGCTTCAGCCACCCTTGGGTGGGCTTCATCTCTCTGGGGTCTCTTACAAGGAAACAGACAACTACTATCCTTATCAGAAGGGAGTGGGCCCCATTTGTTGTGGGATAAACAGTGGTGACTGCTTGCTCTAGATAGTTGATAACCTTTAGGGAGAATAACCCCTGATCTACTTCTGATGACCTCCAAGTGTGTAGTCATTCACAAGCAGTAAGTTTGGCATATATTTGGGGGAGACAACTTGGGAGAAATCCTTCTCTTTCCCACAGGTTCTTCATCATGAGCCCTTTCTTGAAACAGTTGCTTGTTGACTGGTTCCTTTTGGTACAGTGGCTTGTGTATGTGGAAGACAGCTACTTGGCCAACTGTGTCAGGCCGAGTTCTTTAGAGAAGCAAAACCAGCGACTCTTGTATGTGTTTGTATATAGAAAGAGATGTATATCAAGAAATGGCTTACGCAGCTGGCCTATATTTGTCTAGTTTCCTTTTCTCAATGGTGTTTTAAAATTCTATACAATTGACTAAATTAATGACACTAGCAATAGAATTACCTTATGTCCCATGAGGATGACTTATACTGTTTTCTATCATAAAAGGATAGTGATGTCTATAAAGTGAACCAAAGACATGTACAAACTGTAGATATATGTCTGGCTTTGGGGCTTGCACTTAATTCTAGCCCTAGTTTAGGAACAGTTCATTCTTTTGACATAGCCTTGTTTGATGTTCACCCTCACGAAGAGCTCACTGAAGATATGAGTGCTATAGCAACGTGTGGTGAAGAAATCAGATGATACCCAAATGTCCGAAAGAATAGCATCTGGAGTTTTAAAGGTTTGTGTTAAAACAGTCATCTAAGTGAGACATCACCTAAATCCACATGGAAGAAGCACATTAGCCTGTGTTATCCAAGAATTATAAATAATTTCTGAGCAGAGAACTCCAGAAAGGTGTTTACTTGTGTTTTGACTATGCCAAGGCATTTGACTGTGTCCCTCATAAGAAACTATGGGTAGCTCATGCAGAACCTTCACGTGGATTAAGATGCAGTTGTACAAAAATAAAAAGGGAATCGTGCATGGAAAGGTGCGCAACAGGATTTTATCACCTTGGCATACTTATTCAATTTGTGTCTTGGGCAAATAATCGGAGAAGCTGGATTATATGAAGAAAACTGAGGCATCAGGATTGGAGGAAGGCTTATTGACAACATGTGATAAGTAGATGACATAACCTTGCTTGCTGAAAGTGAAGAGGACATTATGCACTTACTGATGAAGATCAAGGATCACAGCCTTTAGTATGGATTACAACAATACCATCCATTTAAATAGGAGGGAATTTTTTCTGGTGGGATTTATTATTACTATTTTAAAATTCATTATTAATTAGGAGTTAGTATATATATCCTATCATTTCATAGTTCAATCACATCAAGTAGTATTGTACAATTGCTAAGGAATTGTTTTGTTTAAGTTCACGGAAAATGGATTTGAAACATAATGGAAATTTCCATGAACTTGTTGAAGCCCCTTCTTGTATACAGGTATATACAGTGAAAGTTTTTTTTTTAGTCTAGAGAAATTTAAAATTATTACTCTGATCTTATATTTTTATTCCATTACCCTTTTATGGAGTTTATCATCAGGAAATATAACGCTATGCCTGAAAATCTTTTATTAATGCTATGCCTGAAAGTCTTTTATTGCTCAGCGTATACTATTTATTCACCAAGTTGTTTCTGAGTCACAGTGACTAGGTACAACAGAACAAAACACCAAATCTTGCTGCTGCAACCATTTTAAAATTATTTTCAGAATTGTGCTTCCATATGATATTAATGACATTGTTTGATATTTTCCACATTCTGGTGAATTGTCTGTCTTTGGAATTTAGAGAACATTTCAGTCAGTTGGTGAGGTAACTGTGTTCCAAAATTCTTAGCATAGATGAGTGCTTCTATAGTTGCATCAGTTTTTAAAAAGATCTCAGTTGGTCAGTGTCTCGGTGTAACTTGGCCTTCTTCCTTCAATATAATGAGTTCTTGATCAAATGGATTCTCCTATAAAACAGTTAAACACCATCCAATTAATTTTGGTTCTGTGGCTTTACTTCTTCCATCTTCATTTGGTAATTCTGACATCGTTTAATATTTTTTCCACTGAACCCCTCAATATTGCCATTCAAAGCTTGAGGTTTTTTCCTGTTCTTTCAGCTTGAGAAATGCCAAACGTGTTAACTTTTTATTTTCTAACTCTAGGTCTTTGTACATTTCATTAACATGCTTTACTTTGTCTTCTGAGTTGCCTTTTGATATCATCTGTTCATCTCTTTTACTTTACTTCTTCCATTTACTTAAGTTACTCTTTGTTCAAGGGAAAGTTTCCGTCTCTTCTGAGCCTGTCTTGATCTTTCCATTCTTTCCTGTCTTTTCAAGGACCCTTGGCATTTTTCGTGTGTGATGCCTTTATTGTTACCCCACAACTTATTTGATCTTCAGCCTTTGGTGTGCAAGCCGTCAAATCGATCCTAGAGGTGGTTTCTTTTCTTTTTTTGGTGGGGAGAGAAATGAATTTACTGCCTGCCAGGGAATTTGCACTTGATTTGGGAACAGTAACTGAAATATAGCAGAAATCTATGGTGGATAAACTGACTATAAAGTAGTACATTGGAAAGTAAAGATGTGGATCTATAACAATGATGGTAACAGTCAGAAGATTTCCATCCAGAGGTCGCAGGGATATCACTAAGAACAGGGCACCCCCCAAGACTGGGAGCTCCCTGGAGCTTGAGACATCCATGATGAGAAATTTTATGATGATGGTGCGCTTGTCCGTGGCTGCTAATATGCTGCAGTCTCCCTTGTCAGTGTTTGCTGTTTTCTTTATTCTGATTCATGGTGATTTCAGATTTTAAAGAGTAGAACTGTTCCATGGAATTTTCGTTGCTATAATCTTTTTTGAGGTGGTTTCTAAATTCAAATGGAATATACATAAAGTTGTACTTTGGCTCTCATGGATTTGTTTTAACTTTCTTCAGCTTCATCTTGAACCTTGCGTATGCTTTTCCATTTCTTTCTTTCCATAGAAGCAGCTAATCCAATTCCTGTGCATCCCATCTGGTGAGGTCCATGTTATGGTCACCATTTATTGTGTTGTTAAAAGTTATCTGCAGTGAATAGGTCATTGTTCTTCCAAAATGCTACCATATGATCTCCCGTATCACTTCTATCACTAAAGCCATGTTTTCCAACTACTGATCCGTCTTCCTTTCCAACTTTTGCATTTCAATCACCATTAATTATCACTGCATTTTGATTGCATGTTTGATCTGTTTTGGACTGTAGTAGTTGGTAAGACATCTTCATTTTCGTCATATTAGGCATATGGATAGTCTATTTTCTCTGACAGCATTGGATCTGGAGATGTTCTTTGTGATGCTGAGTGCAATGCCATTCCTCTTCAGCTGGTCGTTACTGGAATAGTTGACCACATGATTGTTCTATTCCACATGGCCAACACAGTCCATTTCTGCTCCTTCATGCCTAGCCTATCTTTAAGTATCACATTTCGTTTTTGACAACTTCCAGTTTCCTTTGATTGCTATTTGTGCATTCTGGTTATTGATAGATGTTTGCAGCTATTCTCATTAAGAGTCATGTCACATCAGCAAATGCAGCTCCATTGGTGTCATTAAGGTGGACTCTACTTTGAAGAGTTGCATTTTGAATTATTTCCAACCCGGAGTGGGGCTGGGGGAGGCTCATCTTGCAGCATTATGAGAGTAAATACTACAACAAATAATTAGTGGATTTACTTTTTTAATGAATCATTTTATTGGGGCTCATACAACTCTTATCACAATCCATACATACATCAATTGAGTAAAGCACCCTTATACATTCGTTGCCCTCATCATTCTCAAAATTTGCCTTCCACTTGGGTTCCTGGAATCAGCTGTAGAGGGATGGTTTTTATATCTGGGCTCTCAATTCTTTTTCATAGGTTTATGCATCGACCATTAGACCAGTAACAGGCTGTTTTAATTAACATAGCTGTACAGTAAATTTTTCTTTTTTTTATTTTTCCAGGGGAGAGCATGAATGCAGTCCCCCTACTACCACAAATTCTGCAGTCGAGTTTCCCACATTTGGGGAAATCACAGGGGTCAGCGCATCCGGAGTGCAATGGCTAAGCCTCACCCTGGGAAACCCTGGAAAGTAAGTTTTGACATCAGGATAAGAGAGGCTTCCTATTTTGTTCTACCTCATTATTGCTTTAGCTATTTGGGCTTCCTTCCTTTCCACATGAGGTCTTTCCATTAGTTTAAAGATTGTTGTTGTGGTTAGGATCAGGGCTGCAGGGGACCTATAGGTCAGTTTGGGTAGTAGACATTTTCATAATGTTGAGTCTTCAGTTAATGAGCCACACTTTGTTTGGAATAAACTCGAGCATGCGCTGGAACACCAGTAGCAATACTTTTGGACTTGTCCTCATAGACATAATAATGGTTGGAGCCCACTTGATGGTGGTGGGTTTGACGAGTTTCTTTTATACACAGTGGATGAGAAACCCCATTCAAATAAAATAAGTAGATGGGAAAGGAAGGGTTGTTGCTATAGCAGTAGCATCCAGTTCTTTGAGCTCCTTTCAAATAGCATGCCAAAAACCACATAGTAACCATCATCGAGCTTATTTCATGTTACACCACCTAATAGTTCCATGGCTCCTACTTCGATTTTGTCTAGCCCAAATAGTTGGAAAAGCATCAGATTTGCAAAAGATATATTACTCGGTCATTAAGTCTTGCGCTTTCTCAATCTGGATGCCAGTGTTTCAATACAGCCCTTGTCTAGACCCTTGCGAAGATTTTACACATCCTGCAATGCACTTAAGAAAGTTTAGTCGCGTGAGGAGATAGGCGCGTGTGTGTGTGTGTGTAGCCTGCCTGTACCTCTGCTTGAGTGAGAGTAGTAGTGATTCTGTGGTTGCATTCTGTCTGCTGTGTGTGTGTGTGTATGTGTGTGTGTGTGTGTGTGTGGGTGTGTGGGTGTGTGTAGCCTGCCTGTACCTCTCCCTGAGTGAGAGTAGTAGTGATTCTGTGGTTGCATTCTGTCTGGTGTGTGTGTGTGTGTGTGTGTGTGTGTGTGTGTGTGTAGCCTGCCTGTACCTCTCCCTGAATGAGAGTAGTAGTGATTCTGTGGTTGCATTCTGTCTGGTGTGTGTGTGTGTGTGTGTGTGTGTGTGTGTGTGTGTGTGTGTGTAGCCTGCCTGTACCTCTCCCTGAATGAGAGTAGTAGTGATTCTGTGGTTGCATTCTGTCTGGTGTGTGTGTGTGTGTGTGTGTGTGTGTGTGTAGCCTGCCTGTACCTCTCCCTGAGTGAGAGTAGTAGTGATTCTGTGGCTGCATTCTGTCTGCCATGTAGGAGACCCTGGTTCAATTGCCAGTCAGTTTACCACATGCATAGCCACTTCAAGAGGCTGTGTCTTGGCTTGCTATTGAGCAGATTTCAGCAGAGCTTCCTTATGAATATGGATTAGGAAGAACGTCTGGGATGCCTGTGGTTGGCATGAATTTGGGGTCAAGTTGATAGCAGTAAGTGCGTTGGGTTTGAGTAATGGGTGATAAAGGCACTCTGGGCATTTCTGTCTAGAAGAAACATGTTTCCTTCAAGGCTCACATCTGCAGGACTCCCCCAGCCAGCACAGCAGAGGCTAAGGTAAAGTGCCTGCCCTCACACCCCTTCAATGTCTCGGAAGCCACACAGGTCATCTGCAGTACAGACTCTGCTTTACACGCTGTCCTCTCTCTGCCCTGTGATTTCCTCTAGGGTGGCTCAGCACTGCCGATGGCAGGCACTTGAGTGAGCTCTATGTGAAGAAATTTGGAGGTGAACTAACAATATCACATCTTGGCCAAGACCAATCTCCCCTGAAACTGGAGAGGGAGCCATGGCCAGGGCCAGCACCAGGAAGGGATGGGGGGAGTGGGGGTGGGTCACAGTGTTTGCTGTTTATTGGGTCTGAAGACAGGACTCTAGAAACAGCCTGTAGGGCGGAGGCCAGGTACGAGCAAACCAACCAGGTGTGCCTGGCTCTCACGGGGCATTCCAGGTGGTTTGACACCCTTGAGAACAAGAAATGCAGAATTGATTGGATTGTTTCCCCTTTTAATTTAATCTAGGTACTCCCTAACTTTGGATGAAAAAAATGTATATAATTTTAGAAAGTATAGGGAGGAGAAATCCCTCTATCCCTCTAATATTCTTCATGCTTTGTAGTAAGATAAAGGGTGGGGGGGGGAAACCCAGCTCCCTGCCGTCTCATTGATTCTGATTCACAGTGATCCTAAAGGACAGGGTAGAACTGCCCATGTGAGACTGTAACTCTTTACTGGTATAGAAAGTCTCACTTTTGTCCCAAGAAGTAGCTGGTAGTTTTGAACAATGACCTCATGGTTAGCAGACCAACTCATAAACACTGTACCACCAGGGCTCCTGTTACCCTGTAGGACAAAGTAGAGTTGTTCTTCCAGAGTTTCTGATGCTGTGAATCTTTATAGGAATGGACCGCCTCATCTTTTTCTTGTGAAGCAGCTGGTGAGTCTGAACTGCTGGCTTTCTAGTTCGCAACCAAATGCTTAACTCACTGTGCCACGAGGGCACCTACAATTGTCTCTAGGGAGCAAATTGATCACATTTCCCCTACTTTTCTGTATTTCGTGGATTTTCATTGTTGAACTGGTGTCATTTTTATAGAAGGTGGCACACACATTGTGGGGGTAAAAACTAGCCCTAGACTCAATGTTAACCTAGCCAATGAAATATAAAAATTTGAAATGATGAAATTGTTTCCAAGCAATTTTATACAGGACAAACTTAAGAATGTTTTTATGAATTCAAACATGCCCAATGCTCAACAAGATAAATTTTATAATATCTAGCATGATTAATTCAACATCCAATAAAAGTAACCAGGTACGCAAAGAGGCAGAACAGCATGACCATAGTGAGAAGAAAAATCAACTAATTAAAACTAATCTAGAAATTGTACAAAAGATGAAACTAGTAGAAGAGGCATTGAAATCATTATTAAAATTGTATTCCATGTGTTCAAAAAATTAGAAGTAGTATTGAACATGTTAAGCTGCAATATGGAAGACATTTTAAAAGGTCCAGATCAAACTTTTAAAGAAGAAAATGCTAAGATTTGAGATGAAACGCGTACTGTATGGATTATCAGTACATTAGACATTAAAGAAAGGGGGGGTGGATCAGTGAGCCTGATGATAAAGCTGTAGAAACTACCCATAATGAAAACGGAAAGGAAAAGTGGGGGAGCCCTGTGGTACTGTCTGGTAGATAGGTGGTTCAAGCCTACCTACTGGTCACTCTGCAGGAGAAAGGCGAGTCTTCTGTTCCTGTAAGTCTGCAGTTGGGACTACAATGTACTCAACCTGAAGGTGCCACCTATTTCCTCCCAGGATCTTAGCTGGCCATGATAGTGGCTTCAGCAAGGGCAGTGACTGTTGGAGAGACAAGGATGGATTTATGACATAAGAGGGTGATCAGCAGGATTTTGTGACCTCTTTTTCATTTGCTTTATATTGTCATTTGATTTTTGATAAATAGTGGATCTCTTGTTTTGCATCTATTTGAACCCTCCGAGAAGATCGCAGAATTAGAAGTCGAAGAGATGAAGTAAGGGGAGCCCCTCTGAAAGATGGAGCCCTGATGCCATTGTGGGTCACTTGCTGTATAGCTCACCATAAGGGCAGCAGTCCAATACCACTAGCTGCTAAAGATTTACATTCTCCGAAAAGCATAGGAGCAGTTCTGCTCTGTCCTATAGGGTTGCTATGAGTTGGAATCAACTCAATGGCAATGAGTTTTCCTGTTAAAGATAACGAGTGTGTAAGGTTTAGTGCCAAATGTTTCCTTGTAGTTGTGCCTGCTTGTAATATGAACAGACACTGTGGAAAAGCTTGCTTGCTTTGTGCTGTGTCTAGATCCTGTATCCGCTTATCATCTGACCTTCAGTTTTTTTGGACTTGAGCCAGCAGCCTGCACATTGCCTGACAATCCTGGGAGACAGCAGCAACCTGCTGTCTTACCTGCCAAGCTTGAATTCATTTGTCTCTGCAACCTGCAGTCTGTTGTCTGGCCTGTTCATCTTGGGTTCATCAGTTCCTATAGCTACATGTGTCAGGAGAAGCCTCCAGCTTGACATCTGAGCTACTTAGAACTTCCCTACCTCTACAAATGTGTGAGCCATTTTCTTGATATAAGCCTTTGTATATGCACATAGATAAGCATCACTGATTTTTCTTCTCTAGAGAACCCTGCCGAAGACCAGGAGAAAGGGAAAGGGAACCTTCAGATTGTGGTGCAGGTCTGACAGCAGAAGCCGGAGGAAAGCAAGAAAGGAGTCTTTTTAGAGAGAGCCTCAGACTGGAAGGATACTCTGAGAAAGGTTTGCTAGAGCAGTGAAGAGGCCCAACACTCTTTCTGAGTGAAGTCCTGCATTGGGCAGAAATAGCCTGGCTCTAGTACCCTGCCATGCTCAGTCATTGTCTAGGAGGAGTGTGGCCTTGGCTTCAACTTTGTCATGAATTCCAAATGCAGACACTCATAGTAGGTTATTAAGGAGAAATCTAAATAGCACCCCATGAAGGCTGTCACAGTTCTCCAACTAGACTAAGGTCCTTGAAGCCTAAAGTAGTGCTAGGCATACTGGGAATCAGTAAGCACTGGAATGAAGGCAGCTTCCACACCTATGGAAATGCAAGCAAGGGATGTCCAGTTTATGAGAGTGGTGCCCCCAAATGAGTGTTTACTCTAAAAATCCTAGGAACCTTGGTGATGTGGTGGGTTATGCATTGGGCAGCTAACCAAAAGGTCAGCAGTTCAAACTTACCATCCCCCCTTCCCCCCGTGGGAAAGAGATGAGACGTTCTGCTCCTGCCCTGGAAACTCACAGGGGCAGTTCTCCTCTGTCCTGTGGGGTCAGAATCAGAATCTGCTCTGTGGCAGTGAGTTTGGTGCTTTTTAAAAATTAAAAACAAAACAACCCTCCCATGATTGAATTGAAGTGACTTGGATATCCACTAAGACCAGTATCAGCACCAGCTTTTATAAGGATTATCCTTTTGAGCCAAGGGTCATTCTCTAGAGCAGGGACGGGGAATCTTTATTCTGTGGAGAGCCATTTGGATATTTTTAACATCAATGTGGGCTATACTAAACTATCAGCCTAAAGTTTAGCCTGTTGTATTTGGCCAAACATTTAATTAACTCACTCCTAATGTGATTCCTGGAACTTCTCTTTGGTGAGGCGTGTAATGTAAGCTGGTATTGATGACCTATAGCCAGGTCATCCTTGGTGGCAATGGGGATGAGTTAAACCTAACCCCTTAAATCTCAGATTCCTTATTATCATGTTAATATATTTAAGTATGGGGTCGCCATGAATCAGAATTGACCATGGCAGTGAATTGAATGAGCAATTAAGTACCTGCTATAAGAAGTCTTAGAGGAGCCCTGATGACATAGCAGTTACACAATGGGCTGCGATCAGCTGGTTCAAAACCATCAGTGATTCCCGGGAAGAATGACAGGCTTTATACCCCCGTAACCAATTAGAGTCATGGAACCTCATGGGGGCAATTCTGCTCCGTCCTTTAGGGTCACTGTGAGTCAGAAGGGACTCAATGGCAGTGAATTTTGGTGCTAGTGATGCACTGAGATAAGCATTGGGCTGCTAACCACAAGGTTGGACATTCGAACCCACCACCACTCCACAGGAGAAAGATGAGGAGTTCTACTCTGTTCTATAGGGCCACGAGAAGTTGGAATTGACTCAGAAGAAGTTAGTCTTGGGCATTGGGCCTCTCCTCGAGTACTTCCTCAACTCAAGAACACTTTGTTCTAATAACCTGGCTTTCTGTGATGCTCAGCTTCCAGACACATTCAGTGATGACAAAATGGTGCATAAGCAAATGTGGTGAAGAAAGCTGATGGTGCCCAGCTATCAAAAGATATAGCATCTGGGTTCTTAAAGGCTTGAAGATGAACAAGTGGGCATCTAGTTGAGACGCAACAAAGTCCACATGGAGGAAGCACACCAGCCTGTGTGATCATGAGGTATTAATGGGATCAGGCATCAAAGACCCAGAACAAAAAATCATATCATTGTGAATGAGGGGGAGAAAAAGTGGAGACCCAAAGCCCATCTGTAGACAATTGGACATCCCCTCACAAAAGGGTTACAAGGAAGGGATGAGCTAGTCACGGTGCAGTATAGCACCAATAAAACATACAACTTTCCTCTAGTTCTTTAATGCTTCCTCCACCACCACCTCCTGCCACCACCACCCCCGCTATCATGACCCCAATTCTACCTTACAAATCCAGCTAGACCAGAGCATGTACACTGGTACAGATAAGAGCTGGAAACACAGGGAATTCAGGACAGATAAACCCCTCAGGACCAATAATGAGTAGCAATACCAGGAGGAGAAGGGGAAGGTAGGGGGAAGAAAGAGGGAACCGATCACAATGATCTACATATAACCCCCTCCCTGGGGGACAGACAACAGAAAGTGTGTGAAGGGAGACATCAGTCAGTGTAAGACATGAAAAAATAATAATAATTTACAAATTATCAAGGATTCATGAGGGAGGGAAGGTGGGGGAGGGAGAGGAAAAAATGAGCTGATAGCAAGGGCTTAAGTAGAAAGCAAATGTTTTGAAAATGATGATGGCAACAAATGTACAAATGTGCTTGACACAATGGATAGACGGATTGTGATAAGAGCTATATGAGCCCCAATAAAATGATTTTTTTTAAAAGAATGCAATACAGGGGGGAAAAAGTGAGTCTTGGTTTGGTATATGCCAGACAATAATCTGTGGGATATAAAAAGGCGTTTCCCCAGCTTGACTTCCCCAAATATATGTCAGACCTAGGACACTGCTTGCAGCTAGCTAATGGTAAATGATTGTCGTTATCTCCCTGAAGGGTCAGCCATCCAGAGCCATCAGATTGCTGGCTGGTCCACTGTAGGTGGGGCTCACTCCCTGTTCTTAAAGACCATGAATTGCTTTCCCTGGAGGACTCAGAATAAATCAAGTCACCAACTCAAGGATGATCAAGGTTAGGTTGCCATCATGAATCTAGGATCCACCCATCTTGTCACATGTGTACCCCTAATCCCTCCTCTTCCTATAGTGTGTACACCCCTAGATCGTCCCCCTCCCATTGCTGTATTGCCTATTGTACAACCCTTTCCTGTGACGTAGGTCATTACCTGTAATCAGGGGACTTGCATGCCCCTAGAGATAAATAAGCCTTGGTTAGAAATAAACCTCTCTCCTTGGGGCTCCCGTCCTTCCCTCTCCCTCCTTCCCTCGTTCCCCACTCCCTCTCCCTCGCTCTCCTCCCTCTCCTCCTCTCGCACCTCCACGTGAGCCATCAAGAGGGGTGAGTATGATAATGTGTCCAACTCCTTTATGTTGCTCTCTCTCCTATCTCTATTATTCTCTATGACTCTACTATAACCTTTATATATTATAGCCGTACAATTGCACCTACGGGTCTACGATGTTGTCAAGGGCTGGCTCCCCTGCCAGTAGTCTTACATAGTTAACTTCATTTCACTGCTGAGGAAACGGGCTCCAGCGACTTCCTGAGAAGATGACCAGGAATGTCACTGAGATCTATTTGATGACAACACCCTACACACCCCCTGCACCCCTACTGTCTCCAGATAGATTCAGCGGCAGGACACCAGAACCCAAGACAGTGGACCTCCCTGTGGATACTCAATGTGACTCTCTTCATTTTCTAATTGAACCATTTGTCTCTCCAACTTCTTTCTTTCCCACCTTGCTGCTCTTCCTTACTCGCATTCCTCTTTCTCTGTGGTCTCTGCTTCCTCAGTCAGCTCACCTCATTACAAAGCCCTTCGTTTCGTTGCCCCTCGTCCTGCCAATTTAGCTCCCTCATCACCTCCTGATTGCCCTTGCCTTCTCTCCACCTCCTCATGCTCTTCAGACATCTCATTGAAGAAATTGTTGATCTCAAGTCTTTATTCCAATGAATCTATAATTATGCTTCACAGGAAACCTGGTGGGGAGGGAGTGGTTTTAAAATAAAGTTAATCTATTTCATACAAATCAAAAATAACTCCCAAGCAGTTTAATAGCCACAATTAGCAAGTCCCTGCTCAGCCATCCAATGCACTCTGCCTTGCCCACCTCCCCAGGATCAGTGCTCAGAGACACCAAAGGTCCCTTCCAAAACGAGCAAGGTTTTGAGAATCCAATTTTTCAGTTTCCTAGGTCACAGTGGGCTCGAACCTAAGAACAGTTATGAGGATGGAGCAGGATCGGGCAGTGTTCATTCTTTAGTACACAGGGTGGCTGTGAATCAGAAGCAACTGGACGGCGCCCAACAACAGTAGGTCATCGATGAGATGAGAGCATAACTGACGAATCACATGGTCTGTCTTTTACTACTTGCCAACGTCATTGCGGCTCATTACACAGGCCGCCCATGCTTGTGTGTGTTGCATGGTGACAGCAGCAGTCAGAGGCACTCACCGTCCTATTTTTCTGCATCCCTGCCAGCCTCAGGAAAGCCTTCTTCCCCCTTTTCTCCTTGTTCAGGCTAGAGGATGCATACCACAGGGCTGCCCCTCCATTCCCTTCATGGGCCCTGTGAAACAGTATGTATTGCAGGACAGCCGTATCAGCAGAATGAGTGAGTGAGTTGGTTCTCCTGGAGAATTCAACACCTTCTGCCCTGGCCATCTACTGTGCCAAGGATTCTCTTCTGTTTCCACCTGCAGCGGGCTTTCCTGGACCAGCTTTCATGTAGGTCTCCCCCATCTGGGGCCCTATGCTAGTCAAATGCCATTCCCCACCCCCAAAATCCTACTCGTCCTGTCAATGACAGTAGTAGCTCAGGTGTAGACTATCCTAGTGGTTTTGAACATGAGCACCACCTAGACGGCTTGATAAAATAAAGTACTGATCCAGTAGGTCGAAGGTGGGCCCAAGGTTGTAGATTTCTCATGTGTTTCCTGGTACTCTGGCTGCTCGACTGGGTACTTTCTCCTCGCTTTCCTAGGGTCAGTTTTCAGCCTCGGAAATGACAGGGGCAGTTCTACCCTGCCCTGCAGGGTCACTATCATGGCATAAGAAACTCAATGCAGCTAGTTTATTCATAGTGTGGACAAAGACAGACAGCTAAATGGCATCACCTGGGAGCACGTGTTGGAGGTGCAGAATCTCCGGCCTCAGCCCCCGTTACTGATGCAGAATCTGCTATGGTCCAGGTGATAGCCACTGGCCTAGAAGAGTGCTCTCGAAGACCTAAGCAAGCTTAGAGTTGGGCGCAGGCTGTGCTGGGTCAGTGCCTCTATCCTTCCAGTGACATGACGGAATGCCAGTCTTCAGGGTAGCTTCCTCATCATTCGACTCAGCTTCCACCCTCCCTTCTCATGGGCACTCACAAGCCCCACCCTCACCATCGAGTGATAACCTAAGTGCCCATCTCTGCCAAGGCCCCAGCAGGGCTCACATGCTTTCTCCATAAATTTCCTCGCGGGAGCAGAACTCTGCCCACTGGCTTCAGGGTTCGCGTTGGCACTTCTCTTCTCCCGTGGTATTCGCCTGCCATGACTGCCTCCATTGCCACAGTTGTTCCTCCTTGGAGAAAATGGCCCAGATGCTCCCTTAGCTTCTAGGATCTTCCTCCAGAACTCAGAGACCAATAAGATTTTTAAAATCATTTTATTGGGCGCTCGTACAGCTCCTATCATAATCCATGCATCCATCCGTTGTTTCAAGCACATTTGTAGATATGTTGCCATCATCATTCTCAAAACATTTTCTTTCAACTTGAGCCCTTGGTGTCAGCTCCTCATTCCCCTGCCCCCTCCTGCCCCTACCCTTTCTACCTCATGAACCTTGATAATTTATAAATTATTATTTTGTCATGTCTTACACTAACCGATGTCTCCCCTCACCCACGTTTCCGTTGTCTGTCTCCAAGGGAGGGAGTTATTATTGTGATCAGTTCCTCCTTTCTCCCCCCACCTTCCCCTCCTGGTATTGCTACTCTCATTATTGGACCTGAGGGGTTCATCTGTCCTGGATTCCCTGTGTTTCCAGCTCTTATCTGTGCCAGTGTACATGCTCTGGTCTAGCAGTATTTTTAAGGTAGAATTGGGGTCATGATGATGGAGGGGAGGAAACATTAAAGAACCAAAGGAAAGTTGTCTGTTTCAACGGTGCTATACTGCACCCTGACTGGCTCATCTCCTCCTTGTGACCCTTCTGTGAGGGAATGTCCAATTCTCTACAGATGGGCTTTGATCTCCACTCTGCACTCCCCCTCATTCACATCGATATAATTTTTTTGTTCTGGGTCTTTGATATAAAGCACATTTGTACATTCATTGCCCTCATCATTCTCAAAACATTTGGTCTCCATGTAAGCCCCTCACTATCTCCTTCTTACAACTCTCTTGCTTCTGGGTCTAGGAGGTTCTCACCACAGAGATCCTGGATTAAAGGATATCTCTGCTATTTCTGTCCCTTCTGGTAGTGGTTCACCCTTCATGTTGGGAGTGGCTCTCTTTAACCCTTCCTGTTAACCACTGAGATAATTCCAATGTACAGAGATCTTATAGGGCAGAGTAGAACCACCCCATAGAGTTTCCAACATTGTTATCTCATAGGGCCGACTACTATGTCATTCACCTATAGAGTGGTTGGTGGTTTTGAACTGCTGACCTTTCAGTTAACAGCTAATCACTTTAACCACTATGCAACCAGGGCTTCTTCTTTTAAGCCTACATTAGACAAACCTAACCAGCCTCCTTGTTAAGGTTCTTTAAACTTTATTTGCATGGTTCTACCCACACAAAGTGTCATGCACCTTATTTGCATTATTGGCAAGCTACTCACTTCTCTTAGCCACAGTAGTCCCACCCATTCCTTTGGTAGAATCACTAGATGGCTAGAAAGGGTATACAAAAGTGATTCATTTCACCACAATGATGTAATGCCATTATGCATCACAGATAAATCAATCATTAGTAATCCATGTGATTTCTCTATAAAGAAATGAGAAGACATCTTCAATAACAAGAACACAATAGACCATTGACCATCTCCACCCTACACAATATAAGGTCTTCATGTTCAAGGCTCTGCCTCCTCCAGGAACACATGAACCAAACAGCAAAAGTATGGGAACCCCACCCCCACCTTCAGGGGATTAGGAGTCTTTGCCAAGCAACTCTTCAATGTCTCAGCAATTCCCAACATGCCTTTGTCACCTAGCCTTTGATCTACATCTGTGGTGATGAATTTACTTTCTGTTTAGTTGGGGCATGGGGAAACCTCTTATTTTAATGGCATTTTTTATTGTATGGGGTGTTAGATTTCAGATAATCAACTTTATAATCAACAGTGTATTAATCAACCCTTCCCAAACAGTTTATCCTTTGACCTTTGATTTCCTTTGTCTCTCTTGTAGAATGGTATTTTCCACTTCACCCAAGTTAACACCTGTCCAGTCTAGCCCATTGCTCTATCCTTCCTCCCTTGCCTTCACCCACTTGACAGTCTCCAAAGGCCTCTTCCATGTGAAAGTCTTTATAGTGTGCTTTTCCCCTAGGTAATAGTGACCTCATAAAACAGTTGTCCTTTTGTGATTGGCTAATTTAACTCAGGATAATGTTTGCCAGGTCCATCCATGCCATGAGGTGTTTCGCCATTGTTTTCAGTAATGCACAGTACTCCGTTGCGCGCGCGTGTGTGCCAGAGTTTCTGTATGGCTGTTGCTGTCTTCTTGCCATTGTTGAGTGCTGCAGTGGACATGGGGGTGCGCATGTCTGTTCATGTTATGGCTCTCGCAGCTTTAGGATACATACCGAGCAGAGAGATTGCTGGATCATAGGGAATTTCAGTTCTGAGTTGTTTGAGGTAGTGCCGAATTGCTCTGCACAGTGGTTGTACACATATACAGGCTCACCAGCCATGTCTCAGTGGTCCGATCCCTCCACAGCCTCTCCAACATTTGATGATAATGGAATCTTACTGAGCTATACACTACTTAGCATTCCCATTGAAAGAATATGAGGAGTTTGAAGAGGTTATGGAAAAAAGTCACATTATTATTTAATTCCATTTTTTCCACTAACTTTTTGTAGGGCCCCCTGTAAATGGAAGGAATAATGATAATAATAATAACAAGTACTTAGTCCTTTTTATGTTTTAACTTTTTTAAACTTCATAGTAATCCTGGGTCCTGAGAATTAGGTTTATTGTGCCAGCTTGGCCTCCATAGGAACATGTGGACAGAGTTTAATCAGGTTGCAGCTTGATTGGAGGGTGATGAAATAAATGATTTTCCCCTTCTCTCTTTTCCGTGGAGATCAGACCAGTGCTCTGCTGCCTGGGCTGGCCCTTTGCCTCAACCATGTGCTGTGCTTCTGTGGGCCGAGCCAACCTGGGAATTGTGTTGCCTTGCCACACATCATGCACACTTCCCTAGAGCTTGAGGTTCCATCAAGACCTGCTTCACCACACTGCTGGTGCGTACATTGCTCGAGCTAGAGGCTGGCAGATCATGCAGCTGTGCGTCCATCTGGAGACCCCAGCTTGGCTAAGATCCTGCACTACTGACTGTTGCTGTCCCACTCTGTCTGCTGCCTAAGGGCACACTCCATTGTTTGCTTCCTTGACCTTCGACCTGAGTGAGTTGAAGGACTTCCAGGATATTAACTGATCCACGAAAGTGAGTTGAACTGTGTGGACTAATTAGCCATTATACTCCTTCCTGCTGCATAGATATATAAATGTCCTGGTTTTGTCTTTAAAGACCTGCCTAACACAGGCACTATTATAATGATGACTAGCCTCATATTATCTATAAAGAGACTGAAGCCTGGGGCTATTAATGTAACTTGTACAAGGTTATTTAAGGTCACATAGCTAGTAAGTGGCAGAGCCAGGATGCACGTGTACACACATGCAACCCAGAGTCTACATGCTTTATTGACTGCTACCCACAAAGTCAGTGGTTCAAACCCACCAGCCACTTTGTGGGAGAGAGATGACATGCAAAGGACACCCTCAAAACCCCTGTGCATCAGACTGCTCTGAGTCAGAATGGACTAGACAGCAATGGGTTTGGTTTTTTTCTTTGGTACCTCTAATTATTCACCATTGTTTTTAGAGAGGGCTTTAATTCATAGCAGTTGGGATGCTTTCTCAATAGATGATTGCTCTTTGATATAAAGCTCCCTCTTACACGCATACATGAGTGTCCCTGCATTTGTTTCTCTAGTCTACCTGGACTAACACCATTCCTCTTTGCCTATGTGGAAGGTACGCAGCTTCCCTTTGTTGGACTCGATACACATGACTCTTGGTATCCAGGCTGACCAGCTGGCTAACTCCAGAGGCAGGAAGCCCTATTACCAGAGCCCCTACCTACTACAAAATTTTCCTGTTTTTTTTTCTTATATCAGAAATACCTCTTTAATGGGTTTAATGTCTCTCAGAGGAAGAAATTGACCTAAAAGTCCCCTCTTGGTAGCCAAAGCAAGATGACGGCCTTGCTCCTGTCCGGGCAGAGTATGCCTTCTCCCAGGATTGAGCTTTACTCCAGGTGCTAGTCTCTCGGTGCAGTAAAGGCTCCATCTGTGTTCTTAAAAGAAGGGTGAGAGGAAGGGTAGGGTGAGTTCCTCTGGTAAGTTGGATAGCTGTGAATGTTTTCCCTCATATGGTGCATTTGTACAGATGGGAGCCTGAACAGGAGCACATGGATCTCAGGGGAGGCCTGCCTGTATCCTGGCCCCAGAAATGAAAAATTCAAACAGGGCCTGCCAGGTAGTGACTTCTCCTTTTTCCTTTCACCTAATAGAATGATAAATTGAAGACCCCCATCTTTTTATGAGGCAAAGTCCCTCAGTGCTGACAGACCTGTGGCCTGGCTCCTGTGGTCTGGACGATGACAGCCCTTCTTACTTGCTCCTGTCTTGATCCCGTAAGCTTTCGAATGCCATCTTCTGGGAATAAGCTATTATGGTTTCACTGAGAAAATGGGTATGTGTGTGCTATTGGAACAGCCAAGACAGAGATATGGATCTGAATCTGGCAGAGTCTTTTATTTTTTTTTAACAATTTATTGGGGCTCATACAATTCTTATCACAGTTCATACATATACATACATCAATTGTATAAAGCACATCTGTACAGTCTTTGCCCTAATCATTTTTTCTCCTCTTTTCTTTTTTTACATTTTATTAGGGACTCATACAACTCTTATCACAATCCATATACATACATACATCAATTGTATAAAGCACATCCATACATTCCCTGGCAGAGTCTTTTAAACTGAGCCCAGAGACCTGCATATTCCTCTTCCCTAGCTGAAGAGAAGTTACAATGTGGGCTGAACTGTGACAGCAGATGGAAGTAATGCCATCAGTCTGCGAAGGTATCATCTCTGATGGGCTGTGCTATTCAAATTCCCTTTAGAATCCATCCTCAGGGAGCGCCCAGGCAAGAATTGGACGGTCTGATGAGAGTTTCGCTAGTAGAATCGTAGAAACTGGTGGAAGCTCTCTGCTGGCCTAAGTTTGAGATGCTATTGCTAACCTGCTTCACCTTAGGAGTCCACACTACAGCTGAGACGACTGCTGTGTGAGCGGTTTTATGGAGCTTGAGACTGGCCTGTCTCAAGTATATGACTCATCATCCTTTTCCCGATGAACCTTGATGCCTTGAATGAGAGCTGTCTGCAATTGCTCTTAGCAGCTCCCAGGACAGGATTTCTGAATGCAGACCCAGTGAGGTATAGTGGTAGAGAGAAATCTGGGTGCATTAGGGGCCACAGGGCATGTCTTGTCTGGAAGGACCTGAGTTCTTTCAGTACCAAGCCCAATCTGAACATGCTAAACAAGGACCTGGAGAAGCAGATGATGTCAGTGCACACAAAGGGAATGCCAGAAAGTTGGCAGGTGTGATAGTTAGATTATATTTTCACTCTAGAAAAACATGGGTGATGGTAGGGGTGGAGCCCAACCTATCAGCGAAGTCCCTGCCTGAGGATACCTCCTTGAGGTGTGGCCCTTTGTGTAAGAGAGAGCCTGAGTAGACCCAAGCTTGCTCTTGCCTTTTTTGTCTTTTGCTGGATCTGGATCGTACATCTGGTTTGTCAAGGCCCCGTTACATTGTCTGCTGATCTCACGAGCTATTGGGGGATTGCAGACCTTGAATTCATTCAGCCAACCATGGATTCGTTCAGCTCTGCACCCACTAACCTGTGGCCCTCTTGCTTTATCTTCCTGAATCTCTGTTCATCAGCTCTTGCAGCTACAGGAGTCAGGAGGATTTGACTCAAACTGGTCTCACCGCCTACTACAATTGTGTAAGCCATGTCTTGGTATAAATCTCTCTCTAAATACATATACATACAAGCATCACTTGTTTTGCTTCTCTAGAGGACTCTAGAGAACTCACAGCAGGCAACTGGTAACTTGACGTTGCTAACATCAAGAGTAAGAGACCCAGAGGCCTGATTTGCTGAACAAGGAAACGGTGGGAAGTGACAAACTTAAAAAGCTGGTAAGGAGAAGGCACTGTGCTAAACTAGAGGACAGTGGCTGAACCTAAAGCCCTGTAAAGGCTTTGCTATGCTGAAACTTTGGCTCCGAACAAGAAGATAATATTTCAGTTAAATTGTATTAGAGACCAGAAAGGCAGTTACATAATTGCCTGCCAACTTGAATGAAGGGGTAGAGTCTAGCCTGTCAGTCAGGTCATAGCCAATGATGCCTCTGTGTGGGCATGTCCTTCTCCTGAGGATTCTGGGAACTCCTATCTTCCTCCCTGGAGGTGGGACACACACTCTCTCTGCCTCACTTCCCTGTCGACAAGCCACTGGAGCCACACTGATGGAGACAGAGCTCTGCAGATGTGTCCACTTCCATTGGATCTGCAGGACGTTTTACTCACCAGCCAGTGGTCTTCCTGTATTCAGCATCATTGCATGTGCTGCGTGAGTCTGAAGCAGAATTCATGGGCTAATATTGAACTTATGGACCTGATCTGGACTGGGCTGGGATGTTTTCTTAATATAAAATTACTCTTGAACATAAAGCTCTCTATACACACACGAGTGTCCCTGGATTTGTTACTCTAGTCAACCGGACTAACACAACCTGACTAGATCAGATACACATCTGTGGCAGACCTGCATGGTTGGTCCCTGAGTAACCTCACCTGAGAAGTTAATAACTGATTTGGACTGGTTAAATATTAGGAAAGGAAAGTACCCCTCCAAATGCTGAGTTTATGAATCTGTGGCCAAAAAGGGGCTAGGTGGCCGTATGTCAGGGGAAAACCATTGCCCTGTAGCCCTCTGCCTCCGGATTTGTAGTTCTGCCAAGATGATTTGCTAGACCACAAATCTGCAAAGGGACTGCTTAGCCTACTATGCAAATAAAGTGTGTAACTTTCTTACAGGGATTGGATGTTTACTCTGCAAAGAAGGTATATAAAATCCTCTGGCAATTGGACATAATGATATGCAAGCTAGGTAACTGTGGTCAGCCTAGAAACCTTTTTTCTACCGAGGACCATTGGGATATTTATAAAATTATTCACAGGCCATACTGGACCAAGGTTTAATTAACTCATCCCTAATGTGATGACCGGAACAGCTTCTCTTTGGTGAGGCGTGTGATGTTAGGTGAGATTGATGATTTTGTGAGCCAGATTGGCCAGATGTTCCCCACCTGATAGAGGATGCTGGTAGGCATTAAGTATCAATCCTACAGAGGTTAAAAGGGACCTAACTACCATCAAGGAGAAAAGACGGGAATGGAGTGTGTCCCTTGAGTTAGGGTCCTTGCACTAAGACCCTTAACTCCAGGAAACAGAAAGAGTTGTAACATTGGAGACAGCATGAGACAATCCAACAGCAAGAACCAGGAGTTCTACACATGGACTCCTTGCTGTTTGCTAGTCATAGCATGTCACCTATGTCTAGGTATCTGAGATGTCCCTGTCCTCCGACAGCCTCTCTAAACTCAGGTGGTATCTCATGTCTACTTTACTCCTTCTCCTGCACCTGCACGCTCTGCACCTGGATTGTAGGTGGCTCTTCTTATCCTGGATCCCTGTGCTGTAGTGGTCATGTGTAGGGCTATGGCCCCCATGGTCGACAATTTGAAACCACCAGCAGCTCTGTGGGAGAAGACTGGGCTTTCTACTCCCGTAAACAGTTACAGTCTGGGAAACCCACAGGGGGTTGCTAAGAGCCAGCATTGACTCGATGGCATTAAGTTTTGTTTTTTGTTTTGCTCTTGTTCTGAGCAAATCCTTCAAATGGCATATCCTAAGTCAGAGAGGAAAAACTGCTTGTCAATTGATTAGTGACCAAAGTGGATGATAATGAATTTTTCAAGGTCAGACCTGGGCCAAGAATTTTGAAGCACTCACTTCTGGGCTGTCTGAACAGTCTTAATGAAAGTCTCAAAGCCAGAGGACTAAATAGAATGTTACGGCTCAAGGGATTTGTTTGCCTGATCTCACTGTAGCCTGTAGGTGTCACTAATCTCTGAGTTCCTGGTTCACAGTTTCATAGCCATCACTGGAACTTTTCCCTTGATTCAGGGCAACAAAAATACCCAGAAACTCATACAGACATTCAGCAGTTCTCTAGGGCCGGCCAAGGGCAGTGAGGTGGTGAACACGTAGCAGTGGCTTCAAGTCGGTTTCAGTATGTGCTGGAGACCTTACTTGTTTGACTGAGTCTGCAAGGGCCCACCAGGGTCTGGGCTGGCACTCAGAACCAACTCCGGTTGGCTCTCAGGTTTCCTCTGGCTGACTGTCAGGGCCAACAAAGCTATGATGGGCCATAAAGCCGAAAGGCTGGATGAAGCCCCAGACTTTGGAGCCAGGTGTCCTTTCAGCCTGGATTCTGACATTGGTTTCTGGTCTCTTGGAGGAATTGCTTAAGTTGTCTGTCTCAGCATGTGACAGGTGATAAAATGGGTAAAATAAAAGTGATAGCTGAGACCCCACTATTGACGACAGGGAGTGTGGACATACAAGCAGTCCCAAACTATAAACAAGATCTGTCTCTAACGGGTTGTGATAAGGGTTGTATGAGCCCCCAATAAAATGATTTTTTTTACCTTTTAAACAGTTTATTGGCACATAATCCATATAGCACACAATTTAATAGTTCAATCATATAAAAAAGAGTTGTACAATCATCACCACATGATTTTTAGAACATTTTCTTCTTTCTGGTGCCCATCGTTATTAGCTCCCCATTCCCCCCAACCTTCCCTGCCATAACTGTAAGAAACCATTAATCCAGTTCCTGTCGGTAGATTTGCTTAACGTGAATTTCTTTTTTTTAAATAATTTTATTGGGGCTCATACAACACTTATCACAATCCATACTTCTATCCATTGTGTCAAGCACATTTGTATATTTGTTGCCATCATCATTCTCAAAATATTTGCTGTCTACTTGAGCCCTTCCTCATTTTTCCCCCTTCCTCCTCGCTACTCCCTCCCTCATGAACCCTAGATAATTTATGTTATTGTGTCATATCTTACACTGTCCAGTGTCTCCCTTGACCCACTTTTATGTTGTCCTTTCCCCAGGGAGGAGGTTATATGTAGATCCTTGTAATCGGTTCCCCCTTTCCACCCCACCCTCCCTCAACTCTTCCAGTATCGCCACTCTCAGCACTGGCCTGAAGGGATCATCTGTTCTGAATTCCCTGTGTTTCTATTTCCTATCTGTACCAGTGTACATCCTCTGGTCCAGCCGGATTTGTAAGGTAGAATTGGGATCATGATAGTGGGGGGGGGGGAGAAAGCATTTAGAAACTAGAGAAAAGTTGTATGTTTCATCGTTGCTACACTGCACCCTGACTGGCTCGTCTCCTCCCCGTGACCCTTCTGTAAGGGGATGTCCAGTTGCCCCCTCATTCACAAAGATATGATTTTTTGTTCTTTGATGCCCAATACCTGGTCCTATCGACACCTCATGATCACACAGCCTGGTGTGCTTCTTCCATGTGGGCTCTGTTGCTTCTGAGCTAGATGGCCACTTGTTTACCTTCAAGTCTTTAAGATTCTAGATGCTATATTTTTTATAGCCAGGCTACATCAGCTTTCTTCACCACATTTACTTATGTACCTGCCTTGTCTTCAGCAATTGCATCAGGAAGGTGAGCATCATGGAATGCCAGTTTAATAGAACAAAGTATTCTTGCATTGAGGTAGTACTTGAGTGGAGGCCCAATGTCCATCTGCTCAACCTTCATACTAAACCTACATCTATTTCCCCATGCTCATATATATATTTACATATGTACATGCCTTTATTTAGACCTCTATAACTGCCCTTTGCCTCCTAGCTCTTTCCTCTATTTCCTTTTACTTTCCTCTTGTCCCACTATCATGCTCAGCCTTCATTTGGGTTTCAGTAATTTCTCTAGGTTACATTACCCTTGATCATGCCCTACCAGGCCTCGTACACCCTCCTTACCACCGATTTGGATCACTTATTTATCTCTTGTCCCTGGTTTGTTAACAGCCCCTTACTTTCCCCCCACCTTCCCCTCTCTCATGTCCCCCTCGGAACCATTGGTCATGTTGTTTTCTCCTTCAGATTGTTCATCCATCCTATCTTATTTAGACAGACCTGTGGAGATAACAACATGCATAAAAACAAGACAGAGCAAAACAGAACAGCAAAAGAAAACAAAACAACAACAACAACAAACCAATGACAAAAAAAGAGAAAAGCCTGTAGTTAGTTCAAGGACTGTGTGTTGGCCTTTAGGAGTGTCCTCGGTTGCATCTGATGGGGTGCCACGCCCTGGCCCCAAAGTAAGTCTATTTTTGGCACTCCCTGGGGAAAAATGATTTAAAAAAATGAAAATATCTGTCTCAAAGTGTTTAATTTGTAGGAAAGTTAGAGCAGGAGCATAGGGTTGTGAGCTAGGTTTTTGTTCTTAATCGCAAGATGGGGGCCCTATTGGCACAGTGGTTAAAGTGCTCAGCTGCTAACTGAAAGGTTGGTGGTCCCAAACCACCATCTGCTCTGTCGGGAAAAGACGTGGCAGACAACTTCCATAAGGATTTACAGCCTGCATGGCAGTTCTATTCTGTTTTATAAGGTCACCGTGAGTCAGAGCGAGACAAGGCTCCAAGCCTTGTCAATGATTTCAACGCTGTATATGCAGTAAGTGAAGTAGGGTTTGTTCAATCATTTAAAAACCAAACCCACCCACCAACCCTAAACTTGCTGTCATTGAGTTGATTCCAACTTACAGGACAAGGTAGAACTGCCCTTGTGGGTTTCTAAGACGGTAACTCTTAGGAGAGATTCTAGGCTTTCTCCCGCAGAGCAGCTGGGGGATTTTGAACTGCTGACTTTGTGGTTAGCAGCCCAACGCATAACCACTATGCCACCAGGGCTCTGAAACCAAACATGTAATCGTGACTCATAGTGACCCTGTAGGGTTAGAACAACCCGAATGGGTTTCTGAAACTCTCTTACAGGAGTAGAAAGCTTCGTCTTTCTCCTATGAAGTGGCTTGTGGGTTTGAACAATTTGCCTTGTGGTTAGCAGCCCAGAGCATAACCCACTGGGCCACTACAGCTCCTAATCACTTCAAAGTCAGGGCAAATGTATATAGCATTAAAGGGCAAGTTCAAGTTGTCCATAAGTCAGATGCTCATAACCCAGGGTATGCCTTTGTGTTTAGTGTAATGTATGTGTCTGATTCTACATGAATATAATTGTTTTTAATAATGATTTAACATCCAGTTTTCAGAATTCCCGAAAAGTTATCAGCCCATGCAAGCTGCTATAGCTACTTATAAGTCCTCAACTACTAGTTGAAAGTCT
This sequence comes from Tenrec ecaudatus, assembly GCF_050624435.1. Taxonomy (NCBI): domain Eukaryota; kingdom Metazoa; phylum Chordata; class Mammalia; order Afrosoricida; family Tenrecidae; genus Tenrec; species Tenrec ecaudatus. The sequence goes on along the minus strand of NC_134536.1, from coordinate 137,115,931 downwards.
TCTTCCCTGCCCAGGTCCCCATCTCAGCCCCAGGTGTGGTGTTTGATGGAGCTGCTTATCCTTTGCACAGCTCGATTCCTTGAGCATAAACTGTCTTAACTCTTAGCTGGAAAAAAATTTTGCCTCTTTGAGGTTGGTTTCCAACATCCCTTTAGTATTAAGCTGCATGACCTTTGGAATCCCTGACTGGCAAGCAGCTGGAAGAAGAGAAATTTTTGTATCTGAGTCTCCTCTGAGAGCTTCTGGCATGAGTAATATACATTCCTTGAGCCTCTCTGTGCCCTGAGAGAAGAGGACCCCTTGAGAGAAATTCTCTGTAGGGGACCCCACTCATCACCCCGACTCCACTTGTCATAGCCTATGGACTCCTCCAGAGATGGTCTGGTGCATGAAGACTTGATTTTTGCCCTACTTTCCTCTCCATTTCTTTTTTTTTTTTTTAATTTTAACAATTTATTGGGGCTCATACAATTATACTCACAGTTCATGCATATACATACATCAATTGTATAAAGCACATCTGTACAGTCTTTGCCCTAATCATTTTTTTTCTCTTTTCTTCTTTTACATTTTATTAGGGACTCATACAACTCCTACCACAATCCATACATATACATACATCAATTGTATAAAGCACATCCATACATTCCCTGCCCCAATCATTCTCAAAGCATTTGCTCTCCTCCCAAGCCCCTTGCATCAGGTCCTCTTTTTTTTTCCCCCCCTCCCTCCCCATTCCCCCCCCCTCATATGCCCCTGGTAATTTATACATCGTTGTTTTGTCATATCTTGCCCTATCCGGAGTCTCCCTTCCCCCCCCCCTCTGCTGTCCCTCCCCCAGGGAAGAGGTCACACGCGGATCCCTGCAATCAGTTCCCCCTTTCCAACCCACTCACCCTCCACTCTCCCAGCATCGTCCCTCACACCCTTGGTCCTGAAGGTATCATCCACCCTGGATTCCCTGTACCTCCAGCCCTCATATGTACCAGTGTACAGCCTCTGTCCTATCCAGCCCTGCAACCTCTCCATTTCTTTGGACACCTTCTGTGGACCTGGGGTAGGTTCAAACCACTAGCTAAGCAGGACTCACAATTAACAGTGCCTTTGCCTGTCTAGTGACTCTTTCCAAAAGAAGGCCCTACTTTGTTACCACACATTCCTCTTGACTTCTCGGAAGAATTTAAGTTGAAGTCTTCAGACTAAAGCAAAAGGCACCAAAGACAATCACTTTCCTTTCTTCCTAACAACGGCAAAATCCATTGAGGGGACATATGGGAGACAAAACGGGCCATGTGCCAACCCTCTCCTTGTTGAATTTATCAGTAAGCAGGGATGATCTTGTGATTGATCCTATTGAACATTCTACAGAATAAGTACCCTGCCTAGGACCCATATTTCAATTATCCTAGTACTTTCAATATTCTTGCCAGCGCCATAATTCAAATGCATCCATTCTTCAATCCGCCGCATTCAATGTCCAACTTTCATATGCGTCTAAGGCGATTGAAATCCCATGGCTTGATTCAGGCACACCTTAGTCTTCAAAGTCACAGCCCTGCTTTTCCACACTTTACAGAGAGCGTGTGAACCACATTTACCAATGCAATGTGTTGTTTGCTTTCAACTGCTGCTTCAGGTGGATCCAAGCAAGGTGAAATCCTTGACAGCTTCAATATCTTCTCCATTTATCATCATGTTACCTATTGATCTGGTTTTGAGGATTTGGGTGTTCTTTACATCAAGTTGTACTGCAGACTGAAGGCTGAAATTGCTGATTTTCATTAGCAAATTCTTCACGTCCTCATTTTCTGCAAGCAAGGTTGTGTCATCTGCATATTGCAGGTTAATAAGGCTCCCTCCAATCCTGATGCTGTGTTCTTCTTCATATACTCTAGCTTCTTTGATTATTTGCTCAGCAGACAGATTGGAAAAAAAGATGGTGAGAATTTACAACCCTGACACACACTTTTCTTGGTGTTAAACCTTGTTCTGTTCGTACAACTGCTTGTTGATCCATGTATAGGTTCCACATGAACACAATCTAGTGTTCTGGAATTCCCACTCTTCTCAATATTATCCCCAGATTGTTATGATCCACACAGTCTAATGACTTTGCTAACTCAAAAAAAAAAAAAAAGAAGAAATATCTTTCTGGTATTCTCTGCTTTCAGCCAAGATCCATCTCATGTCAGTGATGATATCCCTTGTTCCATGTCTTCTTCTCAATCCAGCCTGAATCTCTGAATGTTCTCTGCAACCATAGTTGGGTGATTATCAGCAAAATTTTACTTTCATGTGATATCAATATTGTTCTATAATTTGAACATTCTGTTGGATCACTTATCTTTGGGATGGGTAAAAATATGAGTCTCTTCTAATCAATTGGCCAAGTAGTTGTCTTCCAAATTTTTAGGCATAAACAAATGAATCCTTCCAGTGCTACATCAGCTTCTTGAAACATTTCCATTGATTTTTCACCAATTCTTGGAGTCTTGTGTTTTGGCTAATGCCTTCTGTACAGCTTGGATTTCTTCTTTCAATACCATTGGCTCTTGATCATATGCTACCTCCTGAAATGGTTGGATGTCACCTATTTCTTTTTGGTGCAGTGACTTTGTGTATTCCTTCCATCTTCTTTAGCTACTTCTTTCTTTGTTCAGTATTTTGCTCATAGGAACTTTCAATGTTGAAATTTTAGGCTTGAATTTTTTGTCTTGAGTTCTTTCAGTTTAAGAGATGCTGAACATGTTCTTCCTTTTTTGTTTTCTGACTCTAGGTCTTTGCCCATTTCTTTTCTTTTTTTTGCCCATTTCATTATAATATTTTACTTTGTCTTCTTGAGCTGTTCTTTGAAATGTTTGAGATGTTTTTGAAATTCAGGTTGGATAGTCTCAGGGTTGTATTTTGACTCTTGTGGATTTGTTTTAATTTTCTTCAGGCTCAAGTTGAACTAACATATGAGCAGTTGGTGGTCTCTTCCACCGTTGGCCCTGGCCTTGTTTAAGCTGCTAATATTGAGTTTTTCTGTCATCTCTTCCCACAAATGTTGTCAATTTGATTTGTGTGTATTCCATCTGGCAAAGTCCATGTACATAGTCACCGTTTGTATTGTTGAAAAATATATTTCAAGGAAGAAGTCACTGCTCTTTCAAAGTTCCATCATGCAACCTCCAGCTACATTTCTATCACCAAGACCATGTTTTCAACTATTGTTTCTTCTTTGCTTTTTAACTTTTGCATTCCAATTGCCAATAATTATCAATTAACCTTGACTGCATGTCTGGTCAATTTTAGACTGAATATGTTGGTAAAATTCTTCAATTTGTTCGCCAGTAGCTTTAGTGGTTGGTTCATAAATCTCAATAATAATTGTATTGACTGGATTTTCTTCAATAGATATCACCCTATCGCAGACAATAGTTCTCTTGAGGCTGTCATTCCTGGCACAGTAAACAATCTGATTTTTTAAAAAAATCATTTATTGGATTATGCTTCACATATCATACAATTTAATAGCTCAATCACATTAAGAAGAGTTGTGTGATCATCACCACAATCAATTTCAGAACATTTTATTCTTGTATGCCTGTTGTTAGCCCAATTGCCCCCATCCTTCCCCACCATACCCTTGGGTAATTACTGTCTCTATAGACTTACCTCTCCTGGATTTCACATACAGAAAATCATACAAAACACAAACAGGAAGAAGGAAAAATTAAAAAGACAGACTAGATACAACAGAGAACTTTAAACGAAAGCAGAAAATATTAAAAAATGAGCCTTTAAAATGAGCCAAAAAGAATATCGAATAAGGGATTACATTTTAACCTAATTACACCTGCCATTATTGGCTACCAAAGCTGTTCACATCCTTACACTTAGACTATTTTCCGAGGAGAGTCCCCAGAGGCTTAATCCATGTGTGGACCCTGATAATAGCTTTGGGGCTTCCACAGTCATCCATAGCCCTCTTCAAACCAGGTGTTCACAATTTAAACTCTGATACCATTCCCTCCTTTGGATTTGGATTTTATCATTTGTAATCCTTGGATCACATGGGTTGGTGGACTTCTTCATGTGGATTTAGTTGACACCTCACTTAGTTGGCTGCTTATTTTGAGACAAGCCTTTAAGACCCCAGATGTTATTCTTTCTGATATCTGGGTACCATCTGGTTCTACACCACACTTCGCTATACCACTCATATCTTCGTGGATGTCCTTATGAGGGCCATGTCATGAGAACTCATTGTTCTCAGATTGGGGTACCACAGCAACACACAACATAATTGTTCTCAGTTTGTGACACTAGAATTAAGTGTAAACCTCAAAATCCATTCATCTATGCTTTATATATGTCTCTGGTTCACTTTAGAGACATCATTATTGTGCTAGAGAACATTATAAGTCATCCCCCTGGGGCATAAGACAGTTCTATTGGTAATGTCATCAATGCAGCCAGTGGTACAGAATTAAAATACGACCTGCTATAGTTTATTGTGCCAGCCTGGCCGATAAACACAAGTAGGATTAACTGAGGGGCAGAGGGATAAATGGCTCGGTGAGCCTCACCTTGCTTGTTCTGCGCCTCAGTTTAAAGGGGTACACTACCTGTGGGATGCCTATCCTGTGGACTGTATCGCTGTAAGTTGAAGTCCCTTTAAGCCCACACGATTGGAATGTTCATCTCTGGAGCTGGGGACTGACAGTTGATGACAGTTGGGGGACCTGCCTTGCTGTTTGCTGCCTGGGTATATATAGCCCAGCTCTCTCTACAGAAGGGGACTGGCAACTGGCAGCTCTCAAGCCTTAAAGGACTGCTAGTGTCTCACTGCTATATAATTTAACTGTTAATTTCTTGTTTTATCTATCTGTATATAATTTAACGGTTCATTTCTTGAATTATATATCTATCTTTATAAATATATTTATAAATAATTACTAGCAATCTGGTTTGTCTCTCTAGAGAACCTGTCCAATACACTACCAAAAAAGGAAAGTATACAGTCCATATGGTTTCTGATTCAAAATGGCCAAATAACAGCCTATGTGAGCTCTCTAACGCCTAGGATACAAATCTTTGAGTCCTCTTTCATTTGTAATGGCTTCCAATTGTCCTAGATCCATACTTGGTACATCCCAATGTCCAATTATTGATATGTGCTGCTGTTTCTTTTCATTGTTGGTAGTGCCCCTTAGCAAATGAAGGCCCTGGAGGTTTTACCGCACTGCATTCCTATGCATCTTCTACTTTGAGAAGGCAGCTCGTTCTTTGTCCTATTTTGAGTGCTTTCCAACCTGAGGGACTCATCCTCTGGCACTTTCTCTGACGTTGTTCTGCTGCTACTCATGAGGTTTCACTATCTGACAATGTTTTGTTGCTATCTGTAAGAATTTCCATGGCTAAGTCCTCTAAAGTGGGCGATCTATTGCTTTTTCGTAGTCTGTTTAGTCTGGGAGCTCCGCTGAAACCGGTTCGCTTTGGTGACCCTGCTGTTTGAACATACTAGTGACATAGTTTCCAACACCACAGCACAATACACTGACAGCCAAGTGATGGATAAGACAACTAGTCTATAGGAATCACAGCCTCCCCTCATCCTTAGCCCTAAAGAACTAGATGGTGCCCGGCTACCTTTACCAAATGTGCTGAACAGGGCCGCCATCGATGGACTCCGATAGAATGGTAGAAAAATTTTTAATAGAACCTCCAATTCCTAAATTAGAAAGAAACTAGACTCATTGGAATAGTTCTATGTGGAGGATGTCCCAAGACAACTTCTCTGGGACACTCTTTGAGATAAAACTAGTCTCTGTGGTCACCTTTTAACTAAATAACAGATTGTCTCTCAAAGTAAGTATCTTCATGAGCACCAAGTTCCTTTACATAATTATCTACATGAGACCATGTAATCAATAGTTACTTTAAAACAAAGAAGAAAATGTGAGGGAGCAGGGACATTACATTAATGGTAGCAGAACCACCAGAGTGGAAATACCAAGCAGTCTACAGTGTGGAGAATGTAGCCAGTGTCACTGAACACTGCACAGAAATCGTTGGAGAAATCGCCTAACATGTGCTGTAAACTCACTGCAAACACAAAATGTACCTGAAAGGAAAGCAAGGAGAGGGAAGGGAAGGAAAGAGGAAGGAAATGAAGAAGCGGTGATGGGTATAAGACCAGAAGGAGTGCCACATAGCTAGCATTCTCATCGATTTGGAGGACTGACAGGCATTACAAAACCTGGGGTAGGACAGCATCCCTGTGAGAGCAAAAATGCTTCTGGCCGAATGGTTTCCTGTCATGCAGACCTCACAGGCTGTCTTTAACCTTCCACTTGCTTTAACCCACCTACCTCCATTTCTCCCATCACTGCAGTGAAAATAGCTCAAATCTAAAATGCAAAAATACAGGCAGAACTATTGCACTGAAGAAGAAAGGAGGGAGTGGGGGTGGAGGTGGGAGAGTGGATATTTGAGCAGGTAACGTGAAGCTGAAGCTAGTGTTGGGTGAGGAGGTGTGAGCCCAATAAGCTGTATTATTTGGAAAGCTACATGTTCACACACACACACACACACACACACGAAGAAAGTCCACGTGTTCACCTGGCTTTAAGGCAGTGCACTCAAACTTTAATGTCGATGACAATCCCTATGGAGATTTGTTTAAAGTTCTTATTTCTGACTCCACCCCTAGAAAATCTGATTTTGGAAGGAGAGAAGGGCCCCAGAAATTGACATTTTCACATGCACCCAAAAGTATCATGATGAACATAATTATAAACTATACCCTGAGAAGGAGTTTTAGCATCTCGTCCAGCTATGAAAAATGAAACATTAATCATTGACGTGGTACCAGATCCGTATCAGAAATAAAACAAGCAAAAAAAAAATCAAATTCAGGATTAAACTCCTATTCATGTAAGCCACTTCTCATTTCAGTTAGAAGCTTGACTATTTTCCAGGTGGTCGAGACCTGCTAAAACATATGTACTAGTATTTATGTTGAAACTGCCGAGGACTGCCAGACGATTAAACAAATGTCTTAGAAGAAGTACAGCCAGAATGCTCCTTCTTAGAAGGATGGCTAGACTTCATCTCACCCCCCTAGAAAAGAACATCCTCTTTGGTCCAGTAGGGGGTTGATGAAACAGGGAAAGACCCTTAGGAGACAGATTGACGCGGTGCCTGCAAAAACGGGCTCACCCGTAATTATGAGCATGGTACAGGAACAGGCAATGTTTCATTCTGCTGTGTCGGGTCATTATGAGCTGTGTCCAACCTGCTGGCACCTAACAATAGCTACTACTACCACTATTACTTTTGTGTCATAAACTCTATAGCTTTTGGACTACTTATGAGCCAGTCTTTGCTGGCTTGGAATTTAGTGGTGTGGGGTGTGTGTGTGTGTGTGTGTGTGTGTGTATTCTCCCTTGTGCTTATCTCAATCCACAATTCAATGTTTTATGACTATATATGCATATGCAGTATGTGCATATGCACACATGTAGATAATAATCTCTATGCACACACACATATGATTTCTGCACAACTTTTCTTGCCTAGCCCTTCTCTATCTACATATGTACCATTTCCGAGATCCCTTCCACCCAACAATTCCTTGGGGATACAGAATAAAGAAGAAGAAGGTACAGGAAAGATCCAAAGTCTTCCCAAATGTAACTAGAGTTATATATTTTATTTGAGTCTCATCTCTTGGGAGACAGGGAGACAGATGGGAGAAGTAAGTTAAAGATGGTCTTGCAAAACCCCCAGTGGTATGGGGTTGGGGTGAAGATGGAACACCTTCACTGAGAACATCTTGTAAAGGTAAAATGGAGTCAGCCTGGATTGTGAGTTCAGAGATAATTCTTGGCACTTAGTATTGTGCTCTGAGAGCATGTGATCCTAGTACTGATGGTGACAGAAAGCCAGTGGATGGAGGAGTCACAGGCAAGAACTACAAATTGGTATCAAGTCAAGGTCTCCTGACCAAGCAATCCCAGTTTGGGAATGGAGGATTTGGCGAGGGAAAATCCATCCCATTACATCCAGTCTTCCTCCCAGGGACGTTCAGTATTACTGCTCTTGGATAATAGAAAATCCTTGTGTGGATGCCTCTTGTCCATTGGGTGTGTGGCCTGAGTCTTATATGAAGACCGACGGTACTGTGGAGACTGGAGAACAGTCTTAGACCTGGGTTTGAGCTCGGGCTCAGGGTCGGTTTCTGTGTCTGCCCCTGGCTCCAGCTCATTCTCAGGCTCCATTTCAGGTTCCACCTCTGATTCCTGCCCCAGCTCCCTGGCCAGGTCTAGGTCCAAATATAGCTCATTCTCTTGTTCTGACTCCAGCATTGGCTCCATCTCCAGCTCTGAGTCTTCCATCTCTGACTTTAGGACCACAGGTCTGTAGTTTAGATTTGTACTTTTTTGGATTTCTAGATTACTGTTGTATGGTTGATACCTGGGATCTTCGTTCTGAAATACACACAATTAGGTAGGTTAACATTTCTGAGCAATTGAGACTCGTGAGCACAAAGAATCTCAATATTTGAAGTGCCCAAAGCATGAATTCCTGGTGAAATAAGGGGTGGGGAGATGTCTTGCTTCAATCTGTTTTCCATCCTCTTTGTACTTTCTAGGAGCTCCGGAGGTGGTGCAGTTACACGTTGGCCATACTAACTGCAAGGTTTGAAACCACCAGCCATGCAGCGGAGCTTTCTTTTCCCACAAAGAGAGACCGTTTCTGAAACGCACAGGGGCAGTTCTACCCTGTCCTATATGGTTGCTATGAGTTGGCATCGACTCCATGGCAGTCCATTTGGTTTGGGTTTGGTTGGTACCCACTGATTCCTCAGTTACTCACTACTTTTCAGGTCCATCAGTCCCGAACTCCTGATTTCTCTGGCTTTTCTAGCTGGCATCAAGTGCACAGCAACCATCGAAATGACAGTGGTCTTGACAGTTTTCCGAGACACCTTGGCTTCTTGGTCTTACTTGTTTTGCCAACCTTGAATGCAGTCTCTGACAGGGCCTGTAAAGACCTTCGTGATCTGGCCTCTTGCCACCCTTAGTTTTATCCCCAGCTGTGCTCTCTACTCTTTGGTCTGGCCATAAAGTTACCAAAGCTACCTGACTACTGCTTACCTTTGCCTACCACATTTTCATCTCATCTACAAACAGTTGTGCCAGAATCTGAGCAAAGATCATCAGTCAGGACCAAAGCTTCCTTTGTGTTCCAACAACAGGCCATTCACACTTGCTTGATGAAAGCAGACTATCCAGACCCACTGCTGTTGCCATGAAGTTGACTCTTAACTCATAGCCACCTATGAGTAGCACTGCCCCCATAGTTTCTAGATACTTAGAAGGGCAAACAGCCTCATCTTTCTCCCATGGAATGGCTGGTGGGTTTGAGCTGCTGACCTTGTGGTTAGCAGCCCAACACTTAACCTGCTGTGCTACCAGGGCTTCTTACACTGCTCTCATAGTACCAGTAATATATGGCCAATTTATTTACAAACTCAGCTCACTTTCTTGACGTAGGACAAAGCCTGGGACTTCTCTGTCTATCGTCTCACCATAGATGATCTCATTTAGTCCTTTTTTTTCAATGCCACCTATGTGGCAGTGACTCTTTGGTTATAACCCTTCCTTCTCCTAATCAGAAGGTTCCTTCTCCTAATCAGAAGGTTCATACATCCACTTGCCTTCTTCACATCACCACTTGGATATCTAAAAGGTATCTTCAAGGTAATCTGAAAAGAACTTGTTTCTCTCAACTGTTCTATCTTAGATGCCAGAAAAAAATCAATATAGTCAATGTTTTAAAAAAGTATTCAAGTCCTTAAAAATAACAGTTCACCAGAACAGTATTTTTTTAAAAAACCAACTGTCCCCAATAGAATCCATGGAGATACAAAAGAAGCTATTTTCATTCGTTTAAGGAGCAAGACATCACTATTATTTAAACTGCTCTAGAAGGTCAAGAAAATGTAATAATATATGATACTGAAATAAAAATGCTAATCATTGGGAAAGGAAGAGATTAATATAAACATGTTTAAAGTTCTACCTAGAAAACCCAGGAAAATTAATACTGAAATATGCCTTTTTAAGATCGACTGGTCCCCAGGAAGAGATGAGCCAGTCAGAGTGCAGTATAGCACTGATGAAACACACATCTTTCCTCTAGTTCCTTAATGCTTCCTTCCTCCCACTATCATGATCTCAGTTTTACCTTACAAATCGGATTATACCAGAACATGCACATTGCTACAGATAAGAGCCTGCAACACAGGGAATCCAGGATAGATAACCCCCCGCAGGGCCAACAATGAGAATAGAGATACCAGGAGGATAGGGGAAGGTGGGGAAAGAAAGGGGGACTTGATCACAAGGATCGACATATAACCCCTTCCCAGGGGGACAAACAACAGAAAAGTGGGTGGAGGGTGACAGAGGACGATTTAAGATATTAAAATAATAATCTGTAATGTATCAAGGGTTCATGAGGGAGGGCGGGCAGAGGAGGGAGGGGGAAAATGAGGAGCTGATATAAAGGGCTCAAGTAGAAAGAAAATGCTTTGAAAATGATGATGGCAGCATATGTACAAATGTGCTTGACACAATAGATGATTATATGGATTGTGATAAGAGATGTAAGCGCCCCAATGAAAGTAATTAAAAAAAAAAGACTGACTAGTAAGAGGAGTCAGAAACATGGTCAAATTTTTTTAATTTAATAAATCTTTTTACTGGGGGTGGTCAAATTTTATAAACATCAATAGGTTTCCGGAATGGTAGCCATTGCCAACTAGAAAAGATAATGGAAAAGATCCATTTTTTTTAAGATCCATTTTTTAAAAAGCAATGAAAGTGTAAGCTATATAAAGCAGCTAGGATGGTCTTATGAAAAAGCCACAAAACCTGACAGTGAGACATTTTGAAGGTGAATGGATACATTGGGTGGTATAAGATATGGCTAAATAAATAAATAAAATATAATGATAATATAATAAGAAAGGTTCCTAGTGGGGGTGTCAGAGTGGGGAAGGGAGGGGATAAAGAGGAGCTGATATAAAAATATGTCAAGAAGAAAGAAAATGTTAAAGAAAAAAATGTTTTGAAAATGATAGTGGCAGCAATTGTACAATTAGTTTGATCTAATCGACTTGTGGATTGTTATAATATCTCTAAGAGCTCTCAATAAAATGATTAAAGGCTGAACAAATGTAAAGAGAGCTTTTATCCCCAGAGAATGAATACAGTTAAATGGCAATTCTCAAATTATTTTATATTTTAATAAATAATAATGAAATTAATTATAATGAAGCTTTACTAAACAATAATGGAAATTCTGACAGGGCAAGCAGAGACACCTAACGTGTGAGAAGTCTCTGCAAGACAAGGGAAATACTTGATAGTGAATTACTTTAAAGAGAATGATAAAGGTCATGTACAAGCTTGAATAATTCGACTTTTCTACTTCTTGGAATTTAAAACCAAAGCAAAAACACTTATTACCATGGCAATCCTTTCTTGTCACACAAAAAAAAAAGCAAACATCATAGAAATGTGCTAACTCAAAGACTTCACTTAGTTTAATTAATTTTAAAATCATTTCCAAATGTTAGATAATATTTCAGTGCCAATTTGTGTTTTAGTTTCCCTTCTTTTGGGGGGGGTGTTACTGGTGGTGGGGGCAGGGCTTTAACTTACACAATTACGGATTTAAAAAACGCGGGTGTCAGGCCAGGCTTTTCTGAGTGGTAACTCATGGCTCATGTCTTTTGCCTTTGGCCAACTTGAGTTGATTTCCAGAATCTAAATGACAGCCAACGTGTTAAGGGGCAGAGCCACTCAGACCTCTACCTTTAGTAATGAGCTCATCCATTCGCCCTCGTTTCTGTTTACTAGTTCACCAATCCTGCTAGTTCACAGATGACCTTGCTGTTCTCATCCCCAGTGTGGGGAGGGGAGGGAAGAGGAGGGGTAGATTCTAGAATTACAGGTAGGAAAGATCTTTGAAATATTTAGGCCTTGATGGCACGGCTCAGGCATGAACCAAACTCGCTAAAGGAGGGTCATTGAGGCTCCCTGCCGGGCTGAGTAAACTCCATCTTTACATGAAGATGCCCTGACAGCAGGGGCACAAAGCCACTGCTACTTGCCAAGAGGTCCTTTCAACAGGACAAAATCCCGGCATAACCACAGCTTTCTTGGACATTGCCCAGCTTTTTCTATCTAGCTGGGCTTCTCTGCCCGCCCCGCCCCACTCCACCCACCACACCCTGTCCCACCCCACCCCAAGATGCTGGACACCATCCAACCTTTTCTGAGTGGGTCTCCTGTATCACTGTCTCAGATTCATCCACGCTTAACTCCGAGTCTATTACCCTCCTTCTTAAGGCAAACAGCACAGCGTCGTGGAGGGTCAGGAACAGCTGGGCCTTGGTGATACCAGCGTCAAAGAAATCATTCCTCTCAAATGTCCTGACCACAGAAGCTAGAAGCCAAACCCAGAGCAGACAGTCAGACACCTGCGGGGCAGAGTAGCCAGTGCAAAAACCACAGCCCTCTCATGGGGGGAAGGATACTCACAGTGACACCCTGCCAAGAGCACCATGACGTTGGCATTCTGGAAAGCATTGCACATCTATGGGGGGAGAGGACATCAGTGTCGGGGAGCTTGGCCATCAACTACCAAAGGGCTTTCTAATGCACCAAGTTTTAAATGCCTTTGGCCATTCACTTGTCTAGAGGGTATGTAGCTTTAGACTCCACTTAACTTCCAAAACATGTGATGGGTGGACTTCTAGATGCCAGGAAATGCCTGAGTGCCAGGAAGACAAAAAGAGGATCGGACTGTCTCTTGTGGGGGTTGCCAGGGGGTGGGGATGGGGGGCATGCATCTTTTTAGTCTTCAGTTGTTCACATAGGAAAATCATGTTGGCATACAGTCAGTACCAGGCCAGAGATGGTCTGGGTGTGATGGGAACGTGCATGGTGTGAACGCTTAGTGTTCGCATGTGACCCCTACTCCCTGAAGTTCACTGAGTAGAGAGTAGGGAAAATGGAGGCAGCCAAGCAAGACAGTAGGGAATGCAACTTTGCAGCATAGCTTGAGACTTCTTTCCCTACTGTCTTGCCATCAAGTCAGTTCTGACTCACAGTGACTCTATAGGGCAGGGCAGAACTGCCTTGGGGGGTTTCCGAAACTGCCACTCTTGATAGGTAGGAGTAGAAAGCCTCATCTTTCTCCTTCGGAGCAGCTGCTTCCGAAGTGCTGACCTTGCTGGTAACCACACTATGACAACAGGGCTCCTCAGACATCACATACTGACCTCAAATTCACTTCAGTCGCTATATAGCACAGAGGCCATACATCTTGAAGTTCACTTCAAAGTATATCATTATAAAGTTATACTCCAAGACTGAGTAGAATCCAACTCCAACCCTGAGCACGAAGGTAAAACATCAAAAGGAATGTAACAGATAGTGCCAGGTGGAAACCAGAAAGCCATTCTTGGTCACATAGGAAATCATCAGGTCATAGGTGAAGGGTCACGCTGGGCAACACTCTAAATGGCAAACACATGGGAAAGGTACATTTCCTGATGTCTGAAGATGCTGGAACCCTTGAGTGGTCATCTCTAAGAGGACTGGGCTGCTGAGGTTTTTCTTAGTAAGTTTGAATGTTCAATTACAATGCGAACAGAGTACAATGGTCTCCAGCAGGCAGCAGAGAGCAGTGATCAAGGACGCAAAGAGCCCTGTGGTTTTGAAAGGTGCAAGTGCATGGGCCATGGCTCCCTGCAGGCTGTAAGGCGGAGGGTCTGGCCTGGTCCCCATGTTGGCGATGGAGCAAAAGGGCATCATCAGAGGCCGAGGATGGAGGATAACACGGAGAAGATTCGCTGGTGAACCCATGACAACGGGTGGGATGACACAACTGCACCATGGGCGCACAGGAAGAGTGATGTAACGTTAGGTGTTCTGCGTTCTGAGCCTGGCCAGGCCATTTGTTCATTGAGAGCTGAAGGAGAGAATACGGCCCCTCTCTCTGGGCTGTTGTGAGAACGAAATGAGACCATGTATAAACACGCCCAACTCGGCCATGCACGCAGTAGGCATTCCATCCTGCGGGATGAATGAAGTCTAAGGTAACAATTACAGGGCATGGCTGGCAGATGAGACTCTTCGACCAGAGGGACTACAAAGATGAACGAATGACAAGGACATCTGAGTCTAAAATGAGGTGGGGGTAGGGAGACCCAGTGGATGGGGTAAACTTTTAACATTCATCTCTTCTAGGCATCTCATGTTCGATGAGGAAACTGAGGTGCAGTGCAATTTAGCATCATGCCTTGAGTCGGGTGGGACAGTCAGTAGCAAGGGCAGGATACAGCCCTCATCTCTTCGACCACCAACCAGAGTTTTTGCTGCTGTGAAAGGCATCTTATGGCCTCCGACAAAGAGGAGCTGTACTCTAGCAGTGTATGCCCATGGGAATGAGAAGGTAGGATAAAATCTGATAAAAGAAGGGAAATTGGCCGAAGGAGCAAGAGTAATCTAGGATGCCATCAGAACCAGGAAGTAAGTGTCCAGGGGTGTTTAAATCTGAGCCATCACCAGTGGGAGCCAGAGGAAAAGAAACTGCTGTCCAGACTCCATCTGCCCTGTCTGAGAAACATACCTGATGAGCCCTGGCCCCAGGACAGAGTTCAGAGGAGTTCTGGAAGAAGGATGCATGGGAATCATGACCTCGGGAAATGGCCTCCGTGGTGTTTACCTCATGGAAGGTACAAGCAATTGCATGAAACAAAACATGGGTGTGACTTGTCGAAGGGAAACATGATATTCTCTGTAAACCACCCAATTCACAATAAAACGTTAGAAGAAATGGATGTACTAATGAGACCTTTTTTTCTTTTTTTTTTTACATGAAGGCGTCCTGATGGCATTGGATTGCTAACTGCAAGGTTAGAGGTTCAAACCTCTGCTCTGAGGGAGAAAAGTGAAGCTTTTCTGCTGCCATAAAGATTGCCTGTCTTGGAAGCCCTCTAGCAGGTCTCCGAGTCAGAAGTAAATGGATGGCAGTGGGTTATGAGACATTAAGCAATGAAGCCAGCAGGGTGAGCTGTGCATCTTAATCGCAGTGTACAAGAAAGAGTGCAATGAAGACTGTTGGAGAGACCAGAGTGTAGGAAAGAAACCAGGATCAAGGGATGCAGCTTTGAAGGAAACAACCCTGCCCACAGATGGCAGGGAAGTGGGAAGGGCTGCAGAGAGTGGAGAGGCCACCTCAAGGTGGATGTGTCCTCTCATCACAACTGTGTTAGCTCTCAGTGAAATGCAACCCAGGTCTTGTTCAGTGCCTGGTTCCCAGGAGCTGAGTCTTGGAGATTTCTTGGTGAGCGTTTTTCTGCAGCATTCAGACATTCCTTGAAAAGACCTGCAGCGATGAACATTGAGCCTCTACTCAAGTACTCCCTCGATGCAAGAACACTTTGTTCTATTAAACTGGCATGATGCTCACCTTCCCTACACGATTGCTGAAGACAAAGCATAAGCAAATGTGGTGAAGAAAGCTGATGGAGCCCATCTATCAAAAGATATAATGTGTAGGGTCTTAAAAGCTTGAAAAACAAACAGCCATCTAGCTGAGAAGCAATAAAGCCCACATGGAGGAAGCACACCAGCATGTGTGATCATCAGGTGTTGATAGGATCAGGTATCAGGCATCAAAGAACAAAAAAATCATATCATTGTGAATGAGGGGGCAACTGGACATCTCCTTACAAGAAGTCACGGGAAAGAGACAAGCCAGGGTGCAGTGTAGCAACAATGAAACATACGACTTTCCTCTAGTTCTTTAATGCTTTCCCCCTTCAACTATCATGATCCCATTTCTACCCTACAAATCTGGCTAGGCCAGAAGATGTACACTGGTACAGATAAGAGATGGAAACATGGGGATAAACTCCTCAGGACCAATAATGAGAGTAGCGATACCAGGATGGTAAGGGGAAGATGGGGTAGAAAGGGTGAACAGATCACAAGGATCTACATATAGCCCTCTCCCTTGGGGATGGACAACAGAAAAATAGGTGAAGGGAGGCGTTGGACAGTGTAAGACATGACAAAGTAATTTATAAAGTATCAAGGGTTGTGAGGGATGGGGGGGGGCGGGGAGGGAGTGGAAAAATTAGGAGCTGATACCACGGGCTCAAGTAGAAAGAAAATGTTTTCAGAATGATGATGACAACAAATGTGCAAATGTGCTTGACACAATGGATGGATGCATGGATTGTGATAAAAGTTATATGAGCCCCCAATAAAGTTAGTTTTAAAAAGAAAAATAAATAAGTAAAGGGGTAAAAGAAGAAAAGACAAAAAAAAAAAAAGACCTGCAGGTAACTCCCAGGATATAGTGGGAATCTCTGGGCATGGCCTGGATTTCTGGCACTGGGTGTTTCCTTGAGAAACAAGAATGCGACTTTTAAAACTCTGAGTAAACGATATCCCGGTGTCTTGTACACTAGGCACCATGCCTACTAAGTCAACCCCAGAATTTAATCAATCAAATTTGTCTCATTCGTATCTTTATTCTAAATGACCTTAAACTACCTCAGTGTTGGAAGTTGGGAGCCCTCACAGGCTCTTACTAAAGTACTTACCTGCCTTAAGATGACTGACGCCTGAGGATCCACAAAGTGGACCATAGAGAAATCCAGGATGATGGTGTGGATGGCAGGCAGAAGAGAAACATCGGAATAGGGTAAGTATGATCTACTTCTCACTTGGCTTTCAGCTACGTCAGGTGAAGGTCCCGAACTTATTCTTGAGGGGTTATTAGGAACCCAGACTTTCTCCACCTCCTCCGGGTTTTGGCCCTGGTTTCTCTGAGACATGGACGATACTGTGTATGGTACTTGCTCATCGGATGTGGTAGCCTGGCTGGTGATGCTCTCTAAGCGTGAGCAGCGGATCAGGTTGATGGAGGAGGAAGAATGCATGGATTTGGGTTCAAATTGCTCCGTGAAGATAACCTGGAACAACAGCATTAGGGGACGATGACTGGGAGGGGACACGGAAAAGGCTGGAAGTCCTTGCCACTCTGCTGTTTCCATCTGCCGCCTCACTCCCTCTCTTCTGCAGCTCCCTCCCAGATTCCCTCATGGCCATGGAGGCCATGCAGACTCATGATGGCCCCTGAGGACAGGGTGGAACCGCCCTATTGGGATTCTAAGACTGCAGCTCTTGGTGGGAGGAGAAAGCCTCCTCTTTCTCCTTTGGAATAGCCAGTGGGTTTGAACCGCTGACCTCATTAGCAGCGCAAGCAATGTGAAGTGTACTGTGCCACCAGGGCGCCCCCTTCCCAGACGAGGTACTGCTCCTCTTCATTCCAAGCTGATGACTACAACCACATTCAACTTTTCTTATCATCTCCATGGATGGCAGCCCCCTCCCAATTTTTCTGTGTCTGTCAATGATGTCAATGCTGTCCTAGTGACTCGAACTCAAAAGCATCTTTGATTTATTCCTTCCCCTCATTCCTGATAGTCTCCAATGCTGACTAATATGTTGCAGTATTTTTATGCATCAGTCCCTTCTCTCCACACCTCTTTTCCAACACCCTGCCTATCTCCTGTCAGACGTCCTGACAGGCAAAAATGACTTGGGCAGGGCAGTCTTTATCTCCCTACTAGGCCTTAGGTGTCTGCTTTAGATCACGCACAGCCTCAAGCATGGGGTCCAGTGACATGCAGTCTGTGCCCCCGGAGGAGGGACCAGACCCCACTGAGGGCAGCAAGGGCAGAGCAACACTGGTGGATAGACTCTATCAGGCACACAGAAAAAGGAAAATAATTCATTTGCTAGCTGGTGTGGTATGATGTTTCTGCCTTTGTAAAAGCTATTGCTCTGATCATGTTGCTTTGGAAGTATATTTTGAAAACAAGAAGGAGTGAGAGATTTTAAAAAACCCATACATGATGGTATATAGTATATAACAACAATAACAAAACCGAGCGTGGCTAGACAGGGTTATTGTGGTTGAAAGGAGGAGGATACCTCGAAGTTCAAAGTCACTGAGGCTGAGCCTTAGGGGTGCTGGTGGGGCCTGGTCTGTGGTGAGGAGATGCAAGATCCTCCAGACAGAAGGGACGCTATGAGCCTCCATGTGTCTTCTTTAACTTGTGCTTCAAGAACTTTCACAGTTCCATTCACGCCTACCTGCCTGCCCTCTTTTCCCACACCAGACCTCTTACTCTGAGACCCCACACTTATTCCTACCTGAGGGGCTTTGCCCAAACAGACGTGTAGACCTGCAGGCCTCCTTATCCTCTCCAACCACACTCCAACTGTCACTCTTCTGAGCCAGCACATGCCCAGTCCGCTCATGAAATTACTCCTTTGAGCTCACACTGTCTGTCCCACTTAGCTAAAGCCGTATAGTTGTTAGAGCCTAGCACACAATTCAGAACACCACAGTATTCCACCTTAAGCCGGTCACGCTCCTGTTCTCTCTGTCTTGAAACATGCTGCTGTCACCTGTGCTACCAAGAAAGCCAACATGGAGTTCAACTGACAGGCATCAGTGGCATGTTGCACCCAACTTCTGAGCTGTTCAACGATTTCAGGGTCGCTATTATGTGATTATATCTTTAGATGTCACATGCAGATAATCATTGCCGTAGTTGGACTTGTAGCTTCAGTCACTGTTTCAAAGTAGTCTTGTGCACAGGAGTTTGTTCTGCTCTGGGCTCTGCCTGTGTCTATGTTCAAAAGTTTCCATGAAAAAAGAAATGAGGAGGGGGGAGCGGGGAGGGAGGGGAAAAAAAAAGAGGACCTGATGCAAAGGAAGGGCTTAAGTGGAGAGCAAATGCTTTGAGAATGATTGGGGCAGGGAATGTGCGGATGTGCTTTATACAACTGATGTATGTATATGTATGGATTGTGATAAGAGTTGTATGAGCCCCTAATAAAATGTAAAAAAAGAAAAGAGGAGAAAAAAAGAAAATGATTAGGGCAAAGAATGTACAGATATGCATTATACAATTGATGTATGTATATGTATGGATTGTGATAAGAGTTGTATGAGCCCCTAATAAAATGTTTTTAAAAAAATAGATGAGAATCATTAAAATTGTCCATTGGTACATTAAAAAGAAATGAGTAACTCCCTGAAGACAGTGGAGCTCAGCTGCTCAGTGTCACCCCACAACATTCTTGTTACATCTTAGTTGTGGGGACAGAGTAGGCACTCATCAAATTTGGAACAATCCCGGTCTACTCTACAGAGCACCTGTAGATGTCCCGTACCTCTACCACACTCGGCCCACGATGTGCGCCACATACAGGGAAAACAGAGCGCAATTCTGCCTTCCTGGCAGAGTAGTTGGAGGAGATGCCTTTTTTTTCTAAAACAATTATTTTGGCACTTAATCCACATATCATAAACAATTCTACTGTTCAGTCATACCAAGAAGAGTTGTACAGTCATTACCACAAATTTAGAGCATGTTTTTCTCTTTTGTGCTCACTGTTATCAGCTCCCATTCCCCGGAGACTTTCCTGCCATACTTCTAAGAAATCATTAATCCCGTTACTGTCTCTATCCTGGATTTCATATACAGAAAAACATACAACAACAACAAAAACCCTAACAATAACAACGTAAAGCAGAGAAAAACCTCCATTGAAAAGAAAGTAGAAAATATTAAAAACTAGAACAACCTAAAAATGGGTTCAAACAGATCAAATGACAGGGTGTTAAGTTTTAATCTAACAAATCTGCCATAATCAACTTTCCAATGCACTCTGCATGAGAGCGAGCCCACTCACATCTCTGGTCTATGTCAAAGGGGTTCACTGGAGGTTAATCCTCATGTATTTCTCTTTTACTTTAAAAAAATCATTTTATTGGGGGTTCATACAACTCTTATCACAATCCATATATACATCAATTGTGTCAAGCACATTTGTACATTTGTTGCCCTCATCATTCTCAAAATACTTGCTCTCCACTTAAGCCCTTGGTATCAACTCCTCATCTTTTTTTTCCCTCCTCCCTCCCTGCACCCCGAGGAGATGTCTTTTGAACTTCATTAACCAGGTTAGGAGAGGACAGTTGGTATGTTTGGCAAATTCTGTAGGACCTAAGCTTCATAAGGGAATATGGGCACTCAGTGTTTCAAAGGGTCAGGCACATGGGTCGTGGGTCCCCAAGGTTGGCAGTTCAAAGCCACCAGCCACTCTGGGGAAGAAAAGATCTGACCATCTTCTGCAGTAAAGACTGCAGCCTAGGAAACCCTATGGAGTAGTTCTTCTCTGCCTACAGGGTCACTCTGAGTCAGAATCAACTTGACGGCACACAACAAACAACAAGAAGGAAGGGTAAGGCAGTGAGTGGTAGCAGTGATGGGTATCAATTATAGGCTGTCGACTGGGTGGTTACAGAAAGGTCCCAGAGCTAGAAATGTGACACCCTACTTTGAGGGAGACAACACTTAGGCCAGTTCGGGATTGGAAATAACAAACACTTTGTGGCTCTCATCAGCTGAGAGATCAGGGGCCTTCAAAACAGGCCTTGAAGTCCTGTCGTCGCTTCCAAATCCAAACCTATTGCCATCGAGTCAATTCTGCCTCATAGGGTGGCTATGATTGTATCTACCCAGATGCTATGAAAGCTCTTTCTGGAATAGCGGCCTACACTTGGTGCTCCATCTTGCACCCTCCACCTCATGTCCCTGATCATAGGCAGCTATCAGGAGACCCTGGCAGATCCTGGAGACCGCCCCCACCCCCACCCCACCCTTGACCTTGCCCCAGCCAAAATTGGGCAACATTCTTTTTTGTTTTATTTTTTTGAAAAATACTTTTATTGGGGTCTCTTACATTTCTTATCATAATCCATACATTCCTCCAATATGCTAAGCACATGTGCTGCCATCATCATTTTCAAAGTATTCTCTTCCCACTTGAGCCCCTGATATCAGCTCCCCAATTTCTTTCCCCCTCCCTCCTCACCTGCCCTCCCCAATGAACCCTTGATAAGTTATAGATTATTTTTCTGTGTCTTATATCATCCTCCGTTGCGCCTCACCCACTTTTCCATTATTCGTTCCCCTGGGAGGGGATTCTAGTTGATCCTTGTGATCGATTCCCCTTTCTCCCCATACCTTCCCCTAATCCTCCTGGTATCTCTACTCTCCTTGTTGGCCCTGTGGGGTTTATCTATCCTGGATTCTCTGTGTTTCGGGTTCTTGTCTGTAGCAGTGTGCATGCTCTGGTCTAATCCAATTTGTAAGGTAGAATTGAGGTCATGATAGTGGGGGGAAAGGAGTATCAAGGAACTAGAGGGAAGTTGTGTGTTTCATCAGTGCTATACTGCACCCTGACTGGCTCATGTCTTCGCTGTGACCCCTCTGTGAGGGGATGTCCAATTGTCTACAGATGGGCATTTGGGTCTCCACTCCATACTCCCCACCCCCATTCACCTCGGGTATGATTTTATTCTGCGTCTTAGATTACTGATACCTGATCAATTTGCCAACATTCTTAAAGTCACTTATTTTCATTAATCTTAAGCTGGCCAGCATAAAACACATACACACACACACACACACACACACACACACACACTCACTCACTCACTCATCACTGCCACCAACTCAATTCCAACTCAGAAACCCAGAGGACATGGTAGAACTGCACCCATGGGTTTCCAAAACGGCACCTCTTTATAGGAGTCGAAAGTTTCGTCATTCTTCTAGCAGTTTCTAAAACCCAATCAAAACCTCTCAAGGATTGACGGGATGGCAGTGAGTGAGTGAGTGAGTGCAGTTTATAACACGTGAGGGACATGCAAGCAATAAGAAATGTTCCTAACCCTGGGAGGTGGATCCGGCTCGTCACAGTTGCAGAAAAAATTACAGCCTCTTTCTGGCTCTCTGTTGGCATGCCTGTGGTGGCTACTCTGACCAAACAGGCTGTACACGTCTTCTTCTGTAAGACACACCTTTATCATGTCCATCTGGAAGGGAGAAGAGGGCCGAGCACTGAGGGTAAGTGGTAGGAAAGAGGGCAAAGGGGGAGGTGAGGGGCCCGGGCAGGTAGAGGCAGGCAGGAGGGTACGCGGGTACCTCTTTTAGCAGCTTGCGCTTCAGCTGGTAAATGTTGACAAACGTAATGGAGTTGCAGCACTGGAAGATTTTCACCCCGGGGATGTTGATTATCTGTCAGGTGAAAGGTTAAATGGAGGGAAATTTCTCAGCTCTTTCATGAGTAAAAACCGTTGAGGCCCAAATACCCATCAACAGATGAATGAATAAACAAAAGCCCTTCTAGCCATGAAAACACAAAGCAGCCACGGAGTCAATTCTGGTTTCTAATAACCGTGTGTAGGGCTTCTGAGATGTACATCTTGATGGGAGCAGACTGCCTCAACTTCCCTGCCGCTCTCCCCCACCCACCCCCATCCTGCCGCCTCAGGGGTAATTGGTGGGTTTGACCCACTGACTTTCTGGTTACAGCCCAATACCTAACCCACAGTGCCACCAGGCTCCTTGTTCCATCTGCACAATGGAATATTATTCTGCCACGAAAAGGAATGGAGTTCTGACACATGCTATGACATTGATGAGCCATGAAAACATTACGCTGAAGGAAAAGAGCTAGGGACATATGAAAGGACAAATACCAGACAATCCCACTTATTTGAGGTATCTGCCCTAAAAGAACCACATCCCAACCTACTGCTATCAATTGGATTCTGACTTGGCAACCCCAAGACTGTAAATTTGTATGGGAACAGACAGCCTCATCTTTCTCTTGTGAAGTGGCTGGGACGCTCGAACTGCTGACCTGGTGGTTAGCAGCCCAGTGCTTAATGCCTTGCACCATACCAGTCTTCCTTAGGAGAAACCTAGAACCAGCAAATGCATAGAGACAGAAAGTAGAATAGAGGTTGCCAGGGGCCTAAGGAGCTGGGGAAGGGGAGTTCATCTCTTCATGGGTACAGAGTTGCTGTTTGGGGTGCTGAAACGCTATGGAAATAAATGGTGGTGGTGGCTGCAAACATTGATGAATAAATGAAATCTCTCGAGAACCTCCTGGAGAAACCATATGCCTTGTGAGAAACAAAGAAAAAAAAAAGAGAAAAAAAAAAACACCCCTTGCTTTTCTGGCTCCCTTCATTTCCCCTCAGCTTCCCAACTCCTTTTTCTTAACTCTCCTTTCCCCTCAAGTATACATTTAAAGTACCCCTCAGGCGTTCTGTGGTACCGCAAACATGTGTCTGCTTCAGCGGCTGCCTCTACCTTCCTGTATCCCTCTCCTCTCCCCTTCCTTAAGGGTCAGCTGTCACAAACAGCAGCAAAGATGCTCCAGGGGAAGACCAGGCCTCGGCCTGGCCTGTACCATCCCCTGGCCACGTACATGATGTGGGCGCTTACCTCCCGGTAGTCATTGATGGTCCTATAAATGTTGGTGTTGGGGATCTGGCCCAGGAGGTAAATCTTGGCTCTGAAAGGAAAGGACGCGTGGGTGCCGCACATCAGTCATAATTCTCTCTCCCTACTCTGCTTGGCCTCCTATTTCCCTGTGACGAAGAAGTACCTGTGTGACCGGACGGTGATGATGAGGAAGGCAAAAGTTATTGAAACAAGTAGTCCAACATCCAATCCCAGAAAAAGTGCAGATAAGAACGTCATGATCCAGATGATCTTATGGAAAAGGAGAGGGAAAATAAACGTGAGAACAAGCAGAATTCAGAGAACAGCTGGCCCTAGCCCTCAGCTCACTGCCCTCCCTTCCACTGGGATCTAGACCCTGAGATTTAGAGAACATCCCACACTCATGTGCACTGGCGCCAGCCTAAAGGGACGTCCTCACTCATCTCTTTTACTCTCTCACCCTCTCGTTCTCTCTCTGGAAACGTCCATCTCCTCGTGTACAAAGTAGCAAGAATAATATCTCCAGGCTTTGTTGAGATGGGAAATACCATTTATAAGGCAACCTACAAATCACCGACAAAATGTCAGCTGCTATTTTCAGAACCTGCTGCCATGGGGCCCTCTCCCCGCCCCCCCATGGCTAACCCCTACAGGATGGTCACAAAATGCTGCCCAGACACATTTCCGTTCTGCATTGGCTGTTTTTACGAAGCTGATGGCCAGGCTTGTCTTCCGAGTCCCCCTTAGTCTAGAGCCTCCGCTGCAACCTGTTCAGCATGACAGCAGCACACACACGTCCCTACTCACATGGGTGGTGGCTGTGCATGGGGTGCCTCAGCTGGGCTTTGAACCCTGGTCTCCTGCATGGTGATACTCCTACCAATGAGCCATAATTGCCCTACAAGACCTCCCTCAGTTAGTTAGTCCTTTACCAATGCCCACCCACCACCACCTTCATCGTGCTTAGCCAGTGACCTGACAGAGGAGAGAGGCTAGGGCTACCTTAAGTACTTATTTCCCCTTTCAGGCTGGGCTCAACTCTCCTTCCTTCTCTCCGTGCTGCAGGAAGTTAGCCCTCCCCTTAGTCTGTCTGCCAGCTGGGCCACAGTTCCTTAGCTCCTCAGCACCCGGCTCCCCAAATGACTCCGCCTCTCTCTTAGTTCTTTGTTTCTGTTGAAGCCATGGCCTCTCATGCTATTAGATCCCCTGTCTTTTATGTCATAGGTGGCATGGTGATTCGATGTTGGCCTGCCACTCACAAGATCAGCGGTTCAAAACCACCAGCCACTCTGTGGGAGAAAGACGAGGCTGTCTTCTCCTGTGAAGATTTACAGTCCCAGGAGCCCACAGGGGCAGGGTGGCTATAGGTCAGAATTAACTTGTTGGCAGGGAGGGTTTAAAAATAAAATATTTTATTTCTATTTTCCCCTCTGTCTCTTGGTGTGTCCCAATAGAAAGGAGGGTGGCCAAGCACCCCCTTGCCTTGTTAGGACTGGGGTTTCCTGTCCTGAAATGCAGGAGCCCTGGTGGCACAGAGGTGAAGCATGTGGCTGCTAACTAAAGGCCAGCAGTTTGAACCACCCAGTGCTCCGTAATAGGAAGTCGTGGGCAGTCTGCTCCCATTACAGTGTAGAGGCTTGAAAACCCTGGGTGTGCAGTTTTACTCTGCTTGGTAGGGCTGCTCTGAGTCAGAATGGACTCAGTGGCAAAGGGTTTGGGTTTTTGTTCTTCGTCCATGTTTATGTGAACTGGATTAAGTACAATTCAAATATGCAATGTGGAACAAGCCCTTTGTGTTGTACATCTGTACACAACTGTAGCCACTAAGGCGTTCCTAAGCCGGGCCGATGATGTAGGTGCTCATCTGCTAACCAGAAGTTAGAGAGTCAGGTCTGCCTTGAACTAAAGGCCTGGTGAGCGACGTCCCTCTGGAGCACAGTGCTACTCTGACATACTTGCTGGCAGCTGGATTGTTTGGGGGAGGGAGCAACGTAATTGCGCTTGTTTGGTTTGGCATCAAGGGAATAGTCTCCGTATTTTCAAAGGCCAGCAACCTGGACTTCCTCTTAACAAGCCAAGCTAGGGCTCCGTGTCTTTTGTTTGTTCTCCTTTTCCTCTCTCTCACCTCCCCTGTCAGTGCCCTCCTCGGGCTCATTGTATACATGCACATGTACTCACACAGTCATACTGGTCCTGCTTCCACAGAGTGGGGAGGTTGGAAATGGTTTCAAGGTAGGGTATCACGTTGCTCAGAACAATCCCAGCCAACACAGCCTGTGCGAGGAAAGATAAACCTGACTTCATTTTCTGTTCAGGGTTACAACTCCCAAGTCCCCACAAAGGAACCAAAAAGTAGAGTGGACAGGGGGGTGGGGCAGGCAGACCAATCAGAATGGAAGTAATGAGCATGCTGGCACATCATGCAAAGTGCAGCCAGTGTCACCGAGCAATGTGTACGGGAGTTATTAAAAGGGAACCTAATTTGTTGTGTAAACTTCCCCACATGCACAGTCCAGAGGGCAGAGAGGCGGGGTGTGCTTGAAACGGTGCCAAGAGGTGTTGAGTTCGCAGAGCTGAGGGCTCAACTGCAGCTCTGGAGCAGAGGCTCAACCTCACTTGCAACCTCCAAGCCACTGCTGCCAGGCTCTTGCAGCTGCCACTGCTGAACGCCTTGTACACTCGCCCTGCAGAGAAGACCTGGGCTGAGGTTGCTGGGCGTCCAGCTCCTACCAGGACCTGGGGGCTGTTTGGAGATCCCCACACACAGGCAGCCAATTATAGGTGCAAGTTGGTAAATCCTGAGGCTCCAGAGCTAAACTTAAGCAGGGGTTATGTTGATATATGTGCATCAAAAATATACACATACCTATAAATGTATTCATACAATATTCATATCATGTAAAGTCCTATTTCACCGAACATATTGTGGACATTAAGTGGCATGTATCTATATTATTATTTTTTAAGTTGGTCAAATTTGCCACTCCAAGATATTTTCCACTGACATTACTATGTCCATATGTCAACTCGTTATGCAATCAATTACCCTGCATGTTTCCCACCGCTTGTCTTCCTCTATCAGGCCCAAGGCCTGACTGACTTGGTAGGTAACAATCCAACGAACCCTCAGTTTATTATTTATAGACACGGTGAGCGAAAGCCCCCTGCTTCAGTGCTTGTGATGGTTATGTTATGTGTCCACTTGGCTAGGCCACGATTCTCAGGAGTGTGGCAGATATTATGTAATCATCTCTTTTTTGTGATCTGATGTTAATAGGGATTGAATGGGGATCCTTGGTAGTGTGGCCTGCATCCAATAACACACACACACACACACACACACACACACCCCTCCTGTGTGCCTGCGGTTCTCAACTTGTGGGTCGTGACCCCTTTGGGGGATTGAATGACCCTTTCACAAGGGTCACCTGATTCATAACAGTAGCAAAATGACAGTGATGAAGTAGCAATGAGAATAATGTTATGGTTGGGGGGTCAGCACCACATGAGGAGCTGTATGAAGGGTCGTGGCATTAAGAAGGTTGAGAACAGTGCTGTCAGCGCTCTCTTTCTCCATATTGTATTTGATTCTCCATTGTCTGACCTCTGAAGCAGAGTCGAGAAAAAACTTCCAGCCTTACACCTGACCCATAGATTAGAACTCGCCAGTCTCCACAACTACTTGAGCTGTTTCCTTGAAATCAGTCTGTGTGAGTGTGCATGTGCGTGCGTGTGTGTGGTTTTGTTCCTCTAGACTAGAGGACCCAGCGTTGTTCATGTTTGGTGTGTGAGGCAACCCATAAAGGGCTGGCATCTTTAGCTATATGTCTTGTATTCTCCTACTTGGTCTTACCTTCTCTGTCTGTCTGGCATTCTACATAGGAACCTACATAGAATGGTCTATATGATTAATTAAGGCAATTTCCACTCACAGAAACTCTAAAATAATTTCAATTAGGCATATATTCAAATTTATAATTAACACTATAAATTGTTAACAGAAAAATAGCATTTTTCCCTTTTCCCATCAAATCCAATTAGCAAATTTAAAACCTTGCTAACACATGGGTTACATGGTTCTTGAGCATAAGAAAGTGTTATTCTTTTGGAAAATAACTTGGTGATATATCAAGAAATGTTGAAAATACTTTTATAGAGAAATTTTATTTTAGAAATCCTAAATACAGAAAAAGGTAAATGTACAAATCTATTCATTGCCATGTTTATTTGTAATAATATGAATGCAGAATAACATGTTATTATAATACCAGAAGAAGAAAACCTAATTTTCTAACAATAATTAAGTGATTGTTTCCATATGTAGTACCATCTTACATATTCAATTAAACAAGGGTATAAAATTATATATGTGATCAGAACACAACTATGTAAAGTGATGGCCATTCATAGAAAACAAATAGTGTTTGAACATGTGTCAAAATGTTAAAAGGTGGCTTAATTGTGGTTGTAAGTGCCTGGTGTTTGATGTTGTTTGTTTCTTTGATTGGAGGGAGTCTGTTATGAATACACAAAGTTTTTTAAATGACCATTTCTACTTTTTTAAAGGGAAGAAAGCTTCTCACATGTGAGCAAGAAAAAGACGTAAACTCATAAGTGTATGAAAATAATCAGGTCCTGAAAGCAGACCCTAACCCATGTTATGCAGCACCGTCTTGTGTTCAGAAAGCCCCTGAGTTAACCTTTCTGTCTCATTCCCCACATTCCTCTTTACATTCTCTACCTGAGAATCAGAATTGATGCTCCCACCAGGAATGGCTGGGTCAACGCTGACCTTCTGAGGGCATCTGATGACTAATTGGACTCACCAGGTCCGTGGAAGAGGGACAGAGCAAACAAAGCCAGCAGAAATGACTTTGTTCCCACCATACCATCTCTTTCCCGGTCAAGAAATGCCAAATTGCCTGCAAGTTGCTGGGAAATGGGATGAAGAGGCAAAGGCACTCACCAGCCCAGGGTTTGGGGCTTGAGACAGGGAGTATGGAGAAGAAGCCAACCTTGTCACAAAACAACATTCTACAAGGAAATGGTTTACCTTCCTGAAGACTGAGGTAAAGTATACTCACTGGATCGCGAAGCATTAATCTTACACACAACTCCTATCATCCAAGAGACAGTCGTTCACTTTTTGGTCTCTTCTCTGTACATTTTTCACATAAAAGTGGAAGTGTTGAACATGTTATTTTTCCATGTGTTTTTCCCAAATGTTCATTGGTCCCCTTGCTAACTAGTCGAGGTCCTAGGCTAGCTGCTCCACCAATGAACCCCCAAAAGGGCTTTGCAATAAGTCTTCCAAGGAGGGAAGAGGTCAGCCATTGCTTGACATCATGGACCCCCACCCACATTACAGCAAGCCAGGTGTTCACATCTTATCCACGAACATGGTAACTAGATGTAAGAGTGATGCCATTAGCCCAAAGCAAGGGCGCTTCTGTCCCAGCACATTTAAATTAAAGGAGTGTTATCTACGTTTTATCATCACCCTTCAGTGAAAATTCTGACAATTTTTATTGATTTGGGACTTATTTTGTTGCTTCCAGCTATAAAGAAAAAGAAAGCACTGTTTACAGTAAATTAGTGAATGGTCCTCCTAACCTCAATCATTGGGGTAAAAACATGCTACTGACACATCTGCTGGTTATCTTCTGCAAGCCACTGATAACCACCGGCTCACTCTCACTCGCCTTACATGGATTCCAAGGAGGGACGCCCGCGTCCCTGGCTCCCAAGAGCAGAAGACAGCAACAGCAGCCTTGAGATGATGCTGATAATCACCAGGTGGATGTCTTCAAGGAGATCAGGCTAGCAGTCACAACCACTCTCGCTTAGGGACTTCCACCTCCCTTACTGTCGTGAATTATCTTAGGATTATCTAAAAATGGCCAACGGGCATATTAAGGAAATCAAACAGACATGATGGCCACTGAGCATTGGTCTACCTTAGAATTGAGACCTGAGAACATCCAGTAGTTAGCACTGTAAGTGCATGTGCATCTCTAAGTGCAAAGTAACCCATGTCCCACAAAGGGAAGAGATGGCCCATTCAATATAGAATCATCCTAACCGAACACAAAGTTGGAACTCAACTTTAAGACCCTACCTTCTTAGTGAGATCTATCCAAGAGGCAGTGTAGGGACGCAAGAAGACGTCAGTCCACATGACAGAGAACAAGGGCGTCGGGAAACAGTTGGGGAAACAGACGGCACAAGCACGCAGTCCGTTTCTAAGGCTGTATTGGCACTAAGGGTTCTGGCACCTGAAATCTATCTGGCCACTTTAAACAGAGTCCATCCTTAGTAGCTTAAGCAATAAGATGTTTAATGAGATGAGAATAATAATGTGTCTTGGGCACGTATTATAAGTCAGACACTGCTTTTTCTAAATGCTTTACATATTTGCATTACATATGTATATGTGTAATACACATGTGTAGATGTATATATAGATATGTGATGTGTGTATACATATATGTATATGTGTGACCAACCCTATATAATAGATACAATGACTTTAAAGGAAAGATACGAAGATAAGAGGGAACAACCATTGAGGACCATCTGAATTGCAAGTCTCTTTCGAGGTGGCCCAGCAAGAAGTGATCTGGAGGTCTGGTTACTTACGTTCGGTATACTCTGGAAGAAGTGTCCCACCTTCACCATCAGCAGCAGCATCACACCCGCGCCTACCAGAGATGCACACTGAGGAGACAGAGCCAGTTGGAGAGAGACCATCAGGAACACATTGGTCCCTCTCTGTAACTGTGGCCTGCTGCTTGGTGAGAAGCACGTCAGTTTTGTTCATTTTAAAGGAGTCATGTGCAACCGTTCAACATTAGTGCATTTTTGTTGAACTGACACTTTCACATTTTATTTCACAAAGTGCTAAGCCCATACTCAATAAAGACTTCTGGTTGCAGCCACATAGCTATGGAAAATAACATCTATGGCAATTAGTTTTAAATTTCTGAATGCTCTCTCACAGCTGGTGATCGAAATACCTGTAGCCAGTAGACACTGGTGCCCCACCCCCTCAAGTGGCAGCCAGGGCACATGCCATCACTGCCAGGCCCTGGAGACGCCTCTGGTTGAATGAAGGCATGAGTCCTCCAAAAGGCTCCAAGGGACCCTGGGCCTAGGAATCGAGTAACCATGGCTCTGCACCACAGTTCGGGGTCTCCTCAAGCCAGGCGTGAGTTTTATCCCACCTCTAAACCCTTCCTGCACAATTGACGAGGTGCCCAGGTGGCACAGTGGTGAAGCACTAGGCTGCTCACCACAAGGTTGGCAGCTTGAGCCCACCAGCTGCTCCACCAGAGAAAGACAGAGCAGTCTTGGTGCCATACAGATGGCCGCCTTGGAAACCCGAGGGGGCAGGTCTCCTCTGCCCCAGGGGTCACGATGAGTTGGAATCAACTGGATAGCAATGGGCTTAGACTGTTTATAAAATCCTCAATAGACTCCTCTCACTGACGGCCCTGAAATCTCAACCATTCTATCTTCCCATACAAACACCTCCCCCACACTTGCCTGCTTCGCGTCCCCGTAGCTTCTCATGTAGCAGCTTAAAAAAGACATGAATGCCTTCCCATTTCCCTTCTTCCATCTGTGTGTCACTGGCATTTAAAAACGTGGCAAATGTGAATCGAGACTCCTGGAGGGCTGACTCCTGAGGGCTCAGTCACTTGGGAAGTGACACTGACTTGTCCAAAGTGGAAAGCTACGAAATATAAAAACCCCAAGACCAAACCCACCATCATGGAGTCCATGCCAACTCCTAGCGGGGCCTTTAAAAACTCAACACTCTCTGGACAGTTTTGCACTCGCTCTATCCTCTCCTGGTTCCATTTTTAAAATAAATTTAAACCTAGTTATAAAAATAATATACATGATACACAAAACGATATAAAGCTGTGTCATTGTTTTCCACTGTGGTGGGGTGGGGGAGGGGATAAAACCATAACCACAATTCAAAACAGTGGCGAGAGCTGAGGGAGTTCCTTGAATCGAGTCCATTAAAAGACCACCCAGCAGTGATTCTCAGATTATTCTCTTAATTACCTCCAACATCTCCGATCTGGCCCACGCCCACCCCATCCCCACTTCTCCATGTGAAATATAATATTCTTACCAAGTTCTCTCTCACTGTTGATTGCTATTGGCCTTCTAAATGCATCACTCAAACCAACAGCAGTGCAACCAGTGTTCTACTCCCTCTTCCCCTTCCCAGAGGATTCCCGGCTAACTAACGTGAGCAGCCAAACTCAAAAGGCCTGAGCCACATGAGGGACGCATAAGAAGAGTCATGGGGACAGTCACTGGAAGAGACTCAGAAAGCCCTAAAGGCAAACACTTCGTACTGCGTGGCCCTGAGACTGTAACTGGACCCATCACAGTCACGCCTGCTGCTGAGCTGAATTTACAGCTCTGGCTTCAGGTGCTCTTTGTTGGCACAGTGGAAAAAATATGGATGGGTCCCGGAAAAGACTTGTACCTTTTCTACAATCTCTTTTCTCCAGAAACTTCCAGTTTGTCTCTTTTTTTAAAAAGTAAATAAGTCAACAAAGATGCCCAGAAGCTAAAATAAGTGGTATAAAACATAGATTATAAATGAATACGAGCCAGGCACTAAATCACATAAAATGTGCTTCTCAGAGAGGACGTGGAGTGGGGAGCAGGGAGGGAGGGGGAAAAAAAAAGAGGACCCGATGCAGAGGGCTTAAGTGGAGAGCAAATGCTTTGAGAGTGATGAGGGCAAAGAATGTACGGATGTGCTTTATACAATTGATGT
The DNA here is from genome assembly GCF_050624435.1 of Tenrec ecaudatus. Taxonomy (NCBI): domain Eukaryota; kingdom Metazoa; phylum Chordata; class Mammalia; order Afrosoricida; family Tenrecidae; genus Tenrec; species Tenrec ecaudatus. The sequence goes on along the minus strand of NC_134536.1, from coordinate 137,083,664 downwards.
ATGTATATGTGTGGATTGTGATAAGAGTTGTATGAGCCCCTAATAAAATGTAAAAAAAAAAAAAGAGAGAGAGGACGTAGAAGCCTGCCAATAAGGCCGTGTCCCCGCAGGGACATAGTCACAGGCCTGGGCTGTGGGTGAGAGGACCAGCCTGCGGGCCTGTGTGCCTTAGGAGGACACTTGGTGGCTCTCAGAATCTCAGGTGCGTTACTGAATGGGCCAGCAAGCACAATACAAAGGTACATCTATGTGCTTTGTGTCTGTACTGATTTCTCCATCACTTTTGCCAAGCTTTCTTGACTCAAATTTAGCTCCCAGGGCTTCAAGGTGATGTAAGAATGGGCAGAAAATCCCCACAGCCAGAGTCATGATCAATATGCAGACCTTCAACCCACAACTGCTACACACTCTGTGAGTACAGCGAAATAAAGACAGGAGATTGCTGAGCCTCTGCCCTGGTACTAGGAACGTGGGGTAGAAGCTATGATTTTTTAGCAGCTCTTAAATGACAGGCTCTATTCTCATCTAATTTAGTTGTCAACTGTAAGATGGGCTTTATCACCATTTTACAGAGGAGGATGAGAGCCGTGGGGAGCAAAGGTAACTTGCCCAGGGTCACACAGGGAGGGAGCAGAGAGCCTGGACAGCCTGACTCCAAAATCCAGCCCCCTGCCCGCAAGAAGAACATAAAAGATGTCTATCCTTCATAATGACTCATGTTTTTAAAGCAGCTCTGGAGCCAGACAAGGCAAGAAGACCAGCCTTTGGATAGCAGGGAACAATGAAAGGAACCCAGTCAATCATGAAGAGCGGCAAAGCGCCGTGGTCACAACAGAGTGAACAGGAAGGTAGAGAAGGGGAGAATTCAACCGGCCACAGACGTGGGCTTTATAGCTTTGCTACCAGGAACAGGTCTGTCAACTCCCTGGCCAAGGCCATGGTTGGACAGGCTAGCTGCAGCCAGTAAACAGAGGTGGGTTTTAGACAAGGAGAAACGAAAGAGAAATCTAGATATGTCTGCTCGGTTTTGTATGTATACCGGGTGCACAATATACAGGAAGTAGCTCTAGGGGGAAGGTTCCAAGAGGTTCTTAGATGTTCCAAGCCAGCTCTGGAGATTCTCCTTGGAGAAGTGGGCGAGTTCTCAGGCAGAGTGAAGCAAAGCCCTGGAGAGAAGGGATAGAGGGAATACCCCACTGCTGTGGGACAGTGACATGTAAGGACAGGCCTTTTCTGGTCCAGATCAGATTGGAGGCTGGCAAGCCCCAACATATTGGATCAAGGACTGGCAATGGTCTCCTCTTGAGCTAGCTGTTGGCACTGAGCATATCAAAGTCCCAGGGAAGACTGACCAGCATCCCTAGGGACATGCCCCCCTTGGTGGGTCACTGCACTGCAACCAGAGCTGTGCCTGATGGGGAATGTGGTGTGAAGATGAACAGATGCGACAGCAGAAAACAATATGGGTCATAGGCTGCTTTGGGGGCAGGCACCTTGACCAACTGACAAAAATGGTGAAAGTGGGATGGTTCAGAGACTGGAAATTCAAACATCTGCTGAGGTCATCCCGAAGCTTGGCTTTTCTAGTCCCAGAACCAGGGAGTTCAGCCAACAAAACATGTCTTCCTTCTACCCCACTTCCAGTGGGCCATGGAAGCCCCACCTCCTTCATCATTCTCCCGCTTGCAATGTCTATGGTTTATTACACTCATTCCGCACTTAGTGCGCCTTGTACCATATCTCGTTTCTTCCGACTGTGTACATCTTGTCTTTCCAAGTTTACATCATGCTGATATACTTAATGAACAACACATATTATAAAGAGTTGGCAGGAACTAATTTATGGAATAGCCAACTTCGCTTTTTTTTCCCCTCAGCACAAAAGTGTCTCATTCTGATTCCACAATTTTTGCATTCTTTAAAAAGATGCCTAAATTCTCCTTTTCAAACACTAGTGGGAAAGGGTTGCACCATTTTAAAGGCTAGATCGTCTGGAAGAAAGCCTGTGCCAACCGAGCTCAATCACGTACAATGAGAAGGTCCGACTCTCTTGTATTAGCTTTCACCTCATGTTTGCCATGGACTGTGGTACTGGCCGCTCCACATCAGAAGTTAGTGCCCGTTCTTCGGAAACATCCAGTTTCTTCCTATGACTAGGTCTTCCTCCTCTGTTCCTGTGACCACCGCTTCCCTGTCATCTGAACCCCGACCCCATTCCCTGGGCTTACTCCAGTTTCCATTTTGACAGCTCCTTGACTTGTTACCACTTTACATAGTTGAGATGGGACACTCCTCATTTTCTAACTTTTCTGACCAGTTCAAAACTCATGAATCTAGGACATACAAAATCTCATGCTGTCCATTAAACAAGAGTTTGCCTCTAGAGTTGTCTGTACCATCATTGTCTCTTTTATCCCCAAACATTTTTTTAAACTGATTCAGATACCTAGAAAGAGAGTGGCCTAGATAAGTTTCTTTCATCTAAAGGCAAAGCAGCCCCTAGCCTTACCTAGTCAAAGAGTTTATTATCCTGAAAACCCTTTGCCGTGCCCTCTCAGAAACTAGGAATGCATCTCCCCACAGCGAGTGGAAATGTTAATAGAAGATGGTTCGCTTACTTGAAACTAATAATTTCAAGTATATTGATATTGGAAATGGATTTTTGTGGCCTAATATGTAAAACACCCTCATATATTTATTGCAGAGAAAGCCACTTTCAAGTTCCAAATTAATAATTGAACTTTTATGACAAAAATCTAACAAAAATGAAGGCAAGCATGGAACCTAAATTCTTACAAGAAGTTTTCCCCAATAAATTCACAAAATGGCAACAAGAGTCAACCAGGTAAATCTCCTTCTCTGTGACACATGTGAATAGGAGAAAACTCTTTATCTAGTAGAGGGGAAATGATATTTCAACAAACCTGCTGTCTTCCTCCAGATTTGTCTTGGATAACAGTCCGAACAACAGAACCAGTGAATGTGCAACATCTGAAGAATGAGCTGACGACATTGCACAGGCCGATGGCTATTAAATCCTGCAAAGCAACAGCAGGCGGCTCAGGTTTGTTGTTGGCTGAAGACTGCTAACGCGATTTTGAAATAAGGCATTCTGACATCACTGCATACATCATACTGGGGCTGTGTAGGCCCCTTCGAATAAAAAGGTTAAGAATCCTTAGGAAGAATAAAAGGGTGGGATCTTGTCTAGATCAGGTTGACTCGCCATTTTAGCGAGTGATCAGAAGGAGAGAGGGAGGAAATAAGAGGCGCTTGCATTTTTATTTGCTTTCACAAATCCTGGTGGTCACCAGGTTTTAGAATGATAGGGAGAAGCACAGTATCATTTTTCCTTCTATGGCGCTCTCTTCTTACTTATTAACTATCCAACATTTAGCATGAGTGGCAATCATGAAAAATCTATCCATCTATTTGAGCACTACATAGCAGTACACGCTGAAGTGCAAGGTGGGAGCAGCACTGGCTGTGGTGGCTAAGGTAAGTGTCAACTTGGCAAGGCCACGATACTTAGCTGTTTGGCAGTTGAGTCATGCTGTAATTTTGCAGTTATGTAATGATGTAATCATCCTCCATCTTTGATATGATGTGATAATCCTCCACTCTTACATAATGATTTTCACATAACTACCTGTTCTTTTTAACCTAACCATTTGGCTAAGTAAGGAGAGGGTGTATTCTAAAACTCAAACGTGGACTTCTTTTGCTCCCACGTTTTCCTCTTGAGTTTTTGGGAAAAGAACAAACTAGGAGTTATAAGTGAGGAGGACAAAAAAGACAAAGACTCATTCTAGCCGGTCAATTTAACTACAAATTGTCCTCAGTTTACAACGGGGCTCTGTTCTGATGACTCCACTTTACATTGATTCTAATGAAAGTCAAATTCCTCTTCTTAAACATTTTTATTATTGTTTTTAATTACAATACATTTACAAATCTGGAAGTGTTTCGAATAGTAAATCATAAAATCGAACATTTAAAAGTAAACATCTGAAAAATTTTAATGCCAATAAAGTATGCACCCCAATATATTACTACTGATACAAAAAACCAAACAGCAACACCAATCCCCACAGCCATGGAGTCACTTCTGACTCACAGTGACCTTATGGGACAGGGTAGAACTGTCCTGTGGGTTTCTGAGACTGTAATTCTTACTGGGAGTAGAAAGCCTCCTCTTTCCCCTCAGAGAGGTTGGCTGCTAACTGCAAGGTCAGTTAGGTTTGAAGATTACTAATGTACAAAATGAAACAACTCTTCTCCAAAAACATTTATAATTTGGATCCAGAATACCCAGAAAGGGACTAACCTAGGTAACTTTATTACATTAAAGGCAAAGCAGCCCTAGGCTTACTCGCTCTCATGAAAACCCCTTGGGGTGGGGAAGAGGACCCGATGCAAATGGGCTTAAGTGGAGAGCAAATGCTTTGAGAATGATTGGGGCAGGAAATGTGCAGATGTGCTTTATACAATTGATGTATGTATATGTATGGATTGTGATAAGAGTTGTATGAGCCCCTAATAAAATGTTAAAAAAGAAAAAGAAAACCCCTTGCCGTGTCCTCTGAGGAAGTCAGAGACGGAGAATGCATCTCCCCATTAAAAAACAATGTTAATAGATGGTTGATCGTTTACTTGATAGTGGTTAAGTTCACCATAATTTAAATACATCATAAGTCAAGGACTAGCTCTGTTTTATTGAACAATGATTTATTGCCCTCTATGAAAATTAGTAGCTTGTTTTTGTACAAGGTATCTTAAATCCTGTGCACCTCAGAGTAGGTGGCTGACTTTTAAGGACTGGGTAGAAAGGAAGGGAACACTGGGAGAGATGAACTCTGTTGCTCTGCTAACCTAACCACATGATGATGTGTCTTCTGCTTGCCTCTGTACTAAATCTACTCTAGAGGATGAACCATTCATGTAATTCAGGTGTCTTCAAAATTAAGTATTCCCCATTCTTCAAAAGTCCTTTGGTTATCAAGGTCCAAATTATGGCCCCAGGGACTCATAGATTAGAGAAGACCTAGCCTTCATTTTGAAGCAGTGACAGGGATTAAATTGTGTCCTCCCATACACACATCAAAAAAGTATGCGTTGGAGTTTTGACCCCTATACCTATGTAATCCCCCATTTGGGGATAGGGTTTCATTTGTTATGTTAATGCGGCAGTATCAGCATAGGGTGTGGCCGAAACCTAATCACTGCTGATTGATAAGAGCGGCATAGACACAGACCCACGCAAGCATAAGAGAGGACAGACAGATGCCATGTAGAGATCCCCAAGGAACTGAAGAGGAGAGGCGGAAAAAGCCAAAGATCCCCGCCCCGCCCCCACCCCCTCCCATCCCTCTCCCCCAGTGGCGAGAGTTTTCCTCTAAAGTTAGGGCCTGAGTTTGGACTTCTAATCCCTTAAGGGCAGAAAAATCCATTTCTGTTCATTAAAGCCACCCACTCACGTGATTTTTGTTACAGCAGCACCAGGAGACCAAGAGAAGCAGTGTAGAAGTCTATCCTCTCACCTGATTGGAATTGACCTTGTAGTTGTGAGCAGTAGCAAACTTCTTGCCCAAAAATATGAGCAGAGAGGAACTCACTAAAGCTAAAGAGATGGCTTGGAAAATAATCTTGGAAAGAAGGTCCATATCTGGTATTCCAGGAAACAGGAAGCTGCAATAAAAAGGTGGGATTATTCCAAATTAGCAGGAATTTTAAATTCATTTATTGGTACCTCCCCATTCTGCCAGGCTGAAGTCTATTTTACAATAAGGGCCATGCAGGGTGACTGGTACAGCAGCCTGCCGAACAGCCAGCAAACCGAGCCAAGTTATAAAAAGCCACTAGAACTTACTCTATTGCCTTCCAGTTCAAGTTGTCAGTTGTTGTGGAATTCCAAGGGACTGGCTGAAAATGAAAGTGGCCAAATTCTCTATGCTTAGAATCAAGGGGTTTGGCAGGCTGACCCTGGTGGGAGGAGACTGCCATAGTTATGAGATAGAGATGATTCCCAATTCAGTCTCCAGACTGATTTTTGTTCCCACAATTGTCCCTCACAAAAGTGCTACTTCAAAGACGTCTTCTACTTGTGCCTGGATGCTCGCTTTGCACCCAGAGACTATCTGTCTTTAAGAGTAATCCGTTCTAGTATATGTCCACGCAAGGTACAGCCAACTCCCTTTAGATCAGCGGTTCTCAACCTGTGGGTCGTGACCCCTTTGGGGGCTGAATGACCCTTTCACAGGGGTCGCCTAAGACCATCGGAAAACACATATTTCTGATAGGCTTAAGAACCGAGACACTGCTCCTCTATCCATCTCCAGGCATGTGCATCCACATGCAGCTACACGCACGTACTAATACCCAGCATAACGACATCATCGCGCCAACCTATCACATACACCCCATACAAATACAGGTGTATGTGACGGATTTGGCACCATAATGTATTTATATGTGGATCAGTCATACATGTGTAGAGAGCAGCTACTGTGTAGAGAGCAGCTGATGTGTTGAAAGCAGCAGTATTGGAGGTAAAATGACACTTCATGAACTATAATTACTGGGTAAATGTAAAATGTACTGCAAGATCCTCAACTACTGCAAAAAATAAGATATTTATCTATACCATGGGAACTTAATCTGGATGCTGATCGGTCTTTTTATATTCAGCTGTGATTGATGTGAATACTGCCCCCTTGTGATAGTAACTGGTATGTAAAAAAAAACAACAGAATGGTAAATCATAAGAAACTTTAATGAACTATATTGACTGTAACATCTTTTGTATTATTAAAGCTATTGTTATATATTATTTTCATTAACAAACCATCCCATGACAGTGGATCAAATAGAGAACATCATTAAGAAAAGAAAATATATAGTGAGGAATTTTTACCTCAATAATGACAGCAGGAATTGAGAAACTGCAAAGTGTTATTTGTTGTGAGGTTCTATCAGCAATATCTATGAAGCCAAACAAACTACAACACCATTTTGATAGCAAGCATCTGAGCTTTGCTGGCAAAGATACGAACAATTTTAGAAGCAAAGCTGATGGACTCAAGAAAGCCAAACTTGACACTGGTGGCAAGTACCACAAACAAAATGTAGCAGCCATTGAAGCTTCATATTTGGTGGCACTCAGAATCGCCAGAGCTATGAAACCTCACACTATAATTGAGGATTAACTGTGGCCAGCAGCCAAAGACATTGTTCGAGTTATGGGCAGAGACAAATTTGTTACAAAATTGAGTGCAATTTCCTTATCAATGATACTGTCTGCAGAAGAATAGATGACTTGTCTGCTGATATTCTTGATCGAGTAATCCAGAAAATTAAATCTGCTCTACTTCCAATATTTAGCATCCAGATTGATAAATCTACAGACATTGCAAACTGTTCACAGTTACTGATTTACATGAGTAAATGATGGCGATTTTAAAGATGAGTTTCTTTTTTCCAAACCTCTTGAAATGACAACTACTGCATGTGATGTATTTGACACAGTTGGTTCATTTCTGAAAGAGCAAAAGATCTCTTGGGAAAAGGTTTGTGATGTTGGCACAAATGGTGCTCCAGCTATGCTAGGATGTCAATCTGGATTTCAATGTTTGGTACTGAATGAGTCACCCCAAATCATCAGAACTCAATGTATGATTTATTGGCAAATATTAACAATGAAGATGCGGCCACAAGAGTTATAAGAAGTAATGAAAAACGTCATAAGTTCTGTCAATTTTGTAAAAGCGAGCACTTTAAACAGTCGACTGTTTTCAAAACTGTGCAACAAGTTGGATGCACTGAATAATGCTCTGCTATTTCACACTGAAGTGTGATGGTTGTCTAGAGGAAAAGTTTTAAAACATGCTTTTGAGCTTCATGATGAACTCAAAACGTTTTTTAATCAGAAAGCAAGACTGCAATTCGAAGCACTTTTCAGCAATAAAAGTGAACTGCCGAAAATAAGTTAAATTTATCACTGCAAGGACCAAATTCAAAATGCCTCGATTTACCTGAAAAGATCCGAGCATTCCAAATGAAACTTCAGCTTTGGCAAAAAAAACCAAAAAAAAAACTGTATGAAAATAAAAATTTACATGTTGCCTGCCTTATCTGCTTTCTTTGTCTTTGAACCAGACAAAAGGATTACCATGAGGATTTTTGTAAAAGAACACTTGCACATGCTTGCAGAAGAAACTTCATCGTACTTTCCAAATCTACCTGACACCCCATTTGCACTTGCCAGAAGCCCATTCACAGTCAGAGTTGAAGATGTTCTTGAGACAGCGCAAGAGGAGTTCATTGAACTTTTTAGCAACAATGCAGCAAGAACTGATTTCTCTACAATGCCAGTTACAAATGCTGGACCAAGTGTTTCCAGTCATGTCCTGTTCTGTCTGAGACTGTGTTGCTCCTTCTTTTTCTATTTCCAACAACATATCTTTGTGAAACAGGGTTTTCCACCTTGTTTGGTATCAAGTCTAAATTTAGAAGTAGACTTGTTGTGGAAGATGATGTTTGTTGTGCTACTGCAAAGACTGCCCCGAGAATTTCTGATCTCGTGAGAAAGAAGCTATCTCCACCTTTGCACTGACGTTGGCTTTTTACTCCTACTGTCGCAAAATGTAGCAACGTAGTATACCGTTGTTATATTAAGACTGTTACCCATGCTACACCATGTTCAAGATAAAATTTCATCGATTTGTAATTAAAAATAAATGTTTCACAATATATAATTACATACTATTTTTGTGATTAATCACTATGCTTTAATTATGTTTGATTTGTAACAGTGAAAATACATCCTAAATATCAGGTATTCACATTATGATTCATCACAGTAGCAAAATGACAGTGATGAAGTAGCAATGAAAATACTGTGATGGTTGGGGGTCCCCACCCCATGAGGACCTGTATGAAGGGCCGCGGCCTAAGGCAGGTTGGGAAGCATTGCTCTAGGCTGTGCCTTCTTCAGGGTCAGAGATTATGTTTTTGGTCCCTTTATATGCATGCAGCAGAGCACCCCACAAATATTTGGCATTTCCTTCCTTTCTTTTTTTTAAAGTAGAACATTTCCAGTGTCAGTCATGGCTTCATGGCATTATCCAGTCAATTGGCCTAAAATAGTTTTTAAAGTAGAGTAAACCTGGGGTCTTCAAAGCATGTCTGCAGCCATCCAAGATACAACGGGTGTCTATTCACTTGGAACAGCAGAGAGAAGACTCAGGAATCAGAGGAGGAAGTGGGTGGCAGGTATAACTGCCTACACAAGTGACCATCTTCTTTGTCAGCTGAGAGGAACTACTGTGCCCGGGTACTGTCATCAATGACTCAACAGATGAGTCCTGGTCAAAGAGAGAGAGGTGGAAACGGATTTCAAATTGTCCAGGATCCATTGAGACTAGAGGGACCCTTGAAGGTAGTGCCCTGAGAAAACCTACTGAAACCTTGAACTGAAACGATCCCCTGAAATCATCCTTAAACTGCACAGTTTAGCTTAAGCAGTAATCAATAGTCGCCCTGAGCGTTATGCTCCCCTCCTTTAAATAACAGGTGAAATCACTCACCGTCAAAGAACTCAACTGCTGTGGAGTCAATTCTGACTACTCATAGCCTCCCTGTAGGACAGACTAGAACTGTTCCGCCCCTCCCCACCCCCCACCCCCCACCCCTGTGCATTTTGGAGACCGTAACTCATGAAAGGAGTTGGGAGCCTCATCCTTCTCCTGCGAAGCAGCCGGTGGCGTTAGCAGTCCAACAGTTCACCACTCTGTCCCTAAGGTTGGGGTGGGGGTCTGGGCAATGGTGGTGAAACAATCCAGGTAGAGATAGCCAGAACTGAGACAAAACTTGAAGAATGCAGCCAGTGTTATTGAAATGCACATATAAAAACTGTTAAATGAGGGTATGTTCTACTATATATATTTTTTAAACCCCACAAAGTATTTTTAAGATGAACACAATAAATAAAAACAAATTTTGCAAAAAGGAGAGAACACTTCTGTGGTAGTTACATAATCCTGTGTGAACTTGATATGTGGAGTGAAAAGGAGGAGTCTGGCCTTCTCAGTCAGGTCACAGCCTGATGGTACCTCCTTGTGGGTGTGGCCTTCTCATAATGAGGGTCCTGGGACCCTCGCCCCTCTCTGCCTTCACCTTCCTGTTGGCAAGCCACTTCTAGCAATGCTGATGGCAGCCAAAGCCCTGGAGATGCGTCCACCGCCACTGGATCTGGAAGACTTTGCACCCCCCCGGCCTGTGATCTTCCTGCATTCTGCATCATTGCATGTGGCTATGTGAGCCTGAAGAGGGATTTATGGACTTGATTTGGACTGGGCTAAGATATTTTCATGGTATATAATTACTTCTTGATATAAAGCTCTCTCTTACACATATTTGGGTGTCCCTGGGTTTGTTTCTCTCGTCAACCCAGAATAACAAGACTTCCAAACATTTGTTTTTAATAAAATAAAATGTGATATAAGAGCCTTGGTGTATGCATAATCCAGCTTCGGCACTTAATAATTCATGACCAATCTTATTTAATCTTCAAAATTATTTGGAAGAAAATCCCAAACAGTATATGATTTTGTTAGGTAGTTCTAGCGTAGGGATGAGGAATGTCTGTTAACGCATGCCCAGAGAGCCAAGCACAGGAACAAGGAGTGGCGCACTGCACATGCTCAGAGGCTCAGGTTTCCCGCCGGTAGGCATGGGTGGGCGCTGAACCTGGATTGGCCCACCTAGGCTACCTAGATTGGCCCACCTAGGTCAGTTGAATTCAATTCAGCCAATGGGGTCGATCAGGGGTCATCCACCACGCCTCCCCGTGGAATCATTGAAAAGGCAGGAGCCCAGAGTCAAGAGAGACTTTGTTTGCGTGACGCTGAGCAGCCTCCGCCAGGCTGCATGGTCGGGAGGAGTTCAATGGGTACGTGTACACCTGAAACTTCTAACTCTCATTAAACTCACTTGGATCACGAACCAGGCTTCAGCGTGAATTCTTTCTCAAGTTTGGCCAAGGACTCAGGTATAACTCTAGCTCCAGAGAGATCTAACAATTTTAGTTGTTCCTAATGACACCAAAAACTCCTTACCAATTTCTTTTTTTCCCAATTTCTTAATATCAAATGTTCCATCAATATTTAAGTACCGCACATGTCTCATAAACATGTTTAATATTTTCCCCTAAATCAGGATCCAACTAAGGTCCATAGATTACAATGGGTTGCTATGTCTCTTAAATGTCTTAATTTATAGGTTTCCCACACATATCCCTTTCCCCCTTCTTTCCCCCTTCCTTGTAAATTTTAAACTTTTTTTGTCCTATTTTTTTGCTGTTTTCTATCATTTTTTGGTCCTATAGCGTTTCCCACAGTCTAAGTTTTGCAGATTGCACCTCTGATGTCATGTAACATGTACTCCTGTCCCTTGAATTTGCTGTAAATCAGTGGTTAGCTCTTCCCATTTGGTCATATTTGGGCCAGGTGTTTGTGAGCAAAAACACTTCAGTGGTATTTTGTTTATCTCCTTTTGTGATGTCGGCACCCACTAAGGATTATTGTAGTACCCCTGAATAGTGATATTCCAGTTCGTTGATTCCTTCTCTCTCTCTATTGGCTGGAATTTTGACTATAAAGTGAAGGGTCATGTTATCAACTATTCAGATTCCCAGAATATCCTTTTTTTCTAGAAAGGCATGTTAAGTGTTTGATTCTTCCCCTGTACCTAATCATTTTCAAAATAATAAAAATGGCTCTCTTAACATTATTCAAGGGTGGGGGGAAATGAGCCTTTTCTGTTTCTTTTTTTAGAATCTTCATATAGCCAGGGATTTCAGCATCTTTGATGGGTTTGGCTGGTGATCATCTCTTTCCAATGGTTCCTATGTCCATGTTTATGAGATAAGATTGGTGAGGAGTTGGTCTTGAGTCGATCTCTTTTGAGATATAAGAGATTAAACAAGCCAGCAAGCAGAGATGAGGGAAGATAAGATGCCAAGCCACATGACAATTGCTCAGGACCGGAAGCTCACGAGACCTTCCTCCAGAGCCGACAGCGAAACCCTTCCCCTAAGGCAGCAACATAATTATCCATTTTTTTATCCCACAATACGCACAAAACCAAAAACAATGCCAACAGCAACAACCTAATCACTGAAAACAGTTTTAAGACTTTCCCCCAGTCTTTTTTTAATTCTTAGAATTTATTACATTGGGGCTGCACAGTCAAATTACTGTTTGCGATGGATGGTAGTGGTAGCCCAAAATCCATTTGCAGAGCCACTTATATGGATTAAGCTCAGACCACTGATTGGCCAGGGATGTGAAGAGCCTTGGTCAGAAAGCAGATGAATGCAGATATAGTTCATCTAAAATTTAACGCTTGATCTCCCTTTCAGTCCACTCTGCTTTCTTTTCTATTGAGACTTTTCCTCTGCTTTATTTTGTTATTGTTGTTGGGTTTGGGTGGTGGTGGTGGTGGTGGTGCATTTTTCTTTATATGAGATCCAGGACAGGTAAACCTATAGGGACAGTAGCTGGATTAGTAGCTTCTTAGGGTTACCATAGTAGGGAGATCTGGGGGGAATTGAGGAACTAATAATAATACAAAAATGAAGAAAATGTTCTAATACTGATTGTGGTAACGATTGTACAACTCACTGAATTGTATATGTGAATTATATGTTGATGAAACTATAATTTTTTAATTATTGTGATTTAATGGCATTTGAAATAATTCTCTGAGCATTAATGGCACTGATTCAATAGGCTCATTAATTTTATTTTGCCTTTTGTTCTTAAGGATTGTTTGTTTAATTTTAAAAATAATATAAAAGATATTATTTAAGAGCCACATAGAAAATCAAGATATTTTTAGAGAAACCTAACTTCCTTTACTACCCTCTCTACCCTATTAATTCCCTCTCTCAAAAAGCGATATGATTCATTGTGGTGACTACACGGCTGTGTTTCTTGTGGATACCTGCCTTTTCTAGCTTCGAGAGGTTGCCTGCATTTCTTGGCTGTGGCCCTTTTGTCTGTCTTCCCAAGGCTTTCTCTTGCTGCTTAATTCTGAACTTTTGTAGTTAAATCTCCTTCTGTTTCTATTTTTTATTATATTGGCCTCAACCTAGATTATTCTGGCTAATCTTACTACCTCAAGACCTTTAACTAATTTAGATGTGCAAAGTCCCTTTTTTACAAGTTCCTTTGAGGGGACCATTATGTAATTTGCTACAAAAATCATTAACTAACTTGATCTAGCTGACATTAATAGATTATTCTACCCCCAAGCTGCATTCTTTTCAAGTGTACGTGTATCATTGATGAAGATGGACCAGACCCTGGGTAATAAAACAACTCTCAGTAAATGAAAAGGGATTCAAATAGATGCTAATACAAAAATTAGGTAAATTGGGCTTCATCCAAAATTCAAAACTTTTGTGCTTCAAAGGACACCATCAAGAAGATAAAAATCCACAGACAACTGACTGGATTTGGGGCTCCCACTTAATTCTAGCCCCAATCCAAAACCAATTAGTTTTTATGGCAGGGTCCTGCTTGACCCTTGCCCTCATGAAGAGATCACGTGAAGAGATTGGGTGCTACAGCAAAGTCTGGGGAAGAAAGCAGATGGTGCCTGACTATCAAAAAGAATATTGTCTGAGGTCTTAAAAGGCTTGTATTCAAACAAGCAACCATCTCAGTGATACGTCAGTTAAGTCAATATGGAAGAAACAAACACACCAGCCTGTATGATCCAAGGACGATAAATAACAAAATCCAAATCCAAAGGAGGGAAAAGTACCAGAGCTTAAATTGTGAACACCCAAATTTCAGGAGGCTTAGGATGACATTGGGGGCCCAAATCAATCTGCAGGGACCCTGCATAGAAAGAAGCCTCTGCTGGATCCTCTCTGACCACAGGCAAGAGGCATGAATAACCATGCTATCAGACAAAGACTGTTATAAACTTGATTATGGCTGGTGGAATTAGGTTATATTGGGGTACCTGGTCATAAACTCCCCCTCTTGATCCATTTTTGATTCATCTGGCTTTCAATATTTCTTGCTTTTTTCCCTTGATATGTTCTGTACTCTCGCTTAGTTTGACCTTACTGTCGATCTTTTCTCTCTTTTAACATGGATTAGTTGTTAGTTTTAAAAATTATTTTGGGTAGATTTTCCAGTATATAAAGCACAGGATGGGTAGATGTAGAGAGGCAATAATTATTAACTATAAGAATGATCAGGTGTACAGGCAGGGGTGGTTGGAGGGAAATGCAAAGTAAAGAATGGATATAGGAGGGGGAGGATGCTCTAAAACGGGCTGTGGTGATGTATATACAACTCTTTCAAATATGACTGAACTATGGAAGTGTATGTGATCTATAGCTCAGTAAAACTATTGAGGAAACAAGTGAAAAGCCAATCCACAGAATGGGAGAAAACATTTGCAAATTACATGTCTGATAAGTGACATATCCAGAACGTATAAAGACTTACTCTAACTCAATAATAATGAGATAACCTGATTTAAAAGTGGACAGAAGTTCTGAATAGACATTTCTCCAAAGAAGACAGAACAGGCCAATCAGCACATGAAAAGATAACTCATCATCATTCATCATTATGGAAATACAAGTAGAACCACGACGAGCACGCTACAGTACAGCACACTCACTGAACAAACCAAACTCCCCCACCTGGACTCAATTCCAGCTCCTGCTCACTCAGAACCTAAAAAGCCGAACTCACTGCCATCGAGTCAATGCTGACTCATAGCAAGCCAAGTTTCCAAGACTGTAACTGTTTACGGGAGTAGAATGAATGCCCCATCTTTCTCCAGCAGAAACACTAGTGACTTCAAACTGCCAACCTTGTGGTTAGCAGCCCAAGATGTAACCACCATGCCACCAGGGCTCCTGCCTCATGGCCACAGGAGGGTGCGAAAGGTTTGCACTAGCCTATCAACCCAAAGTTTGTGGTTCAACTCCACCCAGAAGTACCACAGACAAAGGGTCTGGTGATCTGTTTTCATATAGCTTACAGGGAAGAAAACCCAACAGAACAATTCTACTCTGTGAGACATGGAGCCACATTCAGTAGGATGGGTATAGCGAAAACCATGGACAAGTGTTGGTGAAGAAGTGGAGAAATGTGAACCCCCGTGTATTGCTGGTAGGAATTTGCTGTCACTTTAGGAATTGGTTGAGCAGTTTCCCAAAAAGTGAAAAAACAGTCATCATATGATCCAGCAATGCCACTGTCAGGTATAGACCCAAGAGAACTGAAAATGTATGTCCATACCAAGCCTTCTGTACAAATACTCATAGTGGGATTATTCAGAAGAAAAAAAGGATCCTCTATCACCGACAAAGGGGTCAACAAATGTGGCATATCCATACAATGGAATACTATTCCATCACAAACAGAATGACACTCTGGTAGATACTACAACCTGAATGAACTCTGATGGCACTATGAAAGAAGCCAGGCCCCAAAGATCATATATTGTATGACTCTGTTTATGTGAAATGTCCAGAGTGGGAACATCAACAGAAGTAGGAAGGAAGGAGATTAGTGGTTGCCAGTGACTGAGGGATAGGGAGAATCCAGAGGCACTGCTAATGGGCACAGGGCTTCTTTTGGAGTTGATTAAAATATTCTAAAGTAGATCATGGTGATGGCTGCACAACTCCGTGAGTATAATAGAATCTACTGAATGATATTCCTAAGTGAATTCTATGATGTATGAATTATATGTCAATAAATTGGCTATTAGAGCAAGTTAATAAGAGGATATGCATTTGACAACTTAGGTTTTAGGTTTAGTGGACAAATTCTTTTTTTTTTTGGACAAATTCTTTTAAAACAAAATTTTTTAAAAGAATAAATCCCATCCACTGACATTGGCCGATTCTGACTCATAGGGACCCCGTAAGGACAGAATAAAACTGCCCCACAGGATTCCTGAGACGGTCAATGTCTGCAAGTGCAGCCAGCCGCCTCCTCTCACCAAGAAGACATAGATCAGCTGAATTATTATTATTATTATATTATAATATTATTATATACCTTAGTCATTTTATTTACATCTGTTCTTTAAAAATTGAATTTATAATTAAAACCTTTCCCAAATAGCTCGACTGCAATTCTACCACATATTTAAGGAAGACATGCAGCCAATTTTGTAGACACCCTTCCAGACATGGAAGAGGTGAAGCTCCTTCTTTATTCCTTTTAAGATGCCAACATCAGTCTAAAGCCCAAAGATGACATTAGTAAGGCCAAAAAATGACATTACAAGAAAATTACAGACCAATATTTCTCATGAACATAAACTCATGCATTCTTAATGCTTTAGCAAATTGGTATATGAAATGGATTACACGATGCCTAGGTACAGGTTATCCCCAAAATGCAAATTTAGTTTAACATTTGAAAATCAATCATGATCGTAACAGTATAAGAAAGGGATATATATTTTAAATGTACACATGAAAATACTGAATTGTAAAATATCTTGGTATATATTTTTACAATTAAAAAGAAGATTGATAGAAAAAAGAAAGGGAGATTATATATATATTACCTCAAGGGTCAAATAAAGTAAAATGTCAATTCCTGTTGCTACTGTTGTTTTCCTCAGGGCTTATTTATCTCTGTATTGCTTAAATAGTATCTGCTAATGTTCTTTTTAAACACTGAGTGGGGGGAAAAATAAAATATTGAGTGGACTTTTGAATGGATGGCGCTCGCAACAGGTCTTACTGACTATGTGTAGGATCAGAGACTAGTTTCAACTGGCTTTGTCCAAGTGGCAAGTGTTCGTTATCATGGAGTTGATCTAGAATCCCTGGCTGCTCTTGGCAGTATTTCTCCTGTTGTCCAAATGTGAGGAAATAAGTAATACTTTTTAAAATCCTGATGGGGCATCAAGAAACTATTCAACAGCTAACATGGTTCATCTTATCGAGGCTCAAGAAATTGCTACTTCCTAACAGAGGCAAGAGTGCTACCCCATCACCACCATGACCACTGAGAGGAGCTAGAACATAAAAATCAGTGTGAGGTATCATGGGGTTCAAGAAGAAAGAGAACGGTTTGAAACTGATTATGGTAGCAATTGCACTATGCTGCCTGATATGATTGAACTAGGGAATGCCATGATATCTCTAAGAGCTCTCAATAAAATCATTTACAAGAACACATCAATGTGAGTCCTTAAGAACCCCATTATGCCAGACTGTTAGAAGATGCTTCCAGGGACACCCTCAGTCTCGATAAGTCAAGTTGAAAGGAACTATCGTCTTCGGGGCGGGGGGAGGGGAGCAGAGTCATCTCTGTACTGTCACTGAGCAGACAGGTCTGTGGGGGGAGAAGGGACAGTACACAGTGTTACGCAGGACCTCCGTTACGCAGGGCCATCCAGGAGGAGCTTTCTTGGGAGGGCTTTGGCTCGATTTAGCGAAGAGGAACAGAGACTGACCAGAGAGAAGGGAGGAGCCATCCTAGCCTTCTCTGTCAGCGAGCCTCTCCATTCCGACATGAAACTGTCAATGGGGCTGTCTGGTCAGAGATGTAGAGAGGGTAACAGAAAAGGAAAAAACAACCAAACCACATTCACTGCCATCAAGTCAATGCTGACTCATAGCAACACTATAGGGCAGGGTAGAACTGCCCCCGTCAGTCTCCAAAACTAAAACTGTTTAAGGGAGTCTTTCTCTGTCCGAGTGGCTAGCGGTTTTGAACAGCCGACTCTGTGGTTAGCAGCTGAATGAGTAACCACTACACCACCAGAAACCCTGAAAAGGAAAAGCAGCGCTGAAAAGTGGAATTACCCACCTATACGGAATCATCTCCATGAGCACCTTGCTGGATTCTGTAGCCATGCTGAGCTTGTTTGCCACTACCGCGAAGCCAATGATCTATAGGGGGTTAAAAAAAAAAAAGCCAGAATGTGATTCATTTACATTTCATTCTAGGAGCAGAGTGCGTTTAGGCTCTGTGAAGAGGAAATGCCACGGATGGAAGTCTACACATTGAAGATGAAGCAGCCCACTGGAGCAAGCCAAACAGGGTCCAAGGCTCTTTCCCTGTGCTCTTTTCAGCATTGTGGCCAGAAGGATAAGCAACTTCATTCAGCTTTGGTTCCAGATTCAATGATGGGATCACATGAGTATCAGACTTTTCTTTCCTCACTAACCTATAAAATTGAGACCAACATAAACAACCCCTGATATGCTCTCTCGCTCTCTCTCTCTCTCGCACGCGTGCACGCTCGCGTGCACACACACACACACACACAGACACACAAATTGTTAGCAAAACAATTACCTGCAATTCTCCCTTCCAGTCCCTGACTTTTAGCTGGAGATAAAATAGACAACCACACAATGACTTCACCTGAAAAAGATCTCACACCAAAGGAAATGAAGTCTGACAGGAGACCTCAATGCCCAGGCTTTAAAATAAGTCGTCAATCGGGTTTGCCTCATTCTCCCTCGCACATAAATCCAATTTCAATGTTGAGAGCTCAACTAGACACTGAGTTGGGTAGTCATTGGTTTCCTGCGATGCTCTGATCTGTTGAAGACCTCGACGAAGTCCACAGATCAGAATGGATAGAAGAGTCTGAACCATAGCTTGGTTCCAAGAAGACTTTATGGAGTTAAGGGGCAAGAAGTTGCATCTAATGACCAAAGAACTCTTTTCTTTCTGTGATAGACATAATACTTGTCCATGAAGGAAATTTGGAAAATTAAAAAGCAAAACCAAAAAGCCACAGGTAACCTCTATTGACACTTCTGAGGTGTTTGGTAGTCTGTATATGTGTGTTGTGTACATACACATGATTGTATAAGTTAGTATGTATTAGTAACTGGTACAATTTAATATAGTTAAGGAGCTCAAATTTATCTGTCCGTATCTTCTACCTGGATCCCAGGTGGTGCCTTGACATTTTCCCTAAACATTGTAGACTAAAATCTGAAGGATAGACTGGTTGGTGTACACGGTGTCCTCTAGTACAGTTAAGCAGTGGTTCCCTGGCCACTGACATGAAAACCCTTTTCCACCTCAGGCCACGGCAGCTCTCAGCCTCCCTCTCCCATGTTCCTTGCTGCTCAGGAAAGCCAGGAGGGCTTTTCTCCAGTCCTAAACTCCATCTCTAATCCCTGCCATATGGCAGCAAGAAAAGAGAGAACTTTGTCCTCATCAGGAAACTGGAATAAATATTACATTGTGTAGAGTATAGTAGCTATTGGAGCCAGTGAGTACAAGTTAGGCCACAAAAAACATTTCTTGCCTAAATTGCAATAATTCTAAGCTTCCACCCACTTTTTATTTGCTGGACCTCAGCTTCCTTGCCAACCTTACTATGATGCATTCTAATTATTTATAGCATTACTTAAAAAGAGTTCTTTTTCTTTCTTTTTTTCAAAAGGAGTTCTCAACTATGACTCACAGTCCAGCGTGTTGGCCATCAAAAGGTGTTTTCCAAAGTGAGCGATACTGCCCCCTGGAGGTGAGTGCTGCAAAGCAGGTACCTACACTTTATCCTAGATTCTGGGCTATACTGGGAAAGTTTTTAATTGCCAGTGGGGTGGGGAGTAATTCCCCCCACCCCTGAAAAGGGGGGAGTAAGCCAAATAACTTTGGGAACTTATGCTCTATACTCTTGACAACCTTGGTTGATGCCCACCTGCCTTTGAGGCCTTTTGAGTGTGATCCCCCTAATTATGTTGCCTCTCAAAGAGGGCTGATGTCTGAACCACGGGTGCTGATGGTGCTGGATCCTCAAGCCACAGCTTCCTAAGGTACCAGAACTGGGCTGAGTACCATGAAAAGGAGAAGCTGTCTCTAACTCCACCCCTCAAGCCCATATACACACTGAAGCACAATTTATGGCCAAAGTTTTGAAGTGCCTTTTGTAAAAGCAGCCATCACGTTTTAAGCCTTTAGGAAGGCTCAACTATCATTTCAGCTACTCCAAAAAAGAAAGAGCAGGCCCCTCCACAAGACGTAGAAAACAGATAGAAGACTGAGGTTAGTCTCCAATTCCCAAAGCGGTGTTTTTCATCTTCAAGAAGATGAACCTTGGTTAATTAGTAACCCCCCACACTGCTATCAAGTTGATTCTGAGTCAACACTAACTGGATCGGACAGAGCAGGCCTGCTCGCTGGGGTTTCTGAAACTGTCAATATTTACTGGAGCAGACAGCTTCATCTTTCTCCCCGAGAGTGGCTGCAGAGTTTGAACTACGACCTTGTCGTGAGCAGCCCAGTGCTTAACCTGCGGTGCTGCCAGGGCTCCTTTGAAGGATGTCCTCTTCGAGAGGAGCACACAAACCATGAGACATTGGCATTTTAACACATGGCAGGTGGGGTATTGTTCGGTTCTTACTCACACGGAGTTCATTGTGGGCTGGTGGCTCATCAGCGTTGCTTCTTTGCAAGCAGTGCCTTGAAGGTCCAAGATGAAGTCACCCGATGGCTGCTAGCTCACCGTGTGTCCATTAAGATCAGCGCATCCGGGGAAGACAGTGCGTGCAGTGTGTGAGGGTTCGTGCCTGTTTGCTTAGGCCTTGGCCCAGAAGCCACCTGGTCTTGCCTCACTACATACGGGCTGGAAGATTCCAGGAAGCACCACCGATATTTGAAGGATTAAAAATCTTTGCCACCGGCAGAGATAGGCTCTCAAGAATCCAGAGCTCCATCCAAAGAAGAGAAATCCAGAGCTCCTAAGAAGGGTAGGAGACCTTGTAGGGTAGTAGGCTGCCATTGGGCTGGGAACTGCAAAATCAGTTCCACCTTCCCTTACAGGGTCGCAATGAGTTGGCACAGACTTGATGGCAGTGAGAAAGGAACAGGGAAAGGGAGCCTGGTGGCATAGTGAATTGCTAACACATTGAATTGCTAACTGAGACGTCTTAGGTTTGAGCCCTCAGCAGTTGCTCCTCAGCGGAAATAGGAAGCTGCTGCTGCTCCTGAGAGGATGTAAAGTCCCAGAAACCCAAAGGGCATTTCAACTCTACCCTACAGTGTCAGTGCTGTGAGTTAGAGCAGCACTAGACAGGCGTCTTTGAACTAGGGCCTGCGGCCCGCCAAGGACATTTATCCGGCCCGCCAGGTGTTTTTGCCCCATTTGTTTTTATACATCAAAATAAGATATGTGCAGTGTGCATAGGAATTTGTTCATAGTTTTTTTTTTTTTTAACTGTAGTGCGGCCCTCCACGGGTCTGAGGGACAGTGAACTGGCCCCTGTTTAAAAAGTTTGAGGACCCTTGGACTAGATGGTAATGACTTTGGTAAGAATGGGAAATGTTGGCTTTCAAAAACTGAGACTTACTTATAAAAACGTCCTTGTCACTGTAGAAATATGTTCGTGACAATGGCAAAAGAGAGCTCTTAACCAATAGCCTTTAAAAGCAGGAGAAAGGTAAGGCATTTCTACTGCTGTAAAGATGTGCAGTCTCGAAGCCCCCAGGGGGCGGTTCTAGTCCTTCCTACAGGGCTTGCTATGAGTCACAGCGACTCAAGGGCAGTGAGCAAGACTTCCAAAACAGCCAAGAAATAGATGGCAGACATCTGTGCCTGCCCCCTTACTGGGAAATGTACACATCGATCATTCAGTTGCCATCTCATCTGCCTCAATTCCTGCACTGTGGCACCGTGAGAACAAGAGGCGGCCGAGGGTAGCAACGATATGCAGATGGACACAGAACCTCTCCATCATGAAAACCAAAACCAAACTCCCTGCCATCTAGGCAACTCTGACTCATGGCGACCACAGTGAATGGGGTAAAACTTCCCTTTAGCTTCTGGGACTAGAACTCTTTATGGGAATAGAAAGCCTGGTCTTTTTTCTGAGAAGTGGCTGGTGGTTTTGAACTACTGACCTTGCAGTTAGCAGCCCAACTCGGAACCACTAAGCCTTCGGTGCTCCTCTCTACATAATAGTAGATGAGAATTCAGTAACACTGAACATAGACCTGTCACACAGTTAGCAATGCATAAATATGTCTAAGGACAAAGGTGTGGATAACCGAAAACACAAAGATAATAAGAGTAGTTCGCTTTGGGTGCAACTATAGGGGATGTTTTTTTAACTTTAAGATTTTCAAGAATTTTTAGAATGATCCCATACTTCATAAGCGGAAACAAAAGCCCCTCTTAAAATTTATTAAAAAGAAGCAGTAGGTAAAGTACTCTGGAAATACACAGATTACACAAATGAAAGCTTGAATCCCAAATAGAATGTGTCCAGCTTTGTCACGGTTCGATTTAAATGTTTATTTGAAAAAGTATTATTATCTTTACAGGCTCTTGTGAACCTTCCTTTTCCTAGAGCACTTGCTTTCGATTGAATAGTCGGCATTATAAATAAATAAATGAATGAACGAATAAATAGATAAATAAATGTCGGTACTTTAAATGACCAGAACCACGAATGGCAGCGGAGGGGGGGGGGTCAATAAACCTACCAGTAGGAATTCCATGGGAAACTCGATGGGATATCGATTAAAGGAAATTTTGATGCATTTGTTGATTCTCAGAATGACCATGACAGTGAGAAACAGCAGGATGCTGGTGGAGTTGGCTTTGGGTAGAGCTATACAGTAGTTGATTATGTTCTGGAAGAAAACGAAATCACAGAGTCACAGAGCTTGAGCAAAGGATGTTGAGCCCGTCCCGCCCCAGAGAGACCCTGTGTACAACAGAACACTGTTGGGCCCCGGGCCATCCTCACAACGTTTGCGCCCATTGTTGCAGCCACTGTGTCAAGGGATGGCCTTGCCAAAGTCTGGGAAATTATCATCTTCCTCAATTAGTTCCAAAGGGAGGCATGGTAACCACGAAGGTCTGTGTTCGTCGTGCGTTGGGCATGACTACAACCGTGAGGGCAGCCGCTTCTGCTCTAGTGGAAAAATACACAATACTGCCCAGTGGGGGATAGTACTACGCTTCAGTATGACATGATCGCCGTTATCCTCCCAGACCCTGTGCGTCACATGAGTCCCTGGGTCATGTTAATGCTTAATGCGCTTGGCCACTAACCTAGTGCTTGGAGGTCTAAGTCCACACACAGGTAGTTGGAAGAGATAGCTGGTAATCTACGGGGGGGGGGGGGGGGCGGGGCGGGCTTTAAAAGGTTAGTGGGGAAATTCCATGATCTTGTCAGTCCATTGGTCCATGAGCTTTTGGAAGCCTCCTGGTACGTCTGAGAAACGAGCCACGGAACACCCCAAGGAGCACAGCCCTTCTCTGACACACTGAAGGCTGCCAGCCGTCCAACTCTAGCTTAGTTCCTACCTCGCTCGCTCGTGTCCCCGGGGGAGCTCTTAGTGATATGCATCCTTTAGCTCTTTCAGAAAACATGCCTATTAGATGGGAGGCATTCTGATAGAGACCATATGTTCAAGACCAGATCCTCGTACAGTAAAATTGGCGGGCATGGGAGCCCGTGTATAGTGGGAATGTGTCCGAGAAGAGGAACGCGATGTTTCTCCATGAAAAGACAGTGACAGAAGGTGGACACGGTGAGACCTGAAAAAACCAAGGCAAGCCAAACCGGCTCTTTCAGGTTTCACTCTCTGCGGTAGCAAGTTGTTTGCCATTTGAGCTGTTTTTCAGTGATATGGATTGCATTAGTCATGCTGTGGAACCATCACCACTGTCCATATCAAAGGCCAAACCTTGATGTGAAACATTGCTTCCCAGTGTGGGTGCTGGAATGACCCAGAGCAGCTGGATTAGGGGCTATAGTACAAAAAAATGTTTAATGGCTAGGTGGTGGTGCTGAGTAAGTTCCCCCCACTCCCACCCCACCCCATGAGAAGGGAGCAGTAGGCCAAATAAGTTTGGGAAGCTATGATGTAAAACCGTACTAGTATGAAGGGTGCACTTGAACTGGTTACTGTGACTGAGGGCATGGCCCAACTGACATGGGCAGTTAGCCAACCTCCCATCCCCCAGAAAAGAAATGGCATCTAGAACCGTCTTAACCTATGGGCCGTGTCACCTGTTGCTCATGAGTCCTCTTGGGTCCACTTTTCTTTGGAGACGAGGGGAGGGGCACTGGTAATTGGGGGTGAAATTACTTACATAAAAGAAGGCGATCGGGCCAGAGTGGAAACTAATCACGATGCCGAAGATGCACGTCAGCTGGGACAGCATGATGTGGAGCGCCGTGGCAGCCAGGTAAGCGCTGATGACAGAATCCGGGAGGTACGTGGCGATGAAGCCAAAACCTAACATGCCCATTGACAGCTGCAAATAAAAACGAATCCGAGTGGAAATCCGAGTGAGGGCAGAATGTCCTCAAACCTGCAGCGGCACAGATGAGGCTCTCTTTGGGGACTCACCACCCCTTCCCAGAAAGAGGAGTGTCCACTAGAAAGAGAAGCTTGGGTCCCTTTGGGAACCCTTCTGTAATCTTTCTGCAATGAGCTGTGATTGGTAAGATAAAGTGAGTCCTTGTGTGTTGGGTTCCAAGGCTCTGAATAAGCACTGCTTCCTTTTCTTCTTCAGGGGCACTGCCAGCTGGCTGAAATGCTTGCCCTTGAGTCTATGAGGATCTCTCTTAGAGGGGAAAGGAAGGCAAGGTGATGGCAGCAAGCCCCTGCCCTTGTTAGAACCCCTTTCATTCTAACTCTGGCAGTCCATCTCAGGAGAAGTTTAGGGATGCAGCTTTCCACAACAGAAAAGACTTATCTTTGCTCCCCAAAAACCAACTCGCTGCCATCGAGTCTATTCGGACTCATAGCAACCCTATAGGACAGAGAAGAACTGCCCCCCCCCACTGTGGGTTTCTGAGATTACATCATCATGGGAGTGGAAAGCCTCATCTTGTTTTGGTGCAGTGACTGGTGGTTTTGAACTGATGACCTTGTGGTTTGTAGTCCAATGTGTAACTCAGGACACCACCAGAATGTATTTCTGTCTTCAGGTTTATTTATATCCTGAAGGTATAAATAACTATATATTTTTAAAATCTTTTTATTGGGGCTCATAAGGCTCTTATCACAATCTGTACATACATCAATTGAGCAAAGCACCCTTATACATTCGTTGCACTCGTCACTCTCATAATTCACCTTCCACTTGGGTTCCTGGAATCAGCTCGGTTTCCCTTTTTTAAGTAACTATATTTTGTATACGTGTGCAACAGAATAGGAAGAGAGGCCTGATATTTGCTTCCGTGAATCAGCCAAAAACAAACAAACAATGGATCCCAATAATCCAATCTACAATCTTGGGTTATGCAAAGTTTCCCCAAAGGCTATCTGCACAGCAGTCAACAACAACAATAACACAGTTAATCTCAAGGGGCATGCGTCACGATTAATAGCAGTTACCTTTGGGAATAGGGTTCAAGTTTGGGGGCAATACTTTGTACTTTACTTTTTATTACTTAAGTGTTTTTTTTGGGGGGGACAATATGCATATCTATGTTTTATAATACACATGTAGTAAGAAAATGGATGGAGAACCAGGGAGCCCCAATTCATGTCAGGAAGTGGGTTAGCAAGCAAACAATTGGCATAGTCCATGAAGGACTACTCGGTAGAAGGGAGGGAGAAAGGAGAAGACGAGGGAAGCCCGGAAATCTACGACTGTCACCAGTTCATCCTCCATTGCTCTAACAGTGCTCTGTCAGCAAACTCAGCCTCACAAATCCTGAGAGAATCTTTTCAACGTTTTTCATCGGCTGGGCCCTGCGTCTCTGAATCGCCTATGATTCCTGCCCAGTTACGTTCCCCTGCTTGAGTCAAGCCAATCGGCTTCATGGCTTCTTTGTGACTGGCTGCTCCTACTTCTGTGCGCATCGCACGGGCCTCTCTCTATTGCGGGCCATTTCCGCTCGTCTGTGTCCACCGTCTCTTTCACGAGCATGGAGGGTAAAAGCACGGTTCCTAGACCTGGAGACTCCAGCTGCAATCCTGGCTGTGCGAGTTTCAACAAGCTATTTGAATTCTCTCAGCCTCTGTTTTTCCATCCTTAAAAGGTAAATAATACTCAACACAGAGTTTGATATGGATCAAATTGTAGAACACATGTAAAGCACCTAGCTCAAATGTGTACATAGTGATAGATGCAAATACGTATTGCTCAGACAATGTCAGCTTCCTCATACATGTCAGCTCTATGATTGACCACCATACCCTTTCCTGCCCAACTATGGTGTGGCTTCAGGATCTTGGTTCACATAATGTTCCAGGCAGCCATTGCCCAAATAGTCAGAGCTGCGAGATGAACCTTCTTTGCTATTGTTATAGAAAGCAAGTACTAAATTTCGAAAGAATGGAAGGGCTCGAGAATTAATTTTTTCTCCCTAGACCAATTCCAACCCAAGTTGTTCTTCTACTTCATGCTCTCTCGGTGCGAAATGCTTCACTTAATATTATCTGGAGCAGATTCTGGAATCAGACGGCTCTGAAATGGAATCCTCTTTGGGCTCTTACTTACTGTTTGGTTTTCAGCAATTTACATAGTCTTTCTTTTTCTCTTCCCCAATCACCTCCCTTAGTGAAATCTTAATGCTACAGATTATTCTATATATCTGTTCATGTACTTTATCCATTTTTACCTTTACTATGAATTGGGAGCAGGCTTACAGAGCAGATCATCAGTTTTACATTCAACAGTTCTTACACAGTTTGCTTCGTCCCATTCATTGCAATCCCACTCATCCTGCCTTTGCCCTGCTTTCCCACATCCACCTTTCTTCTGTCCTAACTTTTCTTAAGGGGCCCTGGTAGCATAAATGGGTAATGCATTGGGTGGCTAACTTCAAGTTCAGTAGTCTGAAACCACCAGCTGCTCCATGGGAGAAAGAAGAGGCTTTCTACTCCCTTAAAGAGTGACAGTCTCGGAAACCCACAGGGGCAGTTCTACCCTCTCCTGTAGGCTCACTGTGAGTCAGAATTGACTCACTGTCAGTGAGTGAACCGGTTCAAACTTTGTCCTTGGGCAAAAACTGCCTCTTGATCACAAATGGTTGATTATTCTAAGGTGTCCATACCTCACAGGTGTTATTGTTTCCCTTATAGGCCTGTCTGTTGTTGGACTGTTCCTTCGTTTCCTTAAAATAAGGATCAGAAACATGCTTGTACCTTATAATGAGGATAATTATGCAGCTTAAATGAGATGAAATGGTTAGAACAGTGGCCGGCACATAGTAATTTAGCTATTACTATAATTACGATTACAGACTTATTTTAAAAATACACCTACTCTTCACTGTCTGTATCATTGTCTGATGGTTCATATTTATAACAGGTGTAAAAGCAATCTACTATCCGACTTTTGCGCATTAACCATGTATATTTTGCAATCATGAAAAATCTATGAGAGTAATTATGGGTTGTAATATGGTTTCAAGTTACGTGTCAGGTTGGCTGAATTATGATTCTCTGTAGTTTATAATGATGTAATTTGGCAATTACATAATGCTGTGGTCTTCCTCTAGTTTGTGAGCTCATGTAATGATCCTCTATTTCGCATAATGCTTATTTTCACATAACGTGATGTTTGGAAGAATGGGTGCAAACATTTTATTTATTTTTGTATTTATTTTTTGCCACTACAAATTTATTAAACAAATACATGCTGAGCACTTATGGTGTGCTAGACATTTCTCTGTGCAATGGGAATATAGCTCCCAGAAAAATAGCAATGTCACCAATCTTCTTTTTATACATAATTGATTTGTTGTTGGTGGTGAAAATATGCACGTTAAACAACACATAAATTCAGCACATTCCTGTGCCTAATTCAGTGACAGTGATGGCTTTCCTCAATTGTGCGACCATCCCACCTCCCCTCTCCGAATGACTCCTCCACCATTGACAGAAGCTCGCTGCTCCCTGAGCTGCCTTCTAACCTCTCGAGTTGCTACTGTCTTGCTATTTCATTTTTTTCTTTTTGTTTTAAATCATTTATTGGGGGCCTGTACAACTCTTATCACCATCCATACATCCATCTATTGTATCAAGCACATTTGTACATTTGTTGCCATCATCCTTCTCAAAACATTTGCTTTCTACTTGGGCCCTTGGTATCAGTTCATTTTTCCCCCTTCCTCTCCGCTCCCCTCCCTCATGAATGCTTGATAATTTATAAATTATTATTTTGTCGTATCTTACAATGTCCAACATCTCCCTTCACCCACCTTTTCTGTTGTCTGTTCCCCAGGGAGGGGTTTATAAGTAGATCCTTGTAATTGGTTCCCCCTTTCTACCCTACCTTCCCTCCACACTCCCGGTATCACCACTCTCACCACTAGTCCTAAAGGGATCATCTGTCCTGGATTCCCTGTGCTTCTATTTCCTATCTGTACTAGTGTACATGCTCTGATCTAGCCGGATTTGTCAGAAAGAACTGGGGTCATCATAGTGGGGGCTAGAGAAAACATTACAGAACTAGAGGAATGTTGTGTGTTTCGTTGGTGTTATTCTGCACCCTAGCTGGCTCATCCCTTCCTTGTGACCCTTCTGTGAGTGAATTTCAAATTGTCTACAGATGGGCTTTGGGTCTCCATTCCGCCCCCCTTTGTTCACATCAAACTGGTTGTTTGCTTTGGGTCTTCTGATGCCTGATACCTGGCCCCATAGACACCCTATGGTTACACGGGTTGGTGTGCTTCTTCCATGTGGGCTTTGTTGCTTCCCTGCTAGATGGCTGCTTGTTTAACTTCAAGCCTTTAAGACCCCAGACACTATATCTCGGAATAGCCGGGCACCATCAGCTTTCTTCACCACATTAGTTTATGCACCCATTTTGTCTTCAGTGATCTTGTTGGAAAGGTGAGCATCACAGAATGCCAGGTTATTAGAACAAAGAATTCTTGCATTGAGGGCGTACTTGAGTAGAGACCCAATGTCCTTTTGCTACTTTAATACTTAACCTGTAAATATATGTACATAGACCTATATCCCTATTGGTATATATTAAGATATTTACATATGTAAATGCCTATGTTTATACCTCTATAAATGTCTTTTGCTTCCTAGTTCTTTCCTCTATTTCCTTTTACTTTCCTCCTGTTCCACTATCATGTTCAACCTTCATTCGGCTCTCTGTACTTCCTCTTGGCTACACTGCACTTGAGCCAACACCACCAGACATTCTATGCCCTCCTCACCATCAATTTTAGATCTCTTGTACCCTTGTTCCTGGGTTTGTTGGTTCCCCCTCCTCTTCCCTCACCTCCTCCTCTTCCCTCACCTCCTCATCTCTCCTGTGCCCACCCACCCCCCGCCCCAGAACCATCGATCCCATTGTTTTTTCTCCTCGGGATTGTTTATCCTGCCTCTCATATAGATAGACATGAACGAGAGCTACTGACCGTTATGGATGTTTTCTGATTGGGTTCAATGCTGTGCCAAGTCCTACCCCCTAACTGAAGTCCATTTTCAGAATTCTTAAGAGACTTCGTTGCTTTGCTCCCCTTGGTGCTCTGTTGCGCTCCCTTCCTGTTATGCCCTGGTGTGTTGGGAGTGAGGGTGTCAGACCGGGCACAATTCCCACATTGTGTCCTTGGTGCTGCCTCCCATAGTGCTGTGGATCAGTAAGGGGATGTCGTGTCTTGTGGTGAAGCCTACCCTATGGTCCTCTCTGTGCATTGGCTGCTTTGAGTGGGAATGTCATCCTTGAAGCTTGGTGGGCCAGGATGTTGTCCAAACATTTTATTTTAGATAATTAAAAATCTATATGCAGTCTTAAAAAAAAATTCAAAGGGATTCCCTTATATCCAGCTTCCCTTAGAGGTAATACCTTGTAAAACTAAGATATTGAAACATTGATACTATCAAGATGCAAAATAATGCTGTCACTACAAGGATCCTAATGTTTGCCCTTCTGAAGTCACCCCCCGCCCCCTCCCTTCCCTTCATGCCTGTGGTAGTTACATAATCTCATGTCAACTTCAGGATATTAAGAGTGAAGGGGTGGAGTCTAGCCTCTCAATCAGGTCACAGCCTGATGCTGTCTCCTTGTGGGTGTGGCCTTTTCATGAGAATTTTGGGAATATCATCTCTTTCTCCTTGGAGGCAGGCCACACTCTCTATTTCACCTTCCTGCTGGCAAGCCACGTGGAGCCGTGCTGAGACCTGAGCGAGCCATGTAGCATAAGCCTGTGCCAGCTCTGTGATACTTCCACCGATATTGGATCCACAAAGCTTTTCACCCACTGGCCTGTGATCTTCCTGAGTTCAGCATCATTGCATGTGCCACGTGAGTCTGAAGAGGAATTTATGGACTAGTATCGGACATATGGGCTAATATCAGACTTATGGACTGGGGTGTTTTCTCAATTTGCAGTTACTCTGATATAAAGTCTCTCTTACGCACCTGAGTGTCCCTGGATTTGTTTCTCTAGTCACCCTGTCTAACACATTTTCACCTTTAACCCCTGACAACCAGGACTATGTTTTTCATTTCTATAATTTTGTCACTTAAGAAATGTTATATAAATGCTATCAGACAGCATGTAAAATTTTCCACTCTCATTGATTCCTCCTCTTCATCATCTTTCCTCTGCTTAGCGTTTAGTCTGCTCTTCTTTTCCCAGGGAGATTGTATAGTGTAGGTTTCCTTTCTCTGTGTGCATTTCAGTGACATGAATGTTCCTCTGTGGACAGTTTTAGCTGTGGCTGACACATTTTGATGTGTTGTAATTTCATTTCCATTTAGTAAAACGTTTTGTTTTAATTTTTCTTGAGACTTCCTCTAAAATCCATCAGTATTTGAGGAGTGTGTTGTTTTTACTTTCCAAGGGTTTATAGAACTCCGTGATAACTTTATTATTGGTTTTCATTTGGATTCCAGTAGATTTACACACTCTTATTTCAATTCTCTTAAATTTGTTTAAGTATGTTTTAAGACACAGGGTAGGATCTACCGTGATATATACAAGGGGGTACCTCCCCCCCAAAAATGGAAAATAACTGCTGGGCGGAGCTTTTGTAGTACACGTTTCCCCACTAAGCGAGCATCAAGCAACTTGCTCTTAGTGCACACAGTGGCATTGCATGAGAAGATTCTCTGGTCACAGTGAATTTTTTTGTAAAAGTAGTTTCAATTTCTTTCTTGTATCTATTTCATCTGTTATTAAAATAGACAGTCGTGTTTTCCTGATAAATCTTTACCATCCTTTTATTTTCAATTTGCCTATATTGTTATATTTCAGTTGAGTTTTTTACAGACAGCATGCAGTTCAGTCATGTTTTTAATTCACTCTGACATTTAATTGCTATATTTTGACCTTTTACATTCAGTTTATATATGAATATATTCGGGATTCTGTCTGTCATATTATTTTTTTGTTTTCCATTCTTTCTGTTGCTCTTTCCTCTTCTTTCTTTTTCCTACCTTCCTGTAGTAATATGAATACTTTAAAATTTTTTCATTGTGAATGAGGTGAACAGATCAGATCATCAGTTTTACCATCAACAATTCACACACATTTTGTTTCAACTCATCCATCGCAAGCCCCTTATCCCACTTCCTCTCTGTGTTTCCTGCTTCAGTTCCTCCTCCTCTCCGAACCCTCTGCACTTTGTCCTTGAGCTTTTGGGAGCCGTTCGTACATAATTTAAGATACCCAACCGGTGTTGACATTTTACCAGTTAAAGTGAAGTCTAGACATCTTGCCTCCCTTTATGTCCATCCATAGTATAATTCTCTTAAATAGTTCTTCTCTGCACATCTGAGCCACATTAACTCATAATTTTGCTCCAACCATCAAGCATAGTTTTAGAAACCTGAGTGGACAAGGAAGATATATTGTGTTTACCCATATTTTTATTCTTTTTTCTTTTTTCCTGCTGTTCCAAGATTCCTTCTTATTCACTTCCTTTCTGCTTAAAGTACTTTGAGCACCTGGAAGCTAGTGTATCACTTCCTTCTGGCCTTCACGGTTGCAATGAGAAATACATTGTGGTTTTCCCCCTAGTCACAAAGTGTCATTTCTTTTTTCTTATTTTCAAGCCATGTTCCTTTCTCTGGAGTTCCCAGAAGTTTGATTTTGATTTGTAGAGTTCTCCGGCTTTATTGTAAATGGGGCTCACTGACCTTCTCCAGTCATCCGTAGATTTGTGTCTTTTACCAAAATTAGAACGTTTTCCGCTAGTATTTCTTCAGGACTTCAGCCCTGTTTTCTCCTCCTCTCCTTCCGAGGCCTTAATGGCGTCTCACGGGTCTCTGAGGCGCTGGTCATTTTGTTGTTGTTGTTCTATTTTATTTTCGTCTGATGGGGTTATTTCCAGTGTGCGACTTTCAAGGTTATTGATTCTTTCCTCTGCCTCTTCCCATCTTGCCGTTGAGCCCATCTGTGGCACTGCTTACTGTATTTCTCAGTATTTCACATTTCCATTTAGTTCTTCTATTTCTTTTTGTAAATGCGTGGGGAAAATATACACAGGGCATCATATACCCATCCAACAATTTCAGCGGCATTGTTACCTTCTTCAGGGTGTGTCACCCCTCCCGCTCCCCACATCGTATCAACGCCATTGACGCAGACATGATCCGAGGGGCCCTCAAGTCAGTTCTGACTCACAGAGAGCCCACGTGTAGCAGAAGCACACAGCACGGTCCTGCACCATCCTCACAACTGTTATACTTGAGCCTGTGTTGAAGCCACGATGCCACTCCATATCCTTGAGGATGCCCAAAGTATGTGAGGTAAAGTCTCACCATCCTAGCTTCTCAGGAGGCATTTAGCTGTACCTAAGAGTACCGGCAACTTTATTTGGTTGCTACTGTTGTATTGTTTTCAGTGGCTTCTTCCCCTGAGGTAGGGAACCAAATCCTTCTTCGTGGTCTGTTCTTAGTCTGGAAATTCTACCTGTTCCCTTTGGGTGACCCTGCTAGCATTTGAAATACCAGTGACGTAGCTTCCAGAATCATAGCAACACACAAGCCGCCATTGTATGATAAACTGACAGACAAGTGGTGGATTCATAGTTGGAATCATATATAGGGTCTCTGAGATTGTAAATCTTTACTGGGGCAGGCAACCTCATCTTTCCCCTGAGGAGCAGTTGGTATGTTTGAACCACTGACCTTATGGTTAACAACCCAACCCCTAAGCCACAGCACCATCTGGGCTCCTCATTGTAGCTGCAGAGTACGTTTTACAATCCTGTGTGAGCCTTCTCCTGCTTTGCTGATCTCTTTCTGATTTGTTTTCACCATTCTCTTTTAGCTGCCTTATTCTGACAAAGCTCCAGCAGGGCAGTTGGGAGGTGGCAGCACCTCATTATTGGACGGTGGAGGCAGAAGCTCAGGTTCCTCTCTCAACTTTTGTTGAGCAGGCAGGAGTGTGGTTCTGTCTCCCAGCCAGCTTCCACTGCCACCATTCTGGCTCGGAAATGGGAGGAATGCCTTGTTTGTCTACTGAAACACAATTGTGGTGGCAGTAATGGTGTGTCTGTGTGTGGGGGGGCGCTTATTATTGGTGGGTAATAGTAAAAGCTCCAACTATCCCCTAGGCCTTTTCTGATACCACTCGTGTCGCAAGTGAGAGGGACACTTCATGACTGCTCTGTGGGGATGAGAAGCTTGATTCCCTACTATGTCTTTTCATCACTCCAGGCTCTTGTTGGGGATTTTTATGCCTGGACCCATTGCTGTTTTAAATTTCTGGCATATTCAGCTCTAAGGCTGGATGTACTTTGCAAAAAGGAAACAAAACAGCTCACCAGCTTGTTGGCTCCTTGGGTTCTGATGTCCCTAGCTGGTCTCCCTTCTTCTCTCCACCTTTCGGGCTCTGATGTTTAGTTCTGAATATATTATGCCCAGGGTTTTTGGTTGTGTTTAGCGGAAAGAATAGGAAAAGGTATGCCTATCTGATTTTCTCAAAAGGAGAATATCTTTTCCTTTTATAGATTTAAAAAAAGGATGAGAGAGAGAAAGGCTCATAGAAGAGGAGAGAACATGACTAGGGCCACTAAGTTAATTAACAGGTGCAGGCATCTTTGCCAGGGGAGCCCTGGTGGCACAGTGGTTACAGCACTTGGCTACTAATCAAAAGGTTGGTGGTTTGAACCACCACCCGCTCCATAGGAGAAAGCATCAGGCACACAGCCTTGGGAGCCCCACAGGAGCGCCTTTCTGTCCTACAGGCTTCATTTAGGAGTGGGAATCAACTTGATGGCGGTGGATTTGGTTTTGCTTGGCAGCTTCTATCAGTATCACCTATTTTGTCTTCTCCTACAAGATTGATTTTTGTTTTTTTAACCCTAAGAACTATATCTTCTTCTCCATTTATTTTGTGTCTGGTAAAGTACCCAATTCAGTTCTTTGTACCCAGTAGTGATAATTTATTGAAGCTTACTCTGTAACAGACCCTGGCCTGGGGACTCTACATACAGCCTCTCCCAAATCCTCAGAAGACTCCTGCAAAACATCTGTAATCATTCCCATATTACATGTAAGAAAGCAGAAGTCTGCAATGATGAAATAATTGACCTAAATTCATACAGATTATATGTCAGGGCTTGTCCCTCACCACCACCACATTCTGTCTCTATCTCTCTCTGCCATCAAGTCTACTTTGAAGAGACTGTATCTTATTCATAGAATCTATTCATTCATCTGACAAAATAGAACTTACCCCTGTGGGCTCCCGAGGCTGTAAATCTTTATGGGAATAAGCGGAAAGCCTCGTCTTTCACCCATGGAATGGCTGGTGGCTTTGAACTGCTGACCTTGTGGTTAGCAGTCTCATATGTAACCACGGCACCAGCAGGGCTCCTTCCTAGGCTCCCAATAAATCATTACATCATGAAACACAGTCCTAGGGGAGAGTAGCAAAAACCAGCTGGAGAGTGAATTAGTTGAGAAGAGAAATTGAGCTTCTAATGGACTGTAGTTTGGTAACTGAAGCTTTAGATGGTAAAGCTGTCAGAGGAAATGAAATACACGAACCAAAGTCATTTTCAGATTATAACACGTCATTTCATATATTAACAAATACTTTAGCTATAAACCTGTCATTGCAGGAAATAATAAAAAGACAGAAACTCCAGGCTTGACTCTTAATGTTTACTAACCCAAAATATAGTACATGAGCTTATACTCCTAATTGCAATGATTGCTAAAAGAATGTAATTCAGTTTTTGAAAGGGAAAATTAACGAGTGGAACCGGGCTTCATAGCTCCTAGGGTGCTTCTCTAATCTTAGAGGCAAAGAGAGTGATGAGAATGTTCAGGATCTCATCGTCACTCGGTGGTGGACCATTTCTGGAGGGAGAGGGATTTCAGTGCTGAAAAGAGAGCCTGTGCACACATACATCCCACAAGTTTTCCAAAAATAAACCCCTGCAGTTCCAGATATAGCACCGTACATCACGGGAGCAATTTTTAAAAGGGGGCCCAATTGTCTAGTCCTTTCTTTATCTTTTCTTCCAGGGGTTCAGAGACTCGCTTCCTACCTGAATAATCCCAGCCAGAAAAGTTGTGGATGCCACCACATTCAAGGATCTGTTATAGGCCATAAAGAAGTGGGGGTCAGAAAAGTCTTCCTTGATGAAAGTTCCCAACACCAGGTGGCCACTGTTGAATGGGCTCACCTTCAGGACATTGATCATCAGAGAACTCACAAAGAAGAAGAAACCTATGAAGGAAGCACAATGTTGAGGCAGATTGGAGGATTCAGGTCCAGGCAAACTCACAGATACTGACACCAAGCAAGGCCTGTCGATGGGGCACTACCCTTGTTCTAAGGCAGTGGTCCTCAACCTTCCTCGTGGTGACCCCCATCCATAAAGTTATTGTCATTGCTACTTCATCACTGTCATTTTGCTACTGTTATGAATCGGGTGACTCCCTGTGAAAAGGTTGTTCGACCCCCACGGGGGTCGCGACCCACAGGTTGAGAACTGCTGTGATATAAATAATCTCTCTTACTCGAAAGGAGCCAGGGAGAGAAAAGAACAAGGACTCAGGCTCCACATATTGTGACCAGTTCACAGACTTGAGACCTTGGTGGTCCAGGCTCTACTAGTCTTCTTGTATTGTGGACATTGGCGTGGGGCTCAAAGAAATTGACTGGACCTGGGAATCAGTCTCAGCCCTGTGACTCTTATTAGAAAAGTGAGATAATCCAAGGGTTGGAAAACAAAACCAATCCATGATCCTAATAAAAGAATGCCTAACATTCAGGGGAGCAGCGTGCTCGCTCTGTGGACTGAGCGCGTTGACCACTGTGCTAGCATTTCCTCACTGTGAATTAGAACACTGACACGCTCTGTCACAGACCAGCGGTCACACCTGGTTACGATGAGTCCAGCTGACAGAGTGATCCACTCTAGGATCTAGGCCGTTTTGGGATCTGCTGGGTGAACTCAGGTGTCAATTTGGGGTTATCTTAGCAAGTTACCTCCTGCTAGTCTTCATTCCTTTAAGGAAATACCTTGCTGGTTGGTTTCTGTCATGGTTATATTAACCAAACCCAAAGAGCCCAAACTCACTGCCATTGAGTCGATGATAACTCATAGTGACCCCACAAGACAAGGTAAAACTGTCCCCGTGAGTTCCAGAGACAGCAACTGTTTATGGGAGGAAAGGCTTGTCTTTCTCCCTCAGAGAGGTTGGTGGTTTCGAACAGCTGGCCTTTCAGATCGCAGCCCAGCTCGAAACCACTGCTCCACCAGGGCTCCTGTTATACTAACAATGCGTACTACAATCTGAACCCTAGCCCTAGGGGTAGACTGTCTACTTTCTGCCTCCCTTTTTTCCATTTTAAAGTTAGCTTCCAACACCCAAACCAAACTCACTGCCATCGGGCCCATTCTGACTCATATTGAAATTCAGCTCCTTAGCAACAAGTAAATGTCTGAGGTGGGAATTTCACCCTCTTTTTATAGTTCTAGCACCGAACTCACCAATAGACATTTGATGACATGATCCCAGAATTGCATAAACTGTCGAAGAGCAAAAAGCTGCATAAGCGATATTGAGAGGAGGAATCAGCTGCCTTGCCAGCAAGCTAAACGTCAGACCTGAAAAACAAGATAACCTAAGTAAGAAGAGGTGGCTTGGGAAACCGAGCTGATTCCAGGAACCCAAGTGGAAGGTGAATTATGAGAATGACGAGTGCAACGAATGTATCGGGGTGCTTTGCTCAATTGATGTATGTACGGATTGTGATAAGAGCCTTATGAGCCCCAATAAAAAGATTTTTTAAAAATCTGAACCAAGAAATAATAAGTGTGAAGAATCAATAATTACAAGTATTTTTAATTAACTCACATTGGTAAAGTAATAAATTTTATTGATTAAAAAAAAGAAAAGGTGGCTTGACTTTTAAAAGTTACCTACCTGAAATAACAATTATAAGTAATAACAATTGTAAAGAATATTTTAAATCAAAAGCATCTATGTTTCCAGCTAACTAGGTGTGGGTAGTAATCGCCCTTGGCCAACAGCCCCTAATTACTTAGGGCCTTTGACTTCAGCTCCCCATTACCCTCCCCCAACTATCTCCCACCCAGAAACCCCATTCTAGTTATTGTGTCTATAGATTCACCCGACACGGGTTTCCTGTGCAGAAGAACATAGAAGAACAGAGTCAAGAATGCTACCAATAACACCACAATTTTATGTACCTTTCACTCACTCCACATCGGTCAACTCACAGTCAGTCAGGCTCACCTGGCCTCCCGCTTCTCTCCCACTCGGCAGGGTTTTGAAGTGAATCTTATCTATTAAGTGATTTCATCTGCAGATATATTTCCACTATCTCTAAAAGATGGCTTTCTTTTAAATTTGACTACAATACCACCACCACCACCACCTCTAAGAAGTTAATAAAGGTTCTTTACCATGATCAGGGTGCTTTAACATTGTCAACTATCCAATGTCCAAATGTCCTAATGATCTTATAAGTGGTCATTGTGGTACCGGGGCCACTAATGATTCCTGCCAACTGGTATTCACATTCGTGTGTAATCCTCTCCTCTGAAGTATGGGTTGGACTTAAGTCATTTGCTCCTAATCAATAGAAGACAGCAAAAATAACGGGCTGCCACACCCAACATTAGGTTGCCAAAATACCACGGCTCCTGCCTTTGAGTGTTCTCTTTCTCACTCCGGCCACCAGTTGCCCGAGCTGACTGTGGGCCACTGCTACTTGTGCAGAGAAGGGACTGACGACTCAAAAGACCCAACACTTGCTCTGACCCTCTGCTATGACCATTTTGAAAATCTGAATGATTTTGAACACGAGGCCTGCCTCACATTTTCCTTCTGCACTGGACCGACCCCACAACAAACAGTCAGTCCTGCCACTTGCCAGCTTCTGCACATCCCGGAGCCGCCTGGCGAGAGGCCCACGTGGCAGTGAACCCAGGCCGCCAGCAACCACCTGAGTGAACTTGAAAGCAGGACTCTCCAGCCTCAAGAGACTCCCTTCAGGTGATTGCTTGACTGCACCACCTTCATGAGACCCCGAGTTAGATGTATGGCGGGGCTGAGGGTAGTCTTTGTAATAAAGTACTGGCTACTACATGTGGGCTTTGCTTTACCCTCTGTGTAGATAAGACCCTCTCACTGCAATTGGTTTCTTGTCATCTTAAATCCTCTCCACACAGTTTTCACCCAAAGCAAGGCTCTACTGACTATAAGAAACAAAGTGTTCTCAAAGCACTGTAAACAAAAAGGGATTTCTGGAGAGGGTACAAAGAGTAGTTGGGTCTCAGCAGGAACTGGAGCCAGACCAAAGAGAGCCAACAAGATCCAAGGGGACTACCTTTATACTCGTGTATAAACCGAGTTCTTCTGCACATTTTTAATGCCGTTTTCATGGTAAAATTAGGCGCCTCGGCTGATATTCGGGACTTCATCCTTCTCTTTGTCTCTGGTTTGCATGGTCCCCTGTCTTTGTTTCCAGTTTGGGGCTGTTTGAATAACACTGTCATAAATACTGTTGTGCATAG
Organism: Tenrec ecaudatus; assembly: GCF_050624435.1. Classification (NCBI taxonomy): domain Eukaryota; kingdom Metazoa; phylum Chordata; class Mammalia; order Afrosoricida; family Tenrecidae; genus Tenrec; species Tenrec ecaudatus. The sequence continues at coordinate 137,044,695 of NC_134536.1, read as the reverse complement.
CTCCTGGGGTAGGAATACACCGATTTCTCAAGATTGGATACCCTGAAATATAACGGTTGGGGCATTTACTAGAGAATGCCAAACTACCTTCCCAGTGATTGCAAAATTTCCATTCCCAATCGCATTGTATAACAGTGTCCATCATCCAAAGATGCTAGCACCCGTTACTGTCAGGTTTTTCATTTTAGTGTGTATGGTGGTGACGTGTTTTAACTTCAACTTTAAGGCTGAATGCCCTTATTAAGCTGTATCCTTTCAGATTTACAAAAGTAACTTACAGATATGACTTTTATTGAGCATATGCATTGAAAATATATTCTTTTTACTCCTGACCTCTATAGTTGCCCCTCAAATGGTGAGATAAGCTCCACATGTGGCTTTTTACTTTGATCTTTTAGAAAGAGTTTGAGACATGTTTCCCGCTAAGCACCGAGAAGCAAACTGCTCTAGTTTCTGCCCCAGAGGGTTTATTGTTCCTCTTGTCCTGGTTGATAGGACATTCCCTGGGTATGTGTAAGCAACTTCACTGTTTGGCCCTAAGCTGCACTCTGACCTGTGACTGGTGGTCACCTCGCAGGGACTGAGCCGCAGGCTATGTAAATGAGGTGAGCTGTAGCTCTCTAACCTATGGAGAGGGAATTGGTCCATTGTGGACTTTGTGGGAGGGCCGGGCCTTGAAATTTACCAGTTTGTGCATGAGGGGTATGCCCCCCAAAAAAAAAACCCAGAATTTTTTTTCAAAATTATGTATTTAAATTTTTTACAAAACAACCTTAACACCTTCCAAGTACTCTCCATTACACTTAATACATTTGTCAAATCTGTGATTCCATTCTTGGAAAGTTTTCCAACTCATCCGTTTGGATCGCTGACGGCGCCTCCTCAGTTTTTACTTCACCTTTTCTACATCAAATCACTGTCCCATCATGTCCTGCACTTCATTCCCGGAAACAAAAAGAGGTCAAATGGAGAGAGGTCAGGTGAGTAAGGTGTGAGGAACAAGAGAGGCATGCCGGTTTTTGCCCAAAACTGGCACACAGAGATGGTTGCATGAACAGGTGCATTGTTGTGGTGGCAAAGCCAGTCCCCCATCTGCCAAAAATCAGGCTTTTTTGGTCACACACTGTCAAGCAATCTTTTCAGAGCTCTAAATAGAAAGCTTGATTAACAGTCTGACCTGGTGGAAGGAACTCCAAAGGCACTATGCCCATCATATAAAACCAAAACACGAGCATTGCCTTGATCTTTGATTTCACTCGACCAGCTTTTTCTGAGTGAGGTGACGATGGCGTCTTCCACTGGCTTGATTGCTGTTTGCTTTCAGGGTCGTAAGCATAGCACCATGTCCCGTCACTTGGGGGGGAAAGTCTGGGTCGCTTTGGAGCTGTTCTTTCAAAGTATGGCACGTTTCCACTTGACGTTCTTTTTCATGGTCAGTCAGCACCCAAGGCACAAATTTCTCATTCCCAAATCTTCCATTAAAATTCGCTGAACCGAGCACCAAGACCATCTAGATCACTTCCCCCTCTCTTCAGTGGTCTGTTGTTGGTCTTCGAGCACAAGTGCATGAATTTTGTCAACAATTTTTTTCGTTCAGCAAGTTGAAGGACATCCACTATGAGGTTTGTCATCAGTCAACATTTCACCTTTTTTTTGAAATGAGAAAAACACGCTTACACTTGAGTTTTTCCCAGAGCGCTGCCCTTGTAAGTTATGTTCAACACGACAGATTCTGTGGCATTTTTCCTGAGCAGGAAACAAAAATCTTACAGCTGCATGCTGTTCTCTTAAATCGATTATAACACACACACACACACACACACACACACACACTGAGGTTTGAGAAAAACTGAAACTACTTTTATAAAAAATTCACTGACCAGAGAGAATCTTCCCAGGTGATGCCACTGGGTGTACTAAGTCAGATTGAGTTGCCTGGTGCTCATCGAGTGTGTGTGTGGGTAGGTGGGGGTGAGGGTGTTAGATGTGTACTATGCTCCACTGGGCGGAGCTTTTGTCCATTTGGAGGGGGGGGTACCTCCTCAAATATGTACAGTCAACCACATAGAAATTTGGTAGATTTAAGCAAGAAAAGAAACAGCAGGAAAAAGCAGAACAAAGAAAGCAAAGAGAAAGAGAGAGGAGGCAAGGAGGCACTTAACAGATCTGAAACACTGATCAAGGGCCCTGCCACAGAGCCAGCAGCGACGGAAAGGGCCTAGTGTGAGAGCTGGCAGTGACAGATGGCAGGGTCAAGAGGAGTCTGTCTAGAGGTCAGTCAGAGCTTAAGAAAATAAGAAGAGAGATTGCCTATATGCTTCCTGAACTTGATACCCACATTGTAAGCTGTTGATCCAGATCCCAAGTTCTACCATAATCATATTAAGCACTTCACTATAAATATGGCTTATGTCTCCTGAGAGATATTGTAGCGAATTGCCTAATCCAAACAGAAGTAGTGCTGAGGGGAGGAAGTGTGGCCAGTGTCAGAGAGAGTGGCACAGCAGAGACTGTGAAAACCTGGGATAGAAACGACCTCCACCTCAAAGGGATCAGCTGTATGCTGATTCTTGTATTTGACACTACTCCCAAAACACAGTGTATCATTCAGGACCTTGGCACTTTTGAAGATTATTAATACATCAGCTAACTTGTCAAATTCTCCTAAACTTAGATCTGGTGTTTTTTCGTGACTATACGAAGGTTATGCATTTTTTGGCAAGAATTCTATAGAAAGGATGCTGTGTTCGCCTTGGTGCCTCATGTAGCAGTGTTCAGTGGTGTCTGTGTGTCTTACTCCTGGGGAGGCCGACCCTGGAATCTTGAGTATGTTGGTTTCCTCCACATTCCAGTTTAAAGTAGTAGAGTACTTAATAAAGACCTTTGAGTTGATTCCTTGAGACCATGTCAGCCCTATTGCTTCTGAAACCCTCACCTCTTGCTCTCTTCGGCGTCCAGCGGTGGGCTGCGTGTGAAACAGTGATTCCTCTGGTGTTTTTCTAATGCAATTTTCGTCTTTCCTCTTACTTTTATAAATTGCAATTCTCTTGTAAGCAAGATCTAGCACCATTTTTAAAAGCAACTTTATCGACATGTAAGTCACAGGCCCTGCAATCCAATAATGCGATCCTATTAAGGAGAGTTGTGCAGCATCCCCACAGTCATTTCCTTCCTCCCAGTGCTCATAGCTGTTAGCTCCCCATCCCCCCAGCCTCCCTTGCCTTGCCCCTAGGAAACCAGTGATTCAGTTTACGCTCTCTAGATGACCTCTCCTGGATTTCAAATACAGAAAAGCATACTGAATCAAAAGAGAAACAACAACACTGTATGTCAATACACCTGAGAAAAACCTCAATCGAAAGGAAAGTGGAAAAGATTGGAGAAAAAAAGGGGGGGCGGGGAGGAACAAGGGTCAAAAGGGAAACCAGATGACAAGATCTCACCCTTTCACCTGAGGACATCTGCAACAATCTCCCTACAACACACTCTCATGGCAAGGCCGTTCACATCCCTAGTCCGCCAGGGGGCATTCGCTACAGGCTTGGTCCATGTGGGGACCCTGCAGGTGGATTTGGGGATTTCTCCCATCCATAGCCTTCTGCAAAATCAAGTGTTCAGAATTTAAGCTCTAATACTGGTCCTTCCTTCAGATTTGGATTTTATTACTGATAATTTTTTCATATCACACGGGCTGGTGTACTTGTCTGTGGACTTAGCTGGTACCTCCCTTAGACGGCTGCTTGTTTTACGACCAGCCTTTAAGATCCTAGATGCTATTCTTTCTGATAGCTGGGCACCACCTGGTTTCAGTGATGTCCTCATAAGGGCACCTCCTGAGCAGCACCATGGTGTATGAACTGGTTGTTCTTAGACTAGGGTTATCCTAACCTTTTTAAAAAATAGGTATCTTGGCAATACTTTATATCTCATAAAATTCAATCATTCAATCATAATAAGAAGAGTTGTGCAATCATTACCACAGTCAAATTCAGAACATATTCTCAGGCTTGTTGTTAGCTCTTCATCGGACCCCCTAGGTCTCCCCCTTTCCATTCCCCTAGGTAGTTATTAATCCAGTTATGTCTCTATAGATATACCCATGCATATAAAGCACAAACAGAAAGCAAAAACAAAAACCCAGCAACAATGACTAGCTGTGACCTTGTGCTAATGGGTTCCCTGATGCAGATAATTTGTCTTTGTAGTTTTCTTGTCCTTGTCCTGTTTTAGGACCGAATAAAGGGTCTCTTTAAAACAAACAAAACAAATCCTCCTCTCTCCCTAAGATCAGAAACATGTCGAGAAGTGTGTCCTCACTGTTCTTAGTCAACACAGTCCTGTGAGGCTGCACCAGTGCAATAAACAAGGAAACGTAAGAGAAGGCATTCAGAGTGGATTTCCAGGAAAAAGGCGGGCACGTTACATAAACCCGCTACATCAAAGAATCGAGAGGCTGAAAGAAGCAGATCCAGATGATAATCCGGGAACCCCGAGCTTTGGAGGAAAGGGCAGAGACGTAGATTAAGGACAAAATAGAAGGAGAAGCTGAAAAAAATGGTCAGAGAGGACACCGATGGGCGAATAGTCTGTCAGCCTTGTGCAGAGTGGCAAACCTGAACTTTTGCGAGCAGAACTCTATGCAGACAAGCAGCCTGGCACCAGGCTGGGGAAAGAAAGGTGACATTCTCCCTTGTTTTCCACACTTTCTTGGTGACTAGGAATGTGGTCAGCCCCCAGGCTCACCCACCGAAGGACCAGTGACACTCCCACTTACATGCACCCCCTGCTCCACCTGAAGCTGGAGCCATGCCCTGTGGATTGGGTGCCAGGTACTGTTCACGGCATGCAAAAGACTTGTATCCTGGATCTATAAGGAAATCCCAAAAGTCAACAGCAATAATAATAATACCGAGTGAAAACTGGGCAGAGAGCAGAACGGGCACTTCCCTGTGCTACCCTTACTTGAGTACAGCAAATGAGCAGATGAAACAGTGATCAACCTCTTCAGCTACGAGGAAAAGACTAAAGCCATGATAAGAAACAGCTACCCCCCCCACAAAAAGATAAACATTTAAAAATTAAAACCATGAGATCTGTGAAGACTATGTTAAAAGAATGGGAAATGAGCTCAGACCAGAAGCGAACTTTTGTAACACACACATCTGACAAAAGACTAGTGTCTAGAATATTTTTTGAAGTCAACTCTCAAAATTCTACGGTAGAAATACATACAACCCAATTAGCACATGCACAGAAGCCATGAAGAGACATTTTGTGAAGCTATACATATGGCGAATAGACGCCTGAAAAGGCAGTCAAACATCAAGGGCAATGCAAATGAAACCACAGTTCAATTTCTCTACATACCTCATCAAAATTGCTCAAATAAAGTCATGCTAGCAAGGCTGCAGGGAAACCAGGTAACTCAACCGTCACTGGCTCATCCATCCTTCCCTCTGCCACCGCATTAATGGCGATTCGGAGCGACCCTCCAGGACAGGGTGGTGCTACCGCTGTGGGTTTTGGAGACACTGTTTACAGGAGGTAAAAGCCCTGTTTTTCTCCCTCAGAGAGGCTGGTGGTTTCAAACTGCTCCCCTTGCGGTTAGCGGCCGCATGTGTAACCACTCTGCCACCAGGGCTCCTTTGGGAATGTACCATGTTACAGCCACTCTGGAAAACAACTTGATAATGTCTTTAAAAACTAACCATACATATTATCATACAACCCAGTAAATGCACTCCTAGACAGCTATTCCAGATAAATGACATCATTTTTACATGATTCTTCTTCATGTTATGAGTATTCCTAACAGCTACACTGTAATTGCTAGTCACTGTAAGCGATTCACATGTTCAGTGTATGAATGGTCAAACTGTGGGGCATTCACCCATGGGACACTATGCAGCAATAAAAAGAAACAAGCTATTGATGGGTATGACAACCTAGATGAATCTCCAGGGGAAAAAAATCCAGTCTCCAAAGGTTATATGGGGGACCTTCAAAAGGTATATGGAAAAGTTCCACTGCCTTTCAACTCTATTTTTCTATGAACTTCTTGAAGCCCCCCTCATATGTTGCATGACTCTGCTAAGTCATGTTTTTGACATAGCAAAACTCTCCAAGTGGGGGACAGACTAGCGGTGCCAGAAGCACAGAGAGGCTGGGCTGAGAGAAGCGGGGAGGCCATCATGAAAATGCCCCGTGTCTTGACTATCTCCACACCAGTACCGAGTTGTAAGACTGCACTATGTTTTTGTGAGGCATTACCATGGGAATCTCCGGGTTGTTGCCTACCAATACATGTGAATTTCCAATAATCTGAAAATAAAAGGTTTCCTTTAACAAGACTGGTTATATCAAGCGCTGATGAGAAAGGGGGAGGAACTGGGGTTCTCATTGCTGGCTGGGCTGTAACTGGGGTAGACACAGCCACTCAGGAAAACGGCGTGGCCGTTTCTGATAAAGATGAACACACAGTTACCACAGGATCAGCGATCCCACTTCTGCTATTTGCCTCAGAGAAATGGAAACTATGTTCACACAAAAACCTGAGGTGACCGGTCACAGCAACTTGGAGAGAGCCAAAAGCTGGACACGCCCCGAGTAGCCAGTGACAGGTGCGTAGACAAATCAACTATGGAAGAGCCATACGATAATTTTGAAAAAGAACCACGGCATCTTAGAAGAACTCAGAGATTCACTAATGCTGCGGGAAGGAAGTCAACCTTCAAAGGCTACATACGATGTAATTCCATTTAGGTGACTAAATTCCATTTAGTTCTCAAAACAACAACAACAAATCTAACTGATGGTAATGGAGGACGAATCAGTGTGGTGGGGTGAGGAGGCCGGGGTTAGGGAGCGGTATGATTACAAAGGGAAGGCACCAGGAGGTTTGGGGGGTGGCGGTGATAAAATATTGCTCTGTCTCCTGATTGTGGTGGTGGTTACACAGATATACATGCACATTTTTAATTCATAGAACTATACAGCCAAGGAAATCAAGTCAATCTAGTGGTTATGAAAGCACAAAGCCAAATAAGTGAAACACATCCCTTTTGCCCTACTGGGTGCCCGAGTTGGGTTCCAGCTACCACATTGCCAGGACTCTGGTTTCAACCCCTTCCTCTTTTTCTGGGGATCAATTAAATATTGGATTAATGTTCTATCTCTGTTGCCCTGGAAATCTGATATCAGCCGAATGCCCAGGATGTTGCCAGGCAGTTGCTCTATGGTAACAATGTGAGGATGGTGAACGAGGTCTAAAACATCCAGTTTGACTCTGAATACAACGGTGTTGTAACTGGGCACGTGCCTCCTAGGATTCTGGAGCTTAGAAAGGTCAAGAGAAACATGGATGGGAGTCCAAAGCCAGTCTGCAGAGTATCTAGGCAGATGAAGCCACTGGCAGATCCCCTCTAGTCACGGGCAAGGGTCTCGAGCAGCCTTACTATCAGACAGAGAGCACAGTAATCCTGATTGTACTGGATCAAACTTGATAGATGGTCAGTTGGACTCCCTCTTGACCCAACCTGAAAGAAATAGTTCTAAGTTGCAAGTATTTCTTGTTTGCTCCACCACAAAAATTTCTTCCTTGGCCTTTTGAATGCTGATGGTGGTCTTCTGTTTCTTATGCATGATTTGTGTGTTTATCTTTATATTATTATTATTATTATTGTATCTTTACCACTTGGTTTTGTTCCTGTGTCTTGGTTTCTGCTGGGTTCTCTAGTGTGTGAAGCACGGGAGGAGTAGAGGCATGGAGTTAAGAACTAATGCTGGGGCTTATAGGGGAGGTACAGGTGAGGGGGGAAAGAGAGGGGCGAGGGATTTTGGGGGAGCAAACAATGAATGTGGGAGGGGGGAGGGAACACTAGAACTGATGGTGATTATGCATCTCATTTTAAAAGATATTTAATCATGGGGGGAAAAAGTTTTAAAATTGATGATTGCTCAGTTCTTCTTTTACATGCTTGAACTGTTGAATTGTATATGTGGATTACATGCCAATAAAACTATAAATAATAATAATAAATGGAACTGAAACACTTAAGGGACTATTAACTGTTAAGAGGAAATTTTGGTTCCTGTTTGGGAAATGAGGTTTCTAAAACCCCGGGAGTTACCACAAGGCTCGGTGTGACTGTGTTCTCTGACAGCTGAACGGCTACTCAGAAGACCAAAGAGTAACCCTCGGGCTGTTACGTGACCAGCTGAGGGGGAGTTGGCATGCTGGTTTCCTATCTGCCACCTTTCTAAGTACAACCAATGCCAACTTAGGTCAACAGGAGTCATGCAAATGTGAAGTGACTAGTGAGCAAAAAAGAACAATAGCGGGAGTGGCAGATATCCAGGAAAATATTCAGGGGTCTAAAGTAAACAGTCCTTAGGAACCTGCCTGGAGGGGTTAAAAATGCTGCAGGGAGGGATGTAAATAACTAATACGAGACGTGAACGGAGCACAGCTTTCTCGTGGCTTAGCACAAGGGAATTGTTTACCCGGCGGGAAGGGGGCAGGAGCTGTTTGGGAATAAGGCGGCTTCGTGTCTCCCTTACCTTGAGGAACCTGCACCAGGCCAACACTTATCCCAGCGAGCAAATCTCCAAGCAGCCAGTCCTTGAGTCGATAAAAACATATCCACTCTAGGAAGGGAAAGACCACAAGCATGCATTTCGTGAACTTGTGCCATGAGCAGCTGTGGGAAAGAAGAGCAGAGACTTGGGTAAGTTCTCCAAAGGAAACGCCTACACAGTCGCTTCCCACACGCTCCGGGCTGAACATCCTCACGGTGCAGTTTAGGTGAGGCAGGTATTGGCTGGGGGGCTGTCCTGTGTATCGCACGATGTTCAGCAACTTCGCTGGTCTCCACCCAACAGGTACCAGTAGGATTCACCCTGCCCCAATTATGACAACCCCAAATGTGTCCCTGTAGTGCCGCATGTTTCCTCGGGGCAAAATCCCATCGGATTAATCTGCAATCAGTAATGTTGGTGGGAGGCTGGGGATCTTCACACATTTCACGCCATTCCTAGATTCGAAAAATTTATTTGAACATCGCCTCTATGGAACTAATACAAAATATAGCACCCGAAGTCCTGTGCTTAAGGAATTAGGTCGCGTTAAGAACCCCAAGCCAAAGCTAACCTCCATCGCATCAGCGCTTACGAAAAGGGTGTAAAAAGCTTTCGGAATGTGTAACGCGGTGGGTTTCCCCATGAGCAATGTTGCTCCTCGGGGACAACGGACGATGTCTAGAGACATGTAGTGAGAAGACGCCAGAGGGGCTGCTATGCACCTCCATCTTCCAATGCCCACAACAACCCTCCGTAAGAACCGCCCCCCCAAAAAATGTTGATCTAAAATGTCAGTGATGTGAGTTGAGAAACCCTGCTCTAACCTTAGATCATCTAAGAGTGAAACTGCAATAAATCAAACACACTGCTGTCAGGGTAGAACTGCCCCTGTGGGTGTCCAAGACTGTAACTCTTCAAGGGGAAGGGGAGGGAGAAAGCCTCGTTTTTCTCCTGCAGAATGGCTGGTGGTTTCGAACGGCTGACCTTGTGGGTTGAAGCCCAATGCCTAACAACTACACCACCAGGGTTCTTTAAAAACTGTAATGTTAATTTAGCAAATAAACACTACCCTTTGAGCCTTTGCGATGGTCAAGTTCTGTGGCAACTTGCAGCCCCTGGGTAAAGGGAGAGGTGGTGTCTAATCCCAGCATTCAGGTCACAGCTTGATGCTGCCTCTGTGGGGTATGGCCTTTTTACAAGAGAAAGACTGAAGAAAACTGGTCTCTCCTTTTTCTCCCCTCCTTCTCCCCCCCCCTATTCCCCCCCCCCGTTGCTTTCCTGTTTGCTTGGGTTCTGTGTCCGCTGAGGGTGGGGGGGGGGCAGGAGCTGTGGCACCCTGCCATGTTCCTGCGGACCTTGGGTCTGCATCACTCTGTGATCTCCCAGTTTCCGGCTTTGCCACTGGGCCTCCTCTGCCAGCAGCAGCAGGAGTCTGAGTGACTAGCATGTAACCCAGAGGCTTGAGTTGGATTGGGCTGGGGCCACTCTCTTGTTATGCAAATTTCTTTCTGACACGTCTATGTGTGGCCTGGTTCTGTTCCTCTAGAAAACTCAGCCAACCACCACGTCCCACTGCTTGGGCTTGGGCTTGGGCTGCAAGCAAAGAGCATGGAGGTTTCCATGTGCAAGCTGTGGTGGGGGCCATGGGCCTGCTCTGCAACGTTCGTTCTGCCAAAGTCCCGGTAGGAAGTGTGCACGGAGCTCGGATGAGAAAACAGGTCTTGTGAATCCGAGTTCAGTGTCGTCCTCCCTGAATGAGCCCAGCAGCTCCTCTGGACAACCGTGCCATTCTGCTCAGGAGGTCGGGGCAAGGCCACTGATGGGCTCTTTTCATGAGGTCCCCGAGCGTGAGGCCAGGGTGTCGTGCGTGTTCTCTCCAATGATGACCCCCTGCAGGAGGAGCCCTGGTGACGTAGGGATTGCGAGTTGGGCTGTCATCCGAAAGGTCAACAAGTCAAAACCACTAGCCATCATCCCTCGGGAGAGAGAGGGGGCTTTCTACTCCCAGGAACAGCTACAATCGCGGAAACTCATAGGGGCACTTCTACTCTGTCCTGTAGTGTTGGCTATGAGTGAGTGAGTGAGTGAGTGAGTGAGTGAGTGAGTGAGTGAGTGAGTGAGTGAGTGAGTAAAAAGGGAGGGGAGCCCTGGGAGTGTAGCGTACTGGGGGACACATTGGCTACCAATTGTAAGGAGCACTGGTCACTCGCTCAGCGGCCAACCCAAACTTCGAGCAGTTCAAACCCACCAGCCCATTCAAGAAAACACTACGGGCCCTCTATGTCACTTAGCTGCTGACCTAGAGGGTGGTGCTTGGTACCCACCCAGCGCCTCTGAAAGCCGCTTCGGTAAAAGTTACAGCCAAGAAAACCTGGAGGGGCAGCTCTGCTCGGTCACACGGGGTTGCTGTGGGTCAGAATCAACTGGACAGCGAGCACCCAGCTGACCACCACAAGGGGCCAGGGATCGGGTGCAGAGGAAGTGCCAACAGCATGGCTGAAGGTAGAGCGTGGCTTTGGGACCACCCAGACCTGCCCCTGACCCAGTCTCCCCTCCTCTCCATGAGGCAACCAACCAACTACTGCCATCGAGCCAAGGCCAACTCACAGTGACCTCGTGGTGGATTTCCAAGATGGTAACTATTGACGTGAGTAGAAAGCCCCGTCCATCTTTCACCTGGGAAGCTGCTGGTGGTCTCAAACCGCCCACTGGGCAGAAGGCAGCCTGATGTGTAACCATCGCACCATCAGAACTCCAATTAGACGGAAGGCAGTGAAGGCAAAAACCAAACCTTGGCGTGATTAGGACCTAACACTGGAAGGAATCCGAGGGAAGGTTAAGGGTCGAAACTGAAGCTGGGAGGGAGGAGAGGAGGGATGTCAAAATCGGTGTGCATTTCAGGGGAGACATCTTCAGAGTGTGGATTGCAAGCTCCACAGGGCCGAACTGACAAGAAGGGGGAGAGCTGCAGTTCCTGTGGGGTGTGTGTGTGTGTGTGTGAGGGGGGGGATCAAGAAACACATCAGATGGTTTTGTGCAGAAAGGAAGATCTGGAGTCAACGATCTTGTTTCCTTTAAAAATACTTGTACAGTGCTGTCAGGGTGCTAGATGCTTCACGGATAGCCTCTTGACATTCTCACCACCCTCTCATGAGGTAGGTGCTACCTGAAAACAAAGGAAAAGCCACTGTCGTGAGACAAGGCCCCCTCGTGGAAACCCTGGGTGTGTTGGAGTAGAAACTGCTGGTGTGACGGAGACCACCCAGCATTTCCACGGAGGCATCTCTGGGTGGACTGGACATGCCAAACGTTTGGTTAGCAGTTCATGGTGTGCACCCCCCATTATCCAGCTCATTTCACAGGCTCTGCCCCCGAGCCCCCGTCGGGCTGGATACCACTCAGTGGGGTTAGCTCCGGAACTGGAATTCCAACCCAGTTAGCTGGCCTTCAAAGCCGCGTTCTTATCCACTGTTTATGCAGCCTGTCCGGTTGGAAGTCAGGAGAATGAAAGGGCACGAGAATGGTTCCAAAAGGCTCCGGGAGCCAGAGTACCTCCGAGGTAAGTGTCCCCAGGGGGCCCAGTGGTGCCCTTGTGCATACGGGTGGGGTTGCGGAACAGCAAGGTCAGCAGCAGGAAGCCATCAGCTGCTCCTCAGGAGAAAGATGACGCTTTCCACTCCAGTAAAAACTTGGAAACCCAAAGGGGGCAGTTCTACGAGTCAGCGTTTTGGAACGAAGGCAATGAGACTGGTGACACGGGGCTGGGAAAGGACATCCCAGACCAGAGGCAGGTCTACCAACAGGAGCGAGCAACAGGACTGCGCTCCTGCGCCAACTTTTGACCCGCAGCTTTTAGCCGACCCTAATTTCAGCTCCATGCAGCTCACTAATCTTTTACTTAGCACATTATGACACTCGGCTGGAAATGACAACTACACCTCCCTTGCTTAGTGGTCCAAGATAGGCTGTCATCCCCCCCCCTCCACCCCCACCCGTTTCTTTCTACACTCAGTCTTGTCTTGACCCATGGAGACTCAAATATGAAAGCATCAGTTTTAACTTGCTGACTGATGTCTCGTAGCTGGACTGAGAAACTGAGGGTTGATAGAAGCTGCTCAGTGGTTCCCCCTTCACGCAGGATATGACAAAAGATTTCCCAGAGACCCACAGGGGCAGTTCTACCCTGTCCTAGAGGGTCGCTAGGAGTCTCCATGGACTTGATGGCAGGGAGTTTTTATGTTCAAAGCAGGGCAGGCCTATCATGGGGCTTAGCAGATGCCTTCCCCCCTTATTACCCAGCTCTGGTGTTGCTGTTGGGTATGTGAGAGATTGTTAAAAACAAGGTTGGTGGTTCAAACCCATTAACTGCTCTGCTGGAGAAAGATGAGGCTGCCTGCTCCCATAAAGACCTACAGCCTAGGGAACCCTACCCAGGGTCTCTGCGAGTCAACTAACTCAGTAGGAGTGGGTTTTTGTTTCCCACCCCACCCCCAACCTTGTTACCCAGCACACACCGATTATGCAATAATATAATTTATTATTATTATAGTAATAGAATGTGAGGATAACGGAAAGGAGTAGGGTTAATAGCTTGATGCATGTCACCAATGGTTCTTACCCGGGGGCCTAAGGGGCCCCAACAGGCCTCTGTGTCTATAATGTAAACACAAAGAGGGGGCTAGAAAAAAATAGTTTTTAATTTTTCATTAACCTTTAGTAGAAATGTATTCTTTCCATCCATAATGATTATGGACAACAAACCACAATAGGAGTAACAGGACTTGATTTTGTCCCCAATAGAAATCACGAATATTTTCATTATCACATTATAATCATTTCAAGATGCAGTGGTACCTCGGCTGACAATCAGCTTCAAGCTCGAACTTCCCACTAATCCAACAGCAAAGTCTGAAAGAAAATCTGCATGGTGTTCGTAACTTTGTTCCACAGTTGAACCGAAATCTGACTTGAGAAAACCTGTCCAGTGAGATTGAATCACGTGTCGCGTCTCACAGAGGACACAGGGATGACTCACTCAGACAAGTACAGTGCTTGCCGTGGTGCGCTGCATCAGCCTGTTCGTCATCGTGCTTTTTCTTGCACCTTATTGGCACAAAATATCGTAATCATGGCTCCAAAGAAAGCGAGTGACACCAGCAGTCAAGCTGAGCGGAAAACTGCGCGAGCCATCATACAGCCAAAGAAAGAAAGCAGTATTAAATGTGAGCCAGCTCGCCCTGGTCTGATTTGGCAGCTGAATGCAACACGGCTAAGTGGACATTATCACACTTTAGAAAAAAAAAAGATTTCAGTGGATCATGTAGCAAAAGGTGTGGAATTAACCATGAAACAAAGAACCCGGCCCATCAAAGAGGTTGAAAAGTGACTGTTAACTTGGATAAATTAGAAACAACTCGGTGGCGATAGTGTATCTGAGAGCGTGATACAGGAGAAGGCTAAGAGCCTCCAAAGGGAATTTTCAAGTGTGATTTTTGGTCCTCGGAAGCAATTCTTTGCTTTCCCATGGGAAAAATATGTCCAGTTCTCAAATGTTTCAATGCTCAAACACAAAATTGACGGCCGGGGGACCACAGTTACCTTGAAATATTCCTGTCACTATTTGGAAACTATGGTAGTCATTAGACCCACATCGTTACGTAGTACAACTTTAGAAAATCTTCTTATTTCAATATATTTCACTATACTTGCTTTCCTTTATAACAGTCTATTTATGTATTGCAATTATTCTGGAGGGATTCATAAGCTTCCTCAGATTGCTAAAAGGTTCATAGCACAAAAATAGAGGTCCTGAATGGTCCCATGTGACATCCTCGGGATATCACTAGCTATGAGGCTAGCAGGAGTTCATCCTGTTACCTTTATTCCACCACGGCTGCTGCTGTGTGTCGGACATGGATTAATCGTGTATTCGAGAGCCCTGATGGTATGGTGGGTTGCAAGTTGGGCTTCTAATTGAAAATTCAGCAGTTCGAAAACAACAGCTGCTCCTTGGGAAAAAGATTGGCTTTCCACTCCCATTAACAGTTACAGTCTTGGAAACTCACAGGGACAGTTGTACCCTGTGCTATAGGGTCACTATGACTCATCCTTGACTTGATGGCAGTGAGAGAGAGTCACAGTCTCAGAAGCCCCCAGGGACAGTTTTACTCTGTCCTGTAGTGTCACTCGGAATCAGAATGGACTCACTGTCAGTGAGGTTGATTTCTATCATCCCTAGGGGAAAGATGAGGTTGTCTGCTCCTGTAAAGATTCACAGCCTAGAAAACCCTAAGGAATAATTCTATTTTGTCCTATAAACCCGACAGGGTAGATGCAAGTCGGAGTTGAGTCAATGGCAGTAGAGTTGTTTGTTTTGTTTTGTTTTTTAGGTGTATCAGCCCTAGATAATGTGGAGTGCGAGCAATCCAATGTCTTTATGCCTAGGGTGTTTCCAGTCAAGCAAGTGCTACAATACGAACCAAACACACATACATAGATAGGGTGTGTGTGTATACCAAGAAGAAAAATACCAAAAAGAACACTGCCATTTAGCCCATTCTGACTCGTGATGACCCTGTAGGACACAGTAGGACTGTTTCCTAGAGTTTACAAGATGATGAATCTTTGCTAGAGCAGATAGCCTCATCTTACTCCCACGGTGCAACTGGTGGGCTTGAACCATTGACTTTATAGTTGGCACTCCAGCACTTACCCCACTGTGCCATCAGGGTGCGTCTATACACTGAAGAAAAGTTATATGACAAATGGCCTGGTTTTGATGGCGGGGAGTCAGAGAAGGAAGACAGAGTGGGCACCTAAAAACCCCAGGCAGGTTTGGGTCCCACCCAGGTAGGGGGCAGTTGAATGAGCGCGCACACGCACCGGCACTGGACGTGGTGTCTGAAGGTGGTGATGTCGATGTCCAGGTTCCCTGAGGAAGAGGTCTTCCTTCTGTGTTCCTGTTGAAAGGTCTCCTCATTGTACACATCTCGCTTAACATCGTATGTGAAAGAAATTGGCCGATAGCTAGAACTAAAACTCCTCTCTAGTTGCATTGTTTCTGGATGAGTGAAAAGAGAGCAAATGAAAAACAGGTTTTTAAAAAAATGTATCAAGATTCTCAGTACATTTTTGAGGACAACGAAATGCCCATATAATGATACCTTATATTTGCATAACACATTTCAGTTTTACGAAGCGCTGTCGTGTGCACTGCAAATGTTCTACTCAAAACCACCCTCTACAGAAGACAAGACGTGTGTGGATTAGCCTCGTTTTCTAGGTAGAGAAAGCCAAACCCGGAAAAGCAGACAGTTTGGGTGGTTTCATGTGTTCTGCTAGAAAGCCTTTTCTTTTTCTTCAACTACATTGCAGGGATGGATGGACCAGGGACTGCACGTAAAGAACCATGGGCCGATGGCGCAGGACTGGCAGGGTTTTGTTCTGTTGTGCATGGGGTCGCGGTGAGCCAGAACCAAGTCAGTGGCACCTCACAGCAACAATGACTGTTACAGAGTAATAAAGTAATCTCTCAAAGCCAATGTGAACTGCCCATTTTCACGGACAATGCTAAGGGTTAAGGGCTCAAGACCGTATCTTCAGACTCCTCTATCTGAAACAAGCCAACCCAGAGTCATTGCCATTGAGTTGATTCTGACTCATAGTGACCTAACAGGGAGAGTAGAACTGCCCCACAGGGTTTCTTAAGCCATTGGGCTGTTGACCACAAGGTCAGCCGGTTAGCCCACCGGTCACTCTTTGGGAGAAAGATGATGCTCTCTGCGCCCTTACAGCCTGCTACAACTCAACAGTTCACAACGACCAGCAGATCCACAGACAAGAAACCCTCAGGGACAGGCCTAGACGGTCACCAGAGATCGGAACCAGCAGGAGTTGGCTTCAGGATCTTTACAGAAGCCGACTGCTCTATCATTCTCCAGCACGGTGGCTGGTGGGTTTGAATTGCTGACATGATCATTCTCAAAGTTGCTGATACCCTAAACTTGGTTGCAGTCTCACCCATAAAAGAACTCTTTGTGTAAGCTACAGAATTGAGTATGTCCATAGATTTCCATCTGTGTTAATTGGGTGTATTTTTTCACATTGATGTAGAATTTTAGAGTTTATGCTTTTTTTAGTTACTCAAAAACACCAAGGATTAAAAATGATCACGTCAACCCACCACCACCACCACCATCACCTCCAGCAATTCTTGAGTACTTACTACATGCCAAGTTTTACACAAAGTATTTTTCATGAACAATTTAATTCCCACAATGATCCTAGTACTGCTGTTGTCATCCTTTGACAGTGATGATGAAAATGAGGTTTCAGAAAAGCTACGCAACTAGGACATAGTAACATATTGAATTGTTATCATCAAAGTTTGGGGTGGCAATTGTACAACTCCTAACCCTCAGGAGCTAAAAGGAACAACACACCAAACTTACCGCCGTCAAGTCAATTCCAACTCAGAACCTCCCTATAGAAAGGAGGGCTGCTCTATGGGGTTTCTGAGACTATAATCTTTATGGAAAGGAGCCTTGGTGCCATCATGGTTACATATTGGCTGCTAATCTCAAGGTCAACAGTTCAAAACCAACAGCAATTCCACATGAAAAAAGATGAGGCTTCCTAATCCCATGAACAGTTACAGTATTAGAAACTCACAGGGACAGTTCTACCCTGTCCTCGAGGGTTGCTGTCATTTGGAATCCACCCGATGGCACCGAGTTTGGCTTTTTTGAGTTCTGATCTGGATGGAAGCAGGCTGCCACATCTTTCCCCTGCAGAGCTGCTGGTGGGTTTCGACCACCAGTCTTTTGCTTAGTAGCTGAGCACTGTAATCACCACACCACCAGGGTTCCTTACCTAGGGTCTAAAGGCCATAGTTAAAGACTGAGAAGGCGGTTGGAGAAGACAGAAGGGAAAGAAAGAGGTGTTACAATGTGTCAGTACATGGGAATTAGTACTGCATAACTTCCACAAGCAAAAGGTAGCTTTCTACATGGAAACAGAAGTACCATCTCCCCCTCTCTTTCTACCTATAGAAATACAGACCCAGTCTTCCTGACTTTCCTCATGCCATCTCACAGTAAATAAACTCCATAGCTGGAGTTCATCTGTTCCTGCTCACCTAAAAAGCCTACTCAATCTACTAATTAACTTGAGATGATAAAAATCACCACCCGGAGTCAGATCTAGGGTCTAGAACCCCGTGCTCAGATTTGTTTCTCAAAGTGGCTTCACTGAAGCAGGACTGGTAGTCGACTCAAGTCCCCGGAGGGCCCTACAGGTGTGCTGTGAGCAGGCACTGGATGAACTTCAAGAAGGGGCAGGTGAGAGCAAGCCCCTCCAAACACATGGCGACTGTAGCCTTGGAGCAGTGTGGGGCCCCTGGAGCCAGAGCCCATGTTTTCTGAGAGAAGCCATCATTCCGGATTTTTCATGTGCAAGCTTCTCAATTTTACGTATGTATGTGTGTATACACAATATACATAAAATAAAACACCTCTCCAGGATCACCTCTTAGTCAGTGGATCAGCAATGATCTCTTTGGGCAGTCACAAAAATATCCTCATTTCCTCCCATCATAAATGATTGTTTATCCCCCAGGAATGTTGCTTCTTTCTGTGCGTGAGCAAGTCTTTTGTTTCTTTACATGGATAGCTCAAAGACTATATTCATCCATAAAAAATGACTCGAACCAAGAACAGCAGTTAAAGTAGGTTTTCAATGAGCTTAGATTCCCTGATATATTACACTGTCCAAGCTGGAGAAGAAACTGGAGAAGAAACTCTGGACAGTCCCAACCAATTATGAGAAGACAAAGCAGTGGAGAAGCCTAAGGTTTCTCAGAATGTTCTACGTGGGTGGCCTCTAGTAATTCTTATATGTGGATGTGTGTTGGGTTGGGATCGTGAGGTCCAGCAGCTCAAAGTCACCGGCAACCTCAGGAGAAAGTCAAGGCTTTCGACTCCCGTAAAGAGCGACAGTCTTGGAAACTCACCAGCACAGTTCTACCCTGTCCTACCCGGTTGCTAGGAGTCGACGTCGACTCAGTGGCAATGAGTTTGGTTCTCAGCCCGAGTCAAACCTCCACAAAGCACCTTCAGATGTTGGACTGTCCAGCGTCACAGGAATGGCACTAGGTCAAAGAGGCTAAAGACCATGTAAATAAGGGCAAAAGCAAAACAAGTGTTGCGATTTTTCCTTGTATTCCACAGGAGAAAGAAGTAGTTGAACTCTATGTAGTTTTCTGCTTCTCAGCCAGTGGCTGAGCACAACTATCAGGTACCCCAGTTGCCTTTTGTTTAGAGAACCTTGTGTTCCGGACACTCTCTTGGCCAACAACAGAGTGGAGGAACATGTTGTCTCAACCCACAGGCTGGATATATTTGGTGTAGGCAGAGCACCCAAGGTTCTTGACCCTCATAGCTGATGGAAGAATGATTTTGTGCAAAGGATCCTACCGAGTATATGCACTGTATTCTTCTCTTGTCCGCTTCTTCCTCCTCGTCCATGAACAAAGCACCGGAAGAAA
The DNA here is from genome assembly GCF_050624435.1 of Tenrec ecaudatus. Classification (NCBI taxonomy): domain Eukaryota; kingdom Metazoa; phylum Chordata; class Mammalia; order Afrosoricida; family Tenrecidae; genus Tenrec; species Tenrec ecaudatus. Next base: position 137,025,575 of record NC_134536.1, on the reverse strand, counting down.
TGCTTCGGTAGGAGCTGATGTTTCCTCTCCCCAGCTTAGTTGGTAATGAATGGCTTTGCCATTTGCCCACTCACTTTGCAGCTCGGTCAGGTGTTGCTTGGGTTCAATTTCTGCCTCCTCCTTCTCAGGCACTTCTGGTTCTTCTTTGCCACCCCCTTGGTTCTCTTTCGTTGCTGAGTGTTCTATCCCTTCTCAGTGTCCATGCAGTTAGGACTCAGCTCCAATGCCAGTTTAACCTTGGACTCACTCAGCTCCAGTTCCAACTTCTTGGACTCTTCCAATCCGGACTGTGTGGGGAGCTCTTGCGCCTCTCCTCAGCCAAGCAATTTGCCTCCTGCCCCAGCTCCTGTTTCAGCCTCTATTCGTGAACTGGCCCCTGGTTCTTTCAGAGGAAGACAGCTGAAGGAGGGGCTCCACCTCATCTTCATTGTGTACTTTCCATCTCTTCCTGTGCTGGCTGACCCCTTTCGATTTCTCATTGCCAAGTTCCTCTTCTTCACTGCTGAATTCTTGTCCCACGGGTCAAACGTGTCCTAATTCTGAGTCCCTTTCTCCTACCACTTCCAGTTCCATGATTTTCCCGAGTCCAGCCAACCATTCTTCCATATGTGATTCACTAATGGAATTCTGCCCTGCTGCAGTCTGGGATCACTAGATACAGCCTCTGTGGACTCTGCTTCCTGTTCTTGGGCTTTCTTTACGAACTGAAAGTCTTCATCCAACTCATCAGAGAACCTCTCAAGGGCATACTCTGACCTCTTTCCCAAGGCGTAATGTGTGGAGGAGATCAAAACCTAATCTCCAGTCATTTACCTCCCTAGGCATGAAACTGAACAGTATCCGGAGTTCCACTTGACAGTCCATGGAAATGTGGTTCATTTTCCAGTAGCATATGAAGATAGCAGCTTGCTTTCTCCAGGGAAACTGCTCTGTGCACCAAATGAAAAGGAAAATCCTATAGGACACTAGACACATGAAATGTTACTACCGATTAACTTACTGAATAAGACAAAGCCTTTCCATCATAAAACGTTCTGGTGGACAGTTAAAGACAGACTAATTGGAAGCGATTCCTATTACAATGGTCTCCCCAAACCAAATTCACTTTCGACTCATAGCGACCCTATAGGTCAGGCATAACTGCCCCCTTTGGATTTCTGAGACTTTAGGCAGCCTCGTCTTTCTCCAGAAGAGAGGGTTTGAACCGCTGACCTTGAGGGCTCCTTATAATCGGCTAGGGAGTAGGTATTTCAGTTGTAAGCTTCTGTGGCCACAGTGAGGATGGTGAGGAAGGATAAGTGAAAAGCTCAAAGGAGCAAAGGAAAGCACAACATCCCCTTATTTGTTCATTTTCGTGGTCTTCTCTGGAATTTCTCCAGCCCTATTCAACTCTTCTTGATCTCATGGATCCTTTCCTGGCTATTTGCGTGCACTAGCAGGACCTTTCCTGACAAGGAACATGACCTGAACTCCTACTGATAAATGCCAGCCTGGCATCAGTGTGGAAAAGGTGGCAGATTGCAGAAAAGAAAAACAAAAACATCAACAACAAATCATCCAGACCACCCTGGTAGAACAATGACCTTTCTTTGGTGACACCAAAAGGAGTCACTGTTAGGGACTGTTAAGGTTACCGCCCTCAGTATCATCAATACCATCCTGAGCTCCACGCATCCTCTTGAAGATATACGGCTACTTAGAAAACCCTCCCCTGAGGCTTCCTGCTCTGGGAGGACAGCCATCTAAGTTTAGCAGATCATGCGTTTGAACTTCTTTAGTTGGCATTCTCTTATTCTAGAAATGTAAAATAGTTTTGAGGATTTGGGTTACTTCAAGTGAGAAGGTCTTTTGATCTCTGTAGCCCATACCTGATCCCCAGACAGAAAACCTGTTCTCAGGCCCCATTGGGACACAATGAAGCAGAAACTCAGGGGTGGCCCTGCAATCTCTTTTAAGAAACTGTCCAGGTGATTTTGATAATGAAGTGTGAGAACCGCTGTCAGTGTAGTCAATTCTCTTTAGTCAGGCTTTTAGGGCGAAGTTTGGGGCACTGTTAAAATATATGCACTTCCGATCTAGCTCTCTTTTTACCCCATATTTGTACCATCCACCCATCTATCTACCCACTCACCCACCCAGCCATTCATTTGCAAAATCTATGTTGTGGATTTTAAAAGGTAAGAATAATTAGTTTAAATACAGCTCAACTTTCTGACGATTGACCCAATTGTACTGAGCTCCTGCTTGTCTACAACCATGGGATGGCAAAATTCACTCCCCCAAATTTCAAATAAGCATTTGTAAAAACAGTTTTTGCCAGCCACTACCTCGGTCTATCTGATGGACAGTGAATTTCAAAGATAGAAAAAGTACTTTTAGTCTCCTTCAATAAGTGTCTAGTGACAGAGAGAGAAAAACGAGTCAAAGTTGCAACCAACAATACACTGTGGCCAGAGTGGAAGCCATGGAGAGTGGAGGAGAGGCAGTCCATATTGGGGCTCAGAGGCGTTGAAGAAGCTCATAGGACCCAAAAGACAAATAGGATATGACAGGAAGTGGAAGGGACAAGTGGGGGAGGAGACTCCGGCAGTGGGAACAAAAGGAACAAAAGTGAGGGTGGGGCAGTCAGACCCCGGGAGGAGATGGATGAGGTGGGAGGCTGGGGCACAGGCTGTGGACCAGCTTGGGGGGATGGGCTTCAGGCTTTGAAAGGGTTCGGCTTGCAAAATGCACTTGCAGCCTCTTGCCAAGCCCCCTCCCCCCACTCCCCCTCCGGCCTGCCAAAGCCGAGACAATAACGCCTGAGTCGGGTGGATCCCCATTCATTCATTCCTCACCTAGTCACTGAGGGCCCTCGGTGGGCCAGACCCTGCAGGGGACCGGTGCGATACCCTGCCCGCGGCTTCCAGGTGTCACCCAGGCGGCCGCAGCTCCGCGGCTCCCGGGCGTCTTCCGGCGGCAGCTCACCTGCGTCCCTGGGGCAGCCCGGCGTGCGGACGCTGGGTCGGACTTGGCTCCCGCACGGCTGGCCGCGCTGCAGACTCGGGCGCCGGCGGTTCCGGAGCCGTTGCGGCCGAACCCCTGCGCGTTCCGGGCGGGGGGGCGAGGTGGGGTATGAGCAGCGGGGGTGGGGGCGGGGTGTAGAAGAGCAAGAACTGGACCACCCGTTCCGAACCGGTGCGGACTCCTTCAGCTCTGTTGCCCAGTCCCCCACTCGCTTGGAGGTTTTATACCCCTGAGAGTCCTATCAGTGCCAGGCTTCCAATATCTGCATATAAATTATTTGTCTGCGGGCCATCTGTGGGGTCAGAAGAGAAGCATGAAGAAACTGAGGCTAGAAGAGTCTGGAACCTTAGCTTCACTGCCTTACAACCGCGATATTCCCACTGGATGACTGCCTCCCGTCTGTGCACTATTGGGTGGGAGCATAGGGCAGGAAGGAAGTTTTGCAGAAATGGAAACTAAGGCTTAATTGCGTAGGGCAGAAAGGAAGTTTTGCAGAAATGGAAACTAAGGCTTAATTAAGGTGGATTGACTTGCCTAATTTGACTCTTTCCGAAAAACTCCCTGCACCGTTCTCTTCGTTATTCTAAGATGCATGAATCCAATGCTTAAAGTCCTCCTTCACTGGAAGGTTCTTCAGGGCAGGAGTCCCCTTCGAATTCTCAAGGTCATGGTTTTTAAAGCACCTTTCAAAGGGATCCAAGGCTTTCTTCACTCATAACTACCTGGTGTGTGTGCTACAAACGCACTTTCTTGGTACCCACCTCGGACTTGTTTTAATTAGATCCCCGTGGGCCCTGGGAATCAGCATTTTAGATCAAACTCAGGCCGATCCTTCTGCACATAAAAGTTTGCGAATCGGTGGGAGTTTGGCTGGAAAAATCTCAATTTAAACACAGGGCTACTGGAGCTGAAGGGGCCATGTGGAGACCCCAGCCAGCACTGAAATGCTTCCATCGCCACTGGATCTGCAAGACTTTCCACCCACTGGCCTCTGATCTTCCTGCATTCAGCATCACTGCATGTATTGTGTGAGTCTGCAGAGGAACTTATAGATCGGTATCGGAAACATGGGCTAATATTGGACATATGGACTTGATCTGGACTGGGCTGGGATGTTTTCTCATTATTCAAATGCTCTTGTATATAAACCTCTTTCTTATACACACACACACACACACACACAAAATACAGGGCTAATATTTGCCTTGAGGCGGCCTTTGCCCAAATCTCGAAGAGTAAGCGCGATGCCCTTAATCTGACAGGAACACAACGGCTTTTTGGCGGCCGCAGCCTTTCTCTTTTTTTAAAGCAAGCTATTTCTTGGAAAGTGACGTTTCCCCCAGCAGGTGTTCAGCCGCCAGTGCCTGCCCAGAGTTCAAAGATCTAGCACGGAGCCGGGCATTCCTCCTGCCTACCACAGCGGGGCGCACGAGGCCCGTGTTGCCCTCTGAGCCCTTCCTTTCCCAATTCTGCCTTCGCGCCCGTCTGGAGGGAGATTGATCAGTCCCTCTTGAGTGTGCCAGCCTCTGCCTCCAGCTGTTGCTCTCTTCTCGCGAGACTGCTCCTCCCGTCCGCTCCCGTCACGAAGCCCCTCCCGCGAGCAGGTTCCATATTGGGTAAAATCTCGACTCGCGGAGTGCCCCGGGAGTCGTTCTCGCGAGAGTACGGCGGGAGGCTCCTGCTCGCTGGCTTTGGAGCCGCGACCACTGGAGTCTCAGTGGGCGCTGCAGCTGGAGCCGGACGGCACGTCCCCGAGTGGACTGGCCGAGGAGCGCGTGCAAGGGGACGGCGACGGGCGCAGCCCCGAGCCCC